>NC_138239.1:26062265-26583873 GCF_964197995.2 Scardinius erythrophthalmus
ATATATATATGTGTGTGTGTATATGTGTATATATAAAATTATATATATGTATATATATATATATACTGTATGTATGTGTGTGTTTATATATATATATATATATATATATATATATATATATATATTCAATAAATATATACACACATATACACCTATATATATTTATAAATATGCATACATGTACAGACACACACGCATATATGTTAGATGCAGTTAATCGTGATTAACCGGTTTGACAGCACTAGTTTTAACCGAACTAAATAGTATCAATTGTATTTTCATTCTTGATAGTCAACATGTTGCTGGCACACTTTTAAATATTTTATTTCATTATGTTATTTGAACTGAACTGAATCAAATGTATCTTTATTCCCTAACATCTTTATTGTCAGTGTCTTGCTGACACACTTTTAAATATTTTATTTATTTTATTTGAACTAAATCAAATGTATCTTTACAACTTTATTGTCAATATCTTGCTGACACACTTTTAAATGTTGTTTTAAAACTCAGTATGACAGTCTTGACATGGTGTTCAGTCAGTAAAGTCTTTGTTCAACAGAAAAGCAGATGAGTCACTTGCATGAAGATCACAGCCATTGTGGACGAGTCCTCAGTGTCTAAGACTGTTAGATTGATGCTGGCACAGGAGTGTGTGTGTGTGTATATGCCTGAGAGAGCATGAATTATTCAGCACTGCTGACAGCTAAGGATTCTTACAGGTGGAGCCAGAAAAACAAAAGCAGGGTTGGGACTATTTCTAATAGTCTACCTTCCCACAATACCTGCTGTTTTCTTACAGTTGCTTAGCCTTGTGTTTGAGCTGCGCCTCGGGCAGTGTGCCAAAACTAGACACAATAAATCCCCTGCATATGCGCCCACTGGGTCCAAACTGGATGTTAATTATCATGAATTGGGGTTATTTTGCATTCACCAGCCTATGAATGTAAATGGTTTCTCAATTTAACAAATTGTTTTATTTGTCTATGTTGTTTTAGGGGACTGGAATGTGTTTCCAAGAAACGCAATTATTGTTTGTCACTGCTATAAACAGATCTATGTCCAATCTTACAGATATTTTCCGCTTCTGAAAGCCATGTCCTCAGGAACCTGTGTTTAATTTGTGTTTTGGTTCCACAGATTTAAGGTGTATTAGTTCCAGGTGACCTTTATGAAATGCGGCAGGCGAAATAAGATGGAGACTGTGATGGAAAGAGACTGGAGATGGATATTGATTATATGTGTGTTCAGATAGAAAGATGCTCACCATGAAAAATATTCCAGAGGAGGATTTGTCCTGGATTTAGAGGTACTGTAAAGACTGACTTCAGTCAAAGAAACTGCTCTGTTCCCTTTTCCTTTCCAGCGTCCTTAGGCTGAGTGTCCAAAATATAATTAATGTTGAATGCTTGTTGGTCTCTAGGTACACTTGAAATGTTTCTCTCTCTTTTTCCACCTCTCTCCCCCTTCCTGACTCACTCCGAGAACAATACTCTCTCCATGCGCTATTTTCAGTGCTTTGATTAATGGTTTAAAACGCAGTACTGTAGGGGAGAGTCTCAAAACATTCATGGAATATGGGTTGATTATTGAAAGCTCAAACAATGGAAACCCACACCACAGATTTTGATGTAGATTTTGAGATTTGGACAGCTGGGTTTTGAAGTTTGCGGCACCCTATCCCAGACCCCTGTAAAATATTTACAGCATAAAAAATATGCGCCCCTTGTTGAAGTGATTTCTGTAGAATGAAATCAGAAATCATTTGGCACTAATAGAGTGGTCTTGGTGGCATATCTTTTTCTCATTGGGCTCCAGACTTTCCCTGCAATGTTTCTACTGGTGAAATAGCTCTAATGTCATGAGCAAAGTATAATAAGCTAGAAAATGTATGGAAGCTTGTTTCTACCACAGAATAAAATCCCCCTGTAGTCAATAATTGTATCCCTTGAAACTAATCTTTGATCACCAAAATGACATATTTAAAAGTTTTTTCCTTGAAAAAATAATTCTTCATGCCTTAAAATAGCTTGAATGTAACTCTACACCCTTGCCTCATTTAGTATACGCGGTTCTGTGAATATGCAAGTTAGCCCCTCCTCCACTCACTCACACCAGCTCAGAGATCCACTCGTTGATGATCACACGTTAACCTGATTGGTTATAAGGTAGTTTGTGACGTCAGAAACACCAGCGATTTCAAACTGCGTTTTTGAGACTGTCTTTGGTTCACTGCAGTTTTAAAGAGAAAATAGTCAGCAATGGTGTTGACTTATATATTTGCACATGGTTTGTCTTAAAGCATATTAAAAACACCACATAGACATAAATAACATTAAAAACTTGATTTTCACCACAGGGGGACTTTAAAAGATAATTTTAAAGTCAGAATTGCGAGATATAAACTTGCAATTGCGTGTTATAAAGTCAGAATTGTGTGTCAGAATCATGCAATTCTGACTTTATAACTCGCAGTTGCGAGTTTATGTCACTGCAAGTCAGGATTGCGAGATAAAAAGTCGCAATTACCTTTTTTTGTTTTTTTATTCTGTGGCGGTAACAAGCTTCCATAAAATTCACCCCCATAATGGTATTACATTGCCGTAAATCAAACAGTATTGCATGACTCTAGTAACATTAAAATCATGGATTTGATTGCCAGGGAATGAATGAAATATATGGCGAAAATCATCAATATTCAGGTCGAGTCGGGTCCCTCCTTTTCTACAGGATCATCCACAAGGTGAAATTCAAATTCTTTATATTTATTTATTTGGACTTATTCATTTCTTTAGGTGAAAGCTTAATTATTGCACCATTTTGCCTGTATTTAATGCAGTAATGTAATGCCGGTTAATGTAAAGCATTCCTGTAAATTAAAGTGGAGCTTTGATGCTAACAACATCAAGCTCATGGCTTCGATTCCCAGGGAATGCATGAAATAGGTGGTCACTCAATACCCAGGCAAGGCAAATGATAAAATATATACCTTGAATTCAATGGTAGTTGCATCTGCCAAATGCATAAATATAAAATTGATTTGACACTTGAGGATCAGATACTCTAATAGCAGAACCAAACCAGTTTGACTTTTGACATGTACTTGAAATATGTTCGTATGTATCCATAATTCACATATGGCATGGCGAGTAGGATTAATCTGGTTTATATTTTTCACCTGATAGACAGCAGAAAGACATCAGATGGCCAAACCGTGCTGAGGAAAGCAGATACTAATCCAGGAGCTTTAGAGAAACCCAAGTCAGTATTGAAGTGGGGACATGGGAGGGAGGAAAAGACTCACAGTTTTCCTAACACGAAGCAGATCTTAAACCGTTAGGTCCCTAATGGAGTCCATCTTTTATTCGGTGACATTTGTGAGAGGCCTGCTTCAGTCTCTGAGGACCGTCACCGCAGACCCTCATGGGCTCATTGCAGATGTTTGTTTGATCTGGCCTTTAGAGCGCTGGAAAGTCCAAGTTATTTTTGGAGCCACAGTCGCCATTTAATTAAGGCGATTAAGGGATACCGCCAAAGACGAGGAAAATGGTGCATGGGGGTGATTTACGCCTCTGATGGTGTGAGCGATGTGATGGTGAGAGGGAAACGTCGTCCTGAGTAAACACATCTCAGGGTAATTGAGAGTGATGAAAGTGTGGACGGCTTTCTGTTTATTAGAAGCCATTCTCAAGTAACCGAAACGGAGAGAGCGAGGAGCCTTAAAATAGTGAAGGTTATGCTTTCATAGGATAATTATACAGTCAACTCCCATGTGCTTGATTTAATCAGCTCTTTGTATTATTTGATTTATACATGGAAAAAATGGGTTTATTTATTTTTGTGGTACAATGCCTCTGTGCCCAGTTTGTGATGGACACTTTGATCAATCATGAGAAAGTAATTATATAGAACTATGAATGTATTAATCCTGATTATCCTGCGGTGGAAAACTGCCATGTGATATGAATGATATTTCAGAGTTATTAGTATGTGAGATGTTGATAAGCCCACAGCTGCAATGTTGATTTATTAATCCACATAAGCCATGACAGCTTGAATGAATGCACCATGTAACCTGAATTTTAAGCCTATAAGTGTGTTAAATCCATTTAGCTAAACTAAAAGTAGCTGTGTTTTTTTTCTTCTATTTATCTATTTATATAAATATAATTCTGTAAGTCATGGCAACGTATTCTTTTCCGTTACTTTGACTCATCAGAATAATTTAGATATATAGTTTGATTAAATATACATACGTTGTTGGGGGTAACACATTACAAGTAAAGCAAATAATGTAATCAGGTTACTTTTTTCAAGTAACTAGTAAGGTAACTTGTTACTTTTAAATATACAACAAAATATCGGAGTTACTTTGTTTTCCCATGTATTGACTGACACCTTTCCTGTCCCCATGTAAAGAGAAATCTTGAGTAAGTTCAGAGGCGTTGTGCGCTAAGGAAACATGAATGCTATTTCTAATGTGAGCATGAATTTACTCATCTCACTTGCTCAAAAACAGATACATTGTTTCTCAAAATGAATAAAAACAGTGAAATGCAAACTCAGAATATTACACAACCCTGCAACAATTAAATGTTAAATAATACAGTTATACTTTATGTATTTAATCTCACTTTATTAACCAATCTCTTTGCTGCTGACCTTTATTCATTTTTTTTTATTATTGGTGAAGTAAGAGTGTTGAACTTTCTTCTTCTGCGTCCTATTCTTCTGTAATCCAGAATGGCAGCGGTTTGTTTTAGCAGCGCCCTCTACTGTGCAGGTGTGAATTTGCATTTCCTTAACCCTGAGGCTTATTCGTTTCACTTTTGGTGTAAAAGGGCCTTTGCATTTGCCAAAAATATAACTTTTTTGTTGTTGTTGTAGTTATAAAACACACAAGCAAGCCTAGCCCAGATGAAAAAAAGTAGCGCAAAAGTAATGTAATGGATTACTTTCCATAAAAAGTAACTAAGTAATGCAATTAGTTACTTTTTAATTTTAGTTACTTTTAAAAGTAGCTTTCCCAAACTAACTGATTTTTATGTTGTTATGTTATGTTATGTTATGTTATGTTATGTTATGTTATGTTATGTTATGTTATGTTATGTTATGTTATGTTATGTTAATAAATTATTCATTTTAAGTAAATTATTCATAATTCATTTATTCTCCCTACTACTTCTTTTTCATCTTTTAAATTTTCCTTTTTTTTTAAAAAGCTTGCTGATATTATGTGTTCAGAGGGTCTTGCAGGTTTGTGGAATCGCACACACAGACCAGCCACTATGAGTATATCATAGTGAGAATGAGTATATCACTGAACATGAGACCCATAGCATTCGATCTCTGGATTTACACAAATCAATTCACGTTTAACTTTTAAGTGAAAAAGTTAAAAGTGAAAATTTAATTAATAGCTTTTCATTAAACTCACGAACCCTTGCAGTTCCATCATGAACCCCAGTCTGGAATAATATTTAATGCACTTCATGTTGTTGATAACAAAGAATGGAATATATTTTCTTTCACTTTGTATTTTTATATCCAAATGGTACAGGATTATCCTATTCAAATCAATGTGAAAAATTTGGTCAAAAGTAATCTAAAAGTACATTAACTTAAATGTGTAATGTAATGGATTATTTTTGTCCTGTGATTTGGAATCAGTAACAGATTACAATTTGTAAATAATGTACCCAGCACTGTTTGTATATGTCAGTGTATATATATACAGTATATATACAGTCAGCCAGCCAATCATTATCACAGAAAATAAACCCAGACTTGGGTCAACCCTGAAACAAATATGAGAACTATCCCAGAGGGGTTTATTTTGCAATAATGAGTGGCTGATTGTTCATGATCCTGACTATTATATGGTTATGTGTCAAATAAATTAGTAAAGTGGACATGAAATAATTGAATTGAATTTGAATTGAAATGTATTATTAATAGAGTAAAATGGTCATATACTAAAATATAAAAAATATAAACATCTTCTTTGTCTCGCACTTTTCCAGAATAAACTGAAGCTGTGTGAGAAAAGCATTTAATGTTTTTCTTTTTTTCAGATTGTGACCTTCACAGCAGTCATTTTCATTTGAAGACACGCCACCATGTCCAATTCAAAGACCCACAGAGCACCTTTTTAAAATGAGTGTGTGTGAAGCGTCTCCGGCGGCATGAGTGTGTTTTAATTACACACAAATCACTGGGATGAATGATGGAGGGGCGGAGAAGGGATGCAGGAGGACCGGTGGCTGATAAGATGTTGCCATGACAACCGTATCCGCGTTACCTCCCGGTTAAAGCCAGTGCTGCGGGGATTAGAAAAGCAAAGCAAAAAGTCAATCGGTATCATCTTTGCAGATTAGAAACGGATCGCTGCTTTACACAAACTCATTTCCTTCAGATTGTCGATCAGTCTCGCATACTAAACATTCATTTATTTAAAAACCTTTGAAAGTTCAGTTTTGGCTCTCAGACAAGAAGTATTAAATCTGTGCTCTTTCACTTTAATCACACTGGATCTGTGAAACCTGTAAAACAAATAATGATTTTGATCTGTCAGTAAGATTTATGAAGCATATGGAAAGCAGGCCAATTATGTGGGTTGTTTGACATTTGGAAGACAGAAAATGTACCCGAAGATGCGGGATATGAGCTATGAAGTGTTTCTTTATGAAGTGAATTGTTGGCTGCATCATTTGGTTTTATATCTGACCTTTCGAGTCTGTTGTCAGCTTTGGTGGAAATGCTTTTTATCTCATAAAGCGTTTCTTTCAGATGTTTCACTCAAAACTTCACATCTTGAGTCTGAGACATGGAACCAGAACAGAGAACTGAACGGCAACGGCATCACAGAACCACAAATCCAGAACATCCGTGGAACAAACTCAACCTCCACACGACTACAGCAAGCTTGTAAGTACAGGTATATACTTGAAGTATCAGTCTCTAATCTGCTTTCACAGTAAGAATTTCCTTTATGTTGTGAAAATTGCTTGTTCCACCATCAGTATGTGATGATGTGACATCTTATGCACCAGCTTATTTAATGCGAACTTTAATCTAAACTGACATTTAAGTAACACTTATTTAAGTCACACTTTTAAGACATTTAAGTCTCACTTAAATGTGAATGTCATTTCTTTATGAAAATGCGTCTCTATAGCACGCATTGTTTATCGTGCAATTTATACGCGAAAATGAGTTTTTACGTGCATATGATACGCAGTTTTCGCGTGCATTTGATACGCACTTTATTGCGTATAATACACACGCCCCCCACACCACTACTAAACCTACCCATGCGTATCATATGCACGTAAAAACTCATTTTCGCGTATAAATTGCACGATAAACAATGCATGCTATAGAGACGCATTTAGTGTGACCAAACGTATCTTATTATTGTCAATGTTACAAACAGTTGTGCTGCTTAATATTTTTGTGGAATCGTGATATATTTTTTCTCTGGATTATTTGATAATGCATCCTTGCTGAATAAAAGTATTAATTTCTTTCAACAACAAAATTCTAACTGACCCCAAACTTTTGAACGGTAGTGAATGAGTAAATAATATAGCAGCATCCACCTACTCTTCATCTTTTCACTGTTATTGTTCTTTGTCATTGTTGGTTTTCCTTTGTCTTTTTTTATTTTCTTAAAATGGTGTTCTGCATGCAAATCTCTCATCACTCGCCTGCACTCGACTCACACAGATCAGCGTGTACCTGCGGTGGAAAAGCACTCGTAGAGCCATATAATTTTGTCTGCACTTAGACTGCCATGGTGAACGTGTTCACAGGGTAAATGTCTGTGAAGGGGTTTTTGAGAGGGGTCTGTGTGACGAGAGGGGGTCATTGGCATTGTGCCGCTCCACATTACCCCACCATTAATACTCTTAATGATCCGCAGGCTGACAGTAAGGAGATGCCGGAGAGCGCCTGGTCCGACCACTATTGTGTGAATTCTCCAAAGAATAAAAGAGCCCGTGAACCCCTTTTAGCTGACGCTGTTCTCTTTAGCTGAAGTATCACCTTCTCCATGTCTTACTTTAGGCAAATAGTTCTTTTCCTGCTTTCTTTTTGTTTGATTTTAAAGACCTTTGGACTGGATCACAGGCAGTTTAAAGTACAAAGGCATAGCTGGGATTTCATAAGTGAGAAATTGTGTGGTAAGAAGTTGTATGAGTAAGCAAATCTGAGAAGAAACAACTTATTGGACAATGTCCTGACCTCAGGCAGCTCGGCTCAGATGTCTGGTTAAGCTTTGTTGTTTTACCGGGACATTCTGTACAGACTGCAGAGATATTGGCGATTTGACATTGAACTTTTAACATGTGACACATCAATGTCCCATACAGCCTTTATTTTAATCTAATATCCACTTTTTAAAGGGCTGAATGTCAAGATCACCATCCAGAGCATCTCCACACGTGCCAATGGTAATGCTTCTTTTTCAAATCTGTTTTTATTGCTGTAACCTTTGTAACATTAACTTCAACCAACACCCTTGACAAAGTCATTCGAGATTCAGGTTTAGAGTTTTAAGTAACATGTGGTCAAAATAATTTTCTAAAAGGTGTCTAAAAAAGGGCCAAATAATCTTTTCTTGTCTCTGTTGGAGTTATAATATTTATGTTGCTGACATGACGGATTCCTTAGTTCCATATGTGTTGTCTGAACAGCAATACAAACACAAGAGCGTATGTAGGACATATCAAGCCTGACAACCACGTCGAACTTAATAATAGCCCGAGGGCACTTTATGTTGGTCTGAATTACAGCAGGAGGCTCATGGGACACCCGTCAGTAGCAGCAGGACTGACTTTGCATTAATATTCAGCTGTCGTTGTCTCAGTTTTGATTTTGCTCAATTATATTTCAGTCTTATAATCAGTTCGAAAACATTTAAACAGCAAAGTATAAACCATAAATCAGAAGGTATGAAGTAGATTGTGTACAACATTTTTTTCAGCAAAGTTGTGGTCATGTTGATAATTATAGAGACCTTAGAAATTTGTGTATCAGATGTGATACAGTAGGCTTTATATACTCTAAAAAATGCTGGGCTGTTTATGGTTGGGTCAAATATGGAAAACCCAACTGTTGGTTTAAATTATTTCTTTATTAAATTGGATTGGATTTGGATTTGTCCATATTTAGAGTTAAAACAATGGAAGTATGAGGCATGACACTGCACTGACATGAAACTAATGTGATAAAATTGTACAATCAAAAATATTGTTTGCTGTGTTCCACAGCATCTTTGGCATGCTGCCGATGACCACAGACAATAATTTTGGTTTGTCCCTCGGTATGTAGAAACAAAAATCACTTATGAACCCAGAATATTCTTTTAAGCCTTGTTTTTCTTGACAAAGAGATGTGGAATTAATTTAGGCCTATTCAAAAAAATGTTTAACCTCAAATTCTTATACGGTCTGCTTGTAGCATCAGGAAAGTTCATGGATTTGGTGAACAAAGATCTGGCCTTGAATTTTGTCCAGCATCCCTCGACGGTATTGATGACTGCATGTGGTTTCTCACAGTGTGTGGTGAATAGACAAGCTCTACCTTTCGAATCGCAATCACAAAGCTTAAACGGACTCAGCGTTGACACCTGCATCCAGCGTCCATTCAGCTCCAGGTATAGAGGCCGGTCGGTCTCTTGATGGAATATTTTCCAAGTCTTTTGTTTCCACAACTCCAGGAATACTAAAACAAACACCTCTGACGAGTTATTTTTGGCTCTTTGCCACAGTCTTTGGGTGTGCGTTTAGAGTAATAACATCGGCGATATGACTGATGTGTTGTATAAAAGCGCTCTGTGTCCAGCATGACATAAGATATAGGTGAGGGGTGACGGTCGGTATCATGCTTATAAACCCTCACGCCGCATTTGCTCGATTTGTCGCCACGGCTCGGCATCTGTAGGCTTTGATGTATTTAGATGTATTAATTTATTCCCCATGTTCCTGCCAGTCCTACATAATGGGGTCCTGTTCTCGTTTAATGGGCCTTACAAAATTCATAAGGTAATTACTGTGAGTGATTGGATTAGTTTAAGCACAAATGTGACTTTGTACTAGCAAAAGCTAGTCTAAGGGGAAAGTGTCTGGCTTTTTTTGGGTCAAATTATATGGGAAATGATTTACATAAAATAATCAAGCGTCGACTGTTAAAACAGTTCAATTTATTTTAATAGAGACACTTCTCTTTTGTGTTCTGTTTGAAACAGTGGGCTTTTTTGGGAAAACCTGGCAGTGAAAGGAATGATTTATCCTGTTTGTCTGAGAGATTTAATTCTGGTGGTACAAAGACTGCAGCCTTTGATCCAATTACAATGTATGTATATCCCGGGTCACTTCCTGTCCCACAGTCGTAGCCTAAGGAGTGGGGCCGCAATCACGACTCTGTCCAATTATTGAGTTTGTGCCCTAAAGCCACTCTTTCTTTCCACATCCTTGACCGTGTGTGTATATCTGTGTGCTTGTGTAACCGTTCGTCCTGGGCTAATGTTTCAGAGCGGTTTGAGAAGGGTCACCAGCTGTGTTTCAAACATCTGTTCCTCATAGAAGCAGCCATGGATCCCATTTCCTCGATCCCTGTCATGTTTAGAGAGAGAGATTAAGCTTTGTGCCGTCTACTGAGGGTCTCCTCCTCTCTTTGACTCATCTTCACCGCCTGCTTAGCTGCAAATCAAACAAAACTGTCTGAGCCATTGGTTGACTTTGATGGACAGGGGTTTGAGAGGTGCAGTGTTTTTCATTAGACACGCTTTCGTGGAAAGGGGGGTTTGCGTCAGAGCTGGAAGCGCGACTCATTTATTCCGATGAATATAAACAGCGTCTGTTCCTTTTTAATTGGAATTTAGATACAAGTATCCATCCTTTCCAGAAAAGAAGATTGTTTTTTTTTTAATTGGAAAAAGCCTGAATTTAAAGCAAAACCTTTTTAAAAACTATACACATCTTTGGATGCAAAACATGAATTAGCTTAAAACCTGCCAGAATCGCATTCCCGATGTAAATTCTTGATCCATTTCACAGATGCATTTTCAAACAAATCAGATGTCTGTTTTGAGTTCTCCACGCGTCTGACTAATGAGCTAGTTGAGAAATGTGACTTCAGCCTCTTATAGAAGCAGCTGTGGAGTCTATTACCAGAAATAATGTTTAAACACATGTTTTAGAAAAACCTGTAGATCATTCTTTGAGTCATGTATATTTTCCCACATCTTAGTGAAATGTCGGTCTTTTTATTTCCTATTAGATTACATGCATGTATAGGGTAATTTATGCATTTGTAAAAATAAATTAGAAATAGATTTTTATAGCAATAGTCAATCAAGTGCATTTGAAAGTACACAATGTTTTTGTTTGAACAACAGTAGAGGGCAGTCACTCCACCTGAGTCCCTTTAAATCAGATGCGCCTTTCAGAAATCTTAATTATAACATTAATTATCTGAAATGCATGTCATTAACGGTAATGCAATTTATTAAACATTATTTAGGTCATTATATCTGCCTCGTGCATTGTGTCTTTGTATGGCCACTGGTATTTTCCTGTTCTTTTAGAAATTATACCAAAGTAATAACATTTATTAGACACTACCGCCGTGGTATCCTTTAGTATACCGTGTTCATGTAAATATCATGTGTATAAGAATATGGCAGTCATACAGCCCCTAATCTCATCACTGTACCACCATAGTACTTTTTTAAATAAACTGATGTATATGAAATTGATTTTAAGACAAAAATGAAAGTGCTTACTTATAAATCTCATCATATTTTGTAGGCTTGGGTGTGTTTACATGTATTTATTTCTCATGTACTGTAGCAACCTGCCAATGCTACAATATGTGGTCCTGTTTTTGTTGAATATGATAATTAAGAGTTGGGATAGTTAATACTTTCTATGATTTTGCTTGTAATCTGAATAGTATAACCCATCTAATGCAAATCTTGATTCTGTTTAAAGATCATGCATGAAAGGACACCTCCATAAGTCAGAGGAGGAGGGAGTGGAGTGAACAGAACTGAGCGGGCATTGGGACCCCGTGGCCTCCTCAGCAGCGAGGTTTCCTCCGTGCGCGCGAGTGTGATTGAGCTCTTCCCTGCAGGACACATTCAGATCCCAGTATCAGCCGGACGGGACACATCAACGCCCTCTCTATCCCTCTGTCTGTGGATTTGGACTTTTTATACTGAGCTTCAGAAGGGACAACAAACTTTTCTAAATCAAAATTTATATCACAAACAGTCCCGTTAATTTTTTTTTCTTCTTTTTTCTCAGATTTTTTTGGATTCTTTTTTTTTTTTTTTTGGTTTTGATGATCACTTTTAATACATGGAGATTATATGACCATGTCATAAGTGTTTCTCAGATGCACTTAGTTCATAAGAAGAATCTCCATCAGATTATTATCGGTGGATATATAAATGAATGAGCTGTCAGAGATGCTGGTGTCCAGGGATTATTGCGCGCTCATGATGCGGGATCGGAAGGAATGCGACGCGCGCTCTGGTGAAGTGGAGCGGGTTCGAACCCGAGAGCGTGTGGACGCGACTGTTGCGGGTCTGACCGAGCTGGAGTATCTGAGGCAGAGACAGGAGCTGCTGGTCAGGGCTGTGTTGAACTGTCAGGAGAACAAACCCTGTCTTACAGTGGAGGACAGCTATCTGAACACTGAAGAGAAACTTCTGGAGGAGAATATTTTATTACTCAGAAAACAATTGGTGAGTAATAGAAACTGTTTTATTATTGTTGTTGTTGTTGTTGAAGTAGTCTATATGTAGTATAGCGCAACATCTTTTTTTTCCACCTGTATTTCTGATTTTTTTTTTTTTTTTTTTTTGGCATTGACATTTTTAGATTACATCATTTGACCTTTTATTTTAATCGAATAACCCTTACAAGAGACCATAGTACAGTGATGGTATCTGATTATTGTAATACTAGTAAGTACTAGTACTGAGTACTGTACTTTTCTTTGTACCATGGTACTAAATTTAGTACAATGTGCCATTGTATTTGCATGGAATACCATGGTACTACCAGGGTACATGGTTAATGCATTGAGCATTTTCATAATTTTAAATTATAATTTAAAAATACATTTAGTTGGATTGAGATCAATTAAAATAATTACAAGTATATGAACATGTTTTTGTCTATTAAATTTTGGGTTTGATTCGTCTTGCGTCAAATTGCAAAACATAGAAAACGTATTTGGAAGATGAATACTAGTATAGACAAAATAGTATCTCTTTTTTTTTTTTTTTTTTTTTTTGCATTTAGTCATGTGACACCAGAAACGCAAGCGCTGTAATCATTAGAATGACATTAAAACAAAAAGAGAACCATTTAAATCAAACTTCCTGGAGGTAGTAGAACATCCCTGAGTTTCTAATGCAAGTCTAGGAGGGGGTCTGACAGGCCTGAATAAGATTAGTTGATGGGCTTCAATGGAAATGAACTTTTTACAAGCCCAGCTCAAGCCCCCTGCTGTCTTTAGAGGATGACCAAGATTAAATTTAACAGTTGGGCCAAAGACACCTGGTTCCACTTGAGGTATTTGCAAACATTTCCATTATTGTAACCCTACGGGGTTCATGCATTGTGGCTAATGTATTGTATACAGAAAAGAATTACAAGGTTTGGGTTTATTTCCTGGCTTTGCTAAAGCCTCAGACATGTACACAAGTGGCTTGAGTCTTCCCTGCTGTAGTTTGGGATAATTACTCTTGTTTATCTTGAGGTCAGTTTGTTTGCAGGCCTCACACCCAGAACTACATTAAAGTTAATGGCAATGTGTGGATCATATAATGCCTGATGTCCTTATGATTTCCCAAAAACAAACAACCAATCATGTGTGGTCTTTGACTGAGCTGAGCTTGTGCAATGAATTGAGTATAAACCAGAGATGTAGACACCATCGTCCAAAACCCAAGCCCAGGCCATCAAGAGTGGTCTGGGGTTAATTTGATGCCGTTTCAAAATAACCGTCGGTGTGCTCTGCAAATGGCACTTTGTGTAAAAATGGTCTGCACACCACCAGCATGCTGAGAGCTCAGGGCCCATAAATCACTTGCAGCCCGCCTGTCAGGACCAGGCTTTTTTACAGCCTCGGTCTGCAGCGGAGGAAACGCCATTCCACTGCTCCATATAGCCTGGAATCTGCACTGCATTACCTCCCCTGTCAGCAAACAGCAGTTAAATTTTGCAGCAGATAACATGCCTCTGATTATAGGTCATTTGAAGTAATGTCCTTCTGCTTTGAAGGGGCCACATTTTCCTCAGTCTGCCGTTTCGCCATGCTTAATTTGGAATGCAGCACATGATACGGGTGTTGTCAGATGCATCCAATTGCTCGCAAGCGGTGTGTCGAAGTTGAATGGTTATTCCCATGCGAGGTGTGACTCTAATTTAGTTCATTACATCTGTCTGATCAGTGGCATGAGGCCACCGGCATTGAGACGTAAATTGTGAAATGCAACTGTTTGCAGATTCTTGTTTGGGCTGCAGGGCAAAACCTTCTAAATTAAATACCAAACAATTTTACCATTTATGAAGCTACTAAACATTCATGAAATATTTTCGATATGTATTGTTTCTTTATAGAACTGCCTTAGGAGACGAGATGCAGGTTTGATCAACCAGCTCCAGGAATTAGACAGACAGATCAGTGACCTGCGGTTGGACACAGAGACTTCGAATGAACACGTGGAAACGGACAGCCGGCCAAGCTCAGGTTAGTATCTTTTGTGGAGCCATAGCTCTTTAAAAGGGTCTTGAATTCTGTGCACTGCATGTTTTATCGTATTATCATTAAGGGTTGGCAGAATTGATTGCCTGCAGAATCGTCCGCATAAAACCAATCTAAGCAATTGGCGTAGGCAGAAAGGATTTCCAATAAAACTGATTCACAAGCACAGGAAAGCATTTCTAATGATTGTTAATCTTCAACAATCACCCGAGGGTAGTAATCAGACGTCCTGTTCGAATTATTTAACTTTGCAAAAGACTTTGTGCTTTGGGCCTGTAGTAGCATGTGTACCTGTGAGCCCTAATGTCTGTTTGAAACTGTTTAGCTGTTTTGCTTAAGCACTAATTTGGTAATGTGAACAATCTGCACCCTGTGCCAGAGCCTGCTACAGCTACATCAGTTTACATTCCAAAAACGAGAGGTCATTTTAGTGCTGGAACTGACTGCACTTTTGTTGGAGGAAGGTTATATAAAGTGGAGATTGATTACGTGTGTGTATGCTCCTCTCTAAAAAGTCTTAATTGTTAAAATGGCCTTATACTGTAACTTCTTCTAAAGTGTATATAGAGTTCTTCAACCTTTAGCTATTTTGGTGCTGTTTGTAGTAGTTGTTATGGTTTTATTCTTCACCATTTTAATGCTAATATCAATCGTGATGTATGGAGATCTGGTTCCTAGCTCTATTTCCTCAGGCAAATGTATACCTTCCTAAACGCGTAATTGTAAAAAAAATCGTAATTGAAAGTAGAGAGCTCAGTTAAGAGTGAAAGAGCACATCACCTCATTCCTGAAGATGTTAAATTAATGTGTTAATGTCTCACGCTCTCTCTCCCAGGCTTTTACGACCTAAGCGACGGTGCTTCTGGATCCCTCTCCAATTCCTCCAACTCCGTCTTCAGCGAGTGTTTGTCCAGTTGTCGTTCCACCACCTGCCTGTGCACCCCCCTCGACACCTCGCTCTGTGCCTCTGAGGGAAGGCTTAAGCCTGCAGGTGAGAGTCTCCTTGTGACGATTTGAAGTTTCTGGGTCATTCAGACTGGTCTTACCCATCAGCGCTGTTCCAAGCATTCTTGAAACACTGTTCCCTTCTCTAGCTTTGTTATGCAGAACTATTTACTTAATGGTGATTTCTTCCTCCAGGCTTAGAAGCTGGTATCACAAAGAAGGGACACTCTGTTCATTTGTTTCTAGTTTCTTTAAATGACATCTGTTTTTGTGTTGCATTACCGTTAGCAGAGAGCATTCTATAATCACTTAAGCTCAACTGTGCAAATAGAGGTGAAACAAGAGAAGTTTGGTCCCAGATAGAAACAGTTTCACAGCCGTGCTGATGGCTCTCCCAGCCACACCTATAAGCTAGCAACAAAAGGCTCATTAGCACATCAAAACTAATCAACCACCCACCCAGCTGAGCACTAGAACTCTATGAATCAGATGTACTCTCCTCTCACATGCCATAGCATAATTAAAAATGAGCGGTTTTAGTAATCTGACATTACATCTTCTTGTAGTATTAACTGTTGTGTCCTCTGGGATTTGCAGATGAGCTGGGCGTTTGTGCAGAGTGTGATTGCCAATGCGAAGACTCAAGTTCTGGAACAGTCCGCAGGTCTCTTTCTGCATCTTACTCCCCTTCCCCGGATGATGGCCTTTCCAAATTCCACTCTGATCTCATTGCCAAAAACGGTAATGATGTTTACCGGTACCCCAGCCCGCTCCATGCAGTGGCTGTCCAGAGTCCCATCTACTTCCAGTCCATGACTAGTCACCTAAAGGACGATTGTAGCTTCTCCAAGGTTGGTGAAGCATCGAGTGATGAACAGAAACCTGAGCAGGTCATGGGCACCCAGAATTCATCTTGGCATGCCTCTCAGATGCTCCCAAACAAAAAACTGGATAGTTATATCTTTGGGCTACTTCAGAGGAGGGCACAACCGTTGAGGACCAGCAAACCCAGAACAAGCATCAACACTGACCCCTCCAAGAGCATTTTGAGGCAGGCTAGTCTTTGCTCACGGGCCCCTGCTGCTGTCCAGGCCCAGCATAGGACCTCTGACCTCAAGCCTAACTGGCAGACATGTTTACAAGATGCATCAGCAGCTAGCACTGAGCCAAGCACAGCTTCGCCCCAAAGACAGTGGTCTTCTGAGTCTCCAAGTCAGCCACAGAACGGTTACTCAATCACCAATGATAATAACACTAGTTGCCTCTTAAAGAAGAAAGTTTTTGGAGCCAGTAAAGGCCAGCCGTTAAGTGTTGCAACGAAGGACTGCCAGGATTTAGGCAGCCCGAATGCAGTTTCCTCTCCCAAACTCAACAAGCATTCTTATTACACTGTGGAGGACAATAAATCAGGACAAGCAATGAAAGCAAGTCCTCTTAAGAGGAGTCCTAAAGCTCAGGCTCCAGGAAGTTGTGGTGAAGACGCCGAGCAGCTGGCTCCAGAGTTGCTCAGTCTCGGTTCTTCTTCGCAAAGCCAAGACGAGGGAGGTCAAATGGTCAGTGCCCAGTACATCGCTGCTCAGAAACAGAATGTAAATCTCCGCAAGGGTGGCACCAAGAACATCAAGATTGTCAAAGTGAAAAATTCCACCAGTGCAAAAAGTAGACCTCATGTGTCCAAGCATGTTTCCGAGATTGGTCGTGACAAGCATCGGACAGGATCTAGGAGGTCTCGACAAGTGGACGACGTCCACCACTTGCATAAATCCTACAAGAAGTCCTCCTCAAAAGCCAAGAGAATCCCTGCCCCCATCCCCGAAGAACGAATCCTGGAGAAGCACACCAGTTCCACAGGGGGTCGATCTTCTTCCCAGAGACACCATGGACATCACCGACATCATGAGGCAGTGTTGGCCAAACCCAAGTACAAGCGCAACGACTACCATCGGCGACCGAGGGGTCTCTATGAGATCCCATACGAGGAGGCTTACAGGAGGGCTCACTACAGACAGAAACAAGAAATGCTGGGCCACATGTCAGCCATGCACCTGCCGTCTAACGCACACTACACCAGCCCCTATGCTTACGTTGGCAGCGACTCTGAATATTCAGCAGAGTGCGCCTCTCTCTTCCATTCCACCATTCTGGACACAAGCGAGGATGAGCGCAGTAACTATACCACCAACTGTTTTGGGGACAGCGAGTCGAGCGCTAGCGAGGCGGACTATGTAGCTGAGAGCAGCACAAGCAGTGACTCTGAGGGCAGTGCAGGGGTCAATTGGCCCCAGCTCAACCAGGCGGGTGCAGGATCCCACGGAATGACGTCAGCACAGGCTAAGGCATTTGTCAAAATCAAGGCTTCCCACAATTTGAAGAAGAAGATCTTACGTTTCCGATCAGGCTCGTTAAAACTCATGACCACAGTGTGAGAGTCTTGAGGGACACAGAGATCAGTTAGGATGCAGCCAATCAAATTGGCTTCACTCCCTTATCAAACAATCAAGTGCCTAGACAGAAATCAGCTGCACGGCCTAAAACTGCCCGTCTGTCAGCTGGGAACGCAACTTCTGTCCAGCACAACGCCTTCCCCTGCACTTTTCACCCCTTTGATGTCATTGTCTGTAGCCTTTTTGTTTTGTATTTATTATAAGTTCAGCGCTTGCTGTGATGCATCTACATAGCAAGTACTATGTAAATGCACTGTTCATACATGGTTTACTTTACTAAAGATATTTATAACTTAATATATTTGGTTAGCCATACATGGAAAAGAACAGGAAGTATGACTGAACTGAAGCAGTGTATTACAGACAGTCTGTCTGAGAAATGTTCACCAAGCCTAGTTCACCTGCTGATCATTAAGGGCTTTTGTTAAATGCACATTAAATATGCATGAGCAACAGCTTTACCCATTTACCTTATTAGCTGTAAATGACCCTTTTGTAAAATAAATGTTAATGTATGTTGATTTCTTGTGTCTTTATTCTTTATTAAATCCCATTGTTAAAATCATTCAGTGGTGTCTTTGTTTATTTGATGTAATGGCTGTGTTTCTCTGTTCTTTTGAATCCAAGAAACCATGTTAAAGTACCAGCGCATGTACTGAACAATCCTAAAATGGCACCCCTGTTTATTTTTATAGTCTGAAATTAGAATTTTCCAATGTCAAGGCCATGTTTAACCAAACTAAACCCCCTGCTAGAGGAGGCTGTAGTTAAATGTGGCATCTACTTATAGTCTCTGCAAGTGTTTAGTAAACAAACACTTAACGTTCTTCCTCCATGCCATTTGGGTATCATCGTTCAGGGACAGCAAACTCACAGACATCGGCATCAGCAGTGCAGTCTGTCTCCTTCAGCACTGAAGCACATAATAAAAACATGAGGATCCGACGTTGAATTTATTCTTTGTTTATATCTTTGCAATAGACATTTCTACTGTTGCTAATATGGTCTGACTCTGGAGAGAAAAACAGATTAAACGTAGATGACAGATACAGTTTTTTTCTTAAAGTTGAATATGTAGTGAAAGAGAAGAGTGCAAACAACTAAACCTGTGGCACTCAAGATACTCTGTTCTTTCACGAGTATCTGACCTTCATTTTTTTTTTGGCTCATGTGCCTCACCGTCACGTTGAAAAGATTTCCCCTTCTGTTTCCAGGATCTAGCATAGATAGCCTCCTGGAATAGGTCTGGCTTTTTAAAGCACAGTGCATCTGTTTATATTACCGCAGCTGTGTGAAAACCAGACTGTGCTCTTCTCTTTCTGGCATTTAAGAACACATGGCTTTTCCTGCCTTGATGTTTCTTTATCCTCACTGAGATCAGTAAATCTCGTATTCAGAATCAGTTAGATGATAGTTTATTTAGCGTGCATGATAAACAAAAGAATTTAGAGGAAAAGAATTTCAATAAGATGGTGTCAGATTTCTCTAACTTCCATATGCATCCACATTGTGGTTGCCTAATATATGTTGAATTGGGTATCGGCCTTATTGTTAATGGTTTCAATCAAACTGTGGATGATCAGCGCAAGCAAAATCAAGGAAGCATAATGAACTTGGCAGAATGTGTCTTTTTAAGAAGTTCACAGACGTCAGCAAAAACGTCTGAGAACAGATCTCATGTTCGAGGTTTTGACTGTAACTGTGATTTGCATTGTGTTTCTACGAAAGTACAAGCAATGAAGAGCAAGACATTTAGATCTAGTTGCTATTCTTCATAATGACAATGTACCATGTTCTGTTTCTATTAAGCTTGAATGTTTGTTGACGGCTCAGGTAAGTTATTTTTTAGTCATATAGTGATTAGTACTATCTATGAAATCATTTAACATTACAAAGAAAGCCAAAAGAAGTTTCAATTTAGAGGTCACCTTGTTGTTTTTTGTCCGGAAGGATCCATACTAACTTCATAGCTTACATCGGTTTGGAGGGCAGTTGTGTCGCCCAAGGTCAGTCGGGCCCTGTGGAACAGGTTGGGGCCTGAGACCGTGGGCTATGAGAAGCATGCATTCAGTGTTGATTTAGCCTTGCTTCTGAGTTACTCTCCAGGGTCCAATGACTCTCTCAGGCCTGTCAGAGATCACGCACAGATCAATCTTCTTTTGAAACCAGCTCATCCAGCCAGGTCAGCGAGAGGCCAAGTTGGTAAACTTAATACATGGACAACTGGTGGAAAACCCACGCAAAACAATCTCCCCACCAGAAACTAGGGCGCTCTCTTCTCGTACTCATTGTCAGGAGCGAGTTTCTCAGAAGTATCTTGATTTCAGTTGGTGAAGGTGATCAGATAGCTGAGGGGCTTTTAGCATTGTGGTACATGCGCTGCAGGCTGTCTGCTTCATGCAACCAGTAAATAGATCTTCACCTCTCTTAAGCCCCTGGCTTTATAGTTTTATTGGTTGTGTTTGATATTTATTGGAAAGAGCTTTACACCAGCATCACTGGGTTAGCAAAACCAGAGATAAACAACTGGAGGAGCTCAGAATATTTTAATATATTTTACCCAACCGTTATTCATTACTGGTATTATTTATTTTATTCATTACTATTTACAGTACAATATACAAAATGATTTCTAAAGGATATGTGACACTAAAGACTGGAGTACTGATGCTGAAAATCCAGCTTTGCGTCAAAAAAATTAATTATACTTTAAAGTATATTAAAAATTAAGAATTAAGATATTTTTGATGAAATCTGAGAGCTGGCCATTCCTCCAAAGGCTTCTAAGACACTATAACTTGCTGGCCTAGAAAATGTATTAAAGACATCGTTAATATAGTCCAAATGACTCCAGTGGCTCAATCATAAGTTTATAAAGCGACGAGAATACTTTTTGTGCGCAAAAACAAACAAAAATAGCGACTTTATTCCACTTTTCATTTCCTTCTCTCTGGACCTCAAGTTTTTTTTACGTAGTGTAATAGCGTAGCGTTGCACGTCACCACGTATCACACATGACCAGAGTCGCCCAATAGTGAGCCTACGTGGTGACGTGCAACACAGACGCGCTACGCTTAAACACTACGTAAAAAGACTCGAGGTCCGAGAAGGAAAGGAAAAGTGGAATAAAGTCGTTATTTTTGTTTGGTTTTGCGCACAAAAAGTATTCTCGTCGCTTTATAAACTTAAGATTGAGCCACTGGAGTCACTTGGACTATATTAACAATGTCTTTAATAAATTTTCTGGGCCAGCAAGTTATAGTGTCCATAAGCCTGCAGGAGGAGTGATCCAGCTCTCAGATTTCATCAAAAATATCTTAATTTGTGTTCCGAAGATGAACGAAAGTCTTACGGGGTTGGAACAACATGAGAGTGAGTAATTACTGACAGAATTTTCATTTTTGGGTGAACTAACCCTTTAAGTATAAATATAGGCTACTAGTTTAATTTATATATTTATTTGAATATTTAGAAATTGAAAACTGCTTTTATTATCTTTGGATATCTTGTGTGATTGCAAAAATGCATTACCATATTTTTGGTTTATTTCCATAAAATTGTGTTTAGAACTATTAAACAAAAATATTTGTGGTTACTTTTATTACCGTAGAGCAAAAGCCTCAGAAAATAATGGATGCAACAGTTGCCTTAGCAAGGAGCGGTCAGCAACATTTTAAGATGGGCTTAGCAAATGATCAAATGACCTGAATTATAATAATCTAAGCTTTTTCAATGTGTCAGTTTTATCTTAATTCTCTGTTAACTGCATAATCACAAAGAAAGACATTTGGGGTCAAATCCTGATTTAGATCAACTAAAACACATTATCGTATATCCGCACTTACAATGGCTTCACAAGCAATAATATTAAAGTGAAGACAGTTGGTTGTTCTTCATGTTTCAGATTTCCTGCGGCATCGTTTTTCTTTCTCTTCCGGACGTTTGGCCTCATCTGAACTTCTGACTCTGGAGTTAATGAAGACAAAACAAATAGGCACTTTCTAGTCTCCATCATGACGGCGGTTCAACAGGCACTAATACCCAAACACTGTCACATTAAGCTGAATAATGCATAGGGAACAATGCTGCGTCCTCCCTTCCCACACACTGCCCTTTCCCTTTCCCCTTCTCAAGAATACGCTGAGATCCGAGACCCCGTCAGAGTCTCTATAGGCCTATAGATCAGCAATTTCAACTGCACTCAGTCAGCGTTCACATTAGACCCCATATCGGGCATCTCAAGGCTTGTTTGCTCCTTGAACTTCTTGATTTCCACCGATGGCTCTTTCTCTCTAATTACGGCTCTCTGTTTGCTCAGCATGGCGTAAGTGGTGTGTTCAGCACGCTCAACGACCCGGCTCTGAGGAGTGACACCGGCTTTGAGAACAGCAAGAGATGGTGTGTATGTGAGAGAGACATAGAAAGACACTTTGTTTGTGAGACTTCTGACTTCCCTTTCCCCGCAGCGGTCTGTCCTCCTCCATTGATCTTCAAACAGTCACCAAGAGTCATAAAGTTAAATGGGAGGAAATGGATGACAGATATGGAGATATTGGATGTGTAAATCAAAAGGGACCAGACTCAGACAGACCACAACATCCCCGCCTGTGTCCTAACCCCTCCGCTCTTTGTAGAATCAGATCTGGATGTGGATAAAAGACTTTAGGGTGATGCAACATGTCCCATCTGGGCTGTTAAAAGGAGATCTGGACGATGCATAAAAGCTTTAGAGGTAAACAGCTTTCCAGTCTTCACTGCCTAAAAGCGAACATGTTCAGAGTGTGTGTCTGACCCGGGGTGTGTAACTATGGCCCTGTTTGCACCTTCTAGTGACGTGCATCTCGAATGTGTCTCCAGTGACCACTTGTGATCTCTTTTTGTCCAGGGGAGAGTCTACGATTTCAGGACTACATGCATATTGATAAAGCAGCAAAGGTTTTCAAAGAAAATAATTTGCATTACAAAAAATGAGTGTTCAGTATTATATTTGTTGAGCATTATAACATTAACTATACTGAATATATATAATTTTGTACAAAAATATATTATTTGAATAATATATTCAATACAATAAATAAAATATATTTTCTATTATTATACCATTCATATTTTTATATTAGTATTTTAAGTATTTTTAGTATGTTTTAAATAACAATTCTTAAAAATTAAATATAGAATTTGTTTTTTTATTACTAAAATTCCTTTTACTCTTGTCATCTTGATGTAATTTTGACATTTGAAGTTTTTATTTCTGCTTTGTTTACATTTCTATTTATGTCAAATGTCTATTTATTGTATATATGTATGATGTTTTTAAAATGAATATTATATAGTTTACATTTATTATATTTTTTTTATATCTGTATACAAAATATTTTATTTATATAATTTTACATATGAATAATGTTATAAATAAGATAAGAACATACATTATTATATTATCTTGCATATTTTTTAAACAGGACTTTATGTCCTTTTACTTTGTCATCTTAATGACATTTAAAATTTCTTATTTTTTAAATTGTTTATTTTCATGTCTACTTTAATTTTTTACCTTATGCCAAATGTCTATTTATTATGTGACATATATGTCTATATTTTTATGTCAGTGTCAACAACAAATTCCCAATCTATGTCATCTGGAATGAGTAATAAATAATATAAAAGCTGTACGTATAGCCACCAAAGGCGAGTATTAATGGTTCGTTTTAGCATTCACACTGCAAATGTGGTCAAATGTGTTTATGACTACCTCAGAATATGGTTTTAATGATCGAATCATTCAAAACTGATGTTAATACCCTGTAACTGGCCCTCTCACAGCAGAAAGCAGTGACATTATTATTATTCTGCATCCGACGCCACACGCTCCTTTGAGATCAATAAATACCCCACGATCCCCAGCTATCTGCAATCTTGGGAACCAGTAGGAATCAGTGTTTACCAGCAGCGCCCCAGTCCGACAGGCCATAAGTCACTGGCGAACAGATAAACGCATCTCTATTTAAATGAGTTCCTTGGCTGACCTCTAAGAAAGCGCTGCAGGGTTTCGGTGGGAGAGATCTGGGTGTAATGGACGGTGAGGGGGAGAGAGAGAGAGAGAGAGAGAGAGAGAGAGAGAGAGAGCCAGGCAGGTGATTATTGTGAAACACATTGTCTCCTTAATAGAGCTTTTTCCCTCTCTTAGTTTGTCCCCGGTGTGTCATCAGAGCTTGGGCCGTCGAGGGAGGGGTCGTCTGCACCCCGAGGGGAGAGAGAGGGGCTTCTGGAGGTCACCGGAGCCTGTGGGGAGAGGGGTTGGTGGTCTCAACAGGACCCTACACTTCATTTGCATGTAATCAGAGATGTTGAAAACAGGCTTGAGGGAGTCAAGGGACACTTTTGACCAGCTATATTTGATGTTGGCTTTAAAGGAGCAGGGGGCTTTGCTTTTCAAACACACTTAATTAGGTTTTTGCATTATAAAAGTTGCAGAATGAGGTTGTTGCTATGAGGCGAGCGCAAACACTTGAGCTGCCGCTCATTATGTCAAAAATCCCAGCTATTTGATCGGTGTGAGGCAAATGCATTCGTATGGAAGAAAATTCAAAAGCTGGTTGCATAATCCTTCTCCTCTAGTTTGCATAATTGTCTGAGGATGCCTGGTTTGACTTGCCCTGAAGAATGACATTTATGGTACAAGCAGCCAGCGCTTTTTAAAAGCATTGATGACTTTGTTGATAAGCCCAGAGAGAGTCATTAGGTTGTCAGACTGATCCATGACTTGCACTCAGTGCTCAAATGAAAACCCTTTACCATGCTTAATGAAAAGGTAATTATGACCTCATGCATAGAAACCTTTTGTTTTATGGTCGCTAGGGATATGTGTCATCAAATATTCACAATAAATTCACAATGAAAGAATTGTGAATTTATTGTGTGTGTGTGTGTGTGTGTGTGTGTGTGTGTGTACCAGTATATATATTATGTTAGATGCGATTAATCTCGATTAATCGATTTGACAACACACATGTATATATATACATTTGTCTTGTCAAATCAATTAATCGAGATTAATTGCATCTAACATAAAAGTTTGCAAATGTATAATATATTATATATATGTGTGTGTGTGTACCGGTATATATATATATATATATATACATTTGTGTTGTCAAATCGATTAATCGAGATTAATCGCATCTAACATAATATATATATATATATATATATATATATATATATATATATATACATTACACATACATTACACATACATACATACACATAAATACATACTCAAACAAAATCATTGTGAATTTATTTTGAATATTCGATGACAAGTAGCCCTATTTGACAGCACTAATATTATGGTATTGTACTATATTATAAACATATTCTATCCATATATGTATATGGAGAGAAAAAAATTATTTTAATATGCATTTATAAATAATTAGTAACTTCGTAGACTGTGTATTTATATTTTATTTAGACTTTTTTTAATTATTTTTTATTTTATTTTTATAATTCAAATATTAATATGTTCATATTTAGTAATTTAGCAGACTTCTTATTTTATAGACTTATTATATATACATATATATATATATATATATATATATATATATATATATATATATATATATATATATATATATATATATATATATATATATATAAATCTTTTTTGATTTGAATATTGTCAGGGTCACAATTAGTTCCCTTACGAGAACGTTCTCTCGTACTGCGTTGCAAACGCTATGGGAAAACTCCTTTTCTCGAGAATAGTGAAGCCTTTATTTTAAAACGCATTTGCTACAGCACAGGCTAGAGCATCAGACCCACGTGAGTGAGCTGATAGGCTGTGCTGTGGGCAACTGCACGAACCAATGGCGGATAGACAGAAGCGCGCGAGCCAATCAGGGCGCTTGGCGCTCTGTCACTGTCAAGCGCGCGAAACTACACGTGACCATAACATATAAATACAGATAGAATCCGCCATTTGACAGATTTAATCTCCTTCAGCTCGACTCACCTCGTCGCTGATTTTCTCCGGTCGTAAGAAGCCCTCGTCGTGGAAAAGCCGTCCAGCGGAACAGCTTCGCATCCCCGCATCTCGCCAGCTGAGCGTTTCCCTGTGGCATCCGACGAAAAATTATATCCTTTTCATTGCATATTTGAATATGCAATGAAATATTCAATTATATTCTGTGTTTTCACACAGAATAAGGCACATTATGTTTTCACTGTTTTCACAGCGCGGCATAATGCCTCTCTCCATCTGTGAGAGCTGCGGGGTCTCCCTGCATGCATCCGACGGACACACCCAGTGTGCGGCCTGCCTCGGCCCTGAGCACGCCGAGGCAGCGCTCATGAAAGGCGGCTGCCAATTCTGCGACGGGATGCCTGTCTCCGTTCTCCGTTCAAGGCTGTCTTCGACGGTGACCGATTCCGCCCACCTTCCGTCTTCGGCGCCCCACGAGCCCCGTAGGAAGAAGCGGCGCGATCAGAGGCGTCCTGAGCGCGGTGAGTTTAGCGAGTGCACGCCGGGCCTTTCTCCTCGTGCCTCGCCCACGCCTTCTTCGCCTGTCCTGTTCTCTCGGAGCGAGCAGCGCCCCTCGTCTGAAGCGGCTGGACTCGTCTCTTTCGGCGCATCTCCGGATGACGTCGATGACGCACTTTCTATGGCGGCATCTGAGAGCGAGGATTGGTCGGGCTCCGCGGACCCCGCCCCCCCCTCTCAGCTAGAGTTTTCTGATACTCGAGCGAGCATTGACGCCGAACTTCTCCGTGTCATGTCTCGCGCTGTTGACGAGTTGGGACTCGATTGGCTTTCTCCAGCTGAGCCCGCCAGAAGCCGCCTCGATGAATGGTACCTGCCGGGGCGCCAGCAGGCCCCTCGTCAGCGCGCCGCTCCATTTATGCCTGAGGTTCACGAAGAGCTCACAAAATGCTGGCGCGCGCCCTTTTCAGCGCGAACGCGCTCATCCGCCTCTTCTACGCTCTCCACTGTTGACGGCGCTGAAGAGAAAGGATATGTGTCTCTCCCCCCACTGGAGGAAGCGGTCGCTGCACACTTATGCCCCCCCACTGCAGGTAGTTGGAGGTCTAAGACGGTGCACCCTTCTAAGCCGTGCAGAACTACTTCGGCCATTGCCAGCCGCGCATACGCTGCCGCCGGTCAAGCCGCCTCTGCACTTGACGCCATGGCGACGCTTCAAGCCTTCCAGGCCAAACTTCTCCGTTCCATGGATGAGTCAGGCCCGGACCCAGACACATTTAAAGACCTCAGGAGTGCCACGGATCTGGCACTGAGGGCCACGAAGACCACCGCTCAAGCCCTGGGCCGCAATATGGCCAGCCTAGTGGTAATGGAGCGCCACCTCTGGCTAAACTTAACCGAGATCAGGGACGCGGATAAATCTGCCTTCCTCGACTCGCCCGTCACAGCCTCAGGTCTCTTCGGCCCATCTGTCAGCGGCTTCGCCGATCGCTTCACTGAAGCTCAGAAGGCTTCCAGCGCCATGAGACACTTTCTACCAAAGCGCTCCAGCTCAGTCCAACGGCGCCCCAAGAGCACGCCGCGACCTGAGAAAGTGGTGTCCCAGGTCCTCCAGCCCCGCCCAGCGGCTGAGACCAGTAAGCACATGAAGCCAGCGAAACGGTTCCCGTTCCCTAAGCGCCAGGGCCCGCGGCCGAAGCTGACGCTCGATCACGAGCCCAAGAAGCCGTCCTAACCGGCACAAAGAGGGGTCACTGTCCCGCTGCGGCCGGACCAGCCCCAAAAATCGCTCGACTACTGCTCACGGCTCCCTCTTCAGTTCAGGCGGCTGCAGCAGTTCTAAATGCAGTTCATGGGCCCGTCACATGTCACGCACCCCTGCAAACAAACGCTGTTTTAACAGCGACCCACACAAAGCACAAATCGAGCATAATTTCTCACATGCATACATGTCAGTCCGAGCCCCCCACTCTGGGTGTTCCAGATATGATAATGCCTCTAGCTCTGCGGGCTCTAGCTTGGCAAGCTATCCCCGGAGTTTCAGTATGGGTGATGAACATCATAAAGCATGGTTACTCGCTTCAGTTCGCCCGCAGACCACCGCGTTTTCGCACGGTTATACAAACCACGGTAAGGGGCACATTGAGTCATGTCCTCCGCACCGAAGTGTTAAGTCTGCTGGCGAAAGGGGCCATCGAGAAGATCCCCCCTTCTCTGAGCGAGTCAGGTTTTTACAGCCGATACTTTCTTGTTCCAAAGAAAGACGGCGGCCTGAGACCCATTTTAGATCTCAGACATCTGAACAAGGCTCTCATGTCACGGCCGTTCAGAATGCTCACGACCAGACATATCCTGGCGCAGATTCGCCCAGGCGACTGGTTTTTCTCAGTAGATCTGAAAGACGCTTACTTTCACATTCAAGTGAACCCCCACCACAGGCCATTCTTGAGATTCGCCTTCGAGGGGCAGACATACCAGTACACAGTTCTTCCATTTGGACTGGCACTAGCGCCTCGTACATTCACGAAGTGCATGGATGCAGCTCTCTCCCCCCTGAGACAGCGGGGAATGCGCATCCTAAACTACCTCGACGACTGGCTCATACTGACCCAGTCAGAGGCGGAGTCACATACTCACAAAGCCTGGCTCCTCAGCCATCTAGAATGTCTAGGGCTCAGAGTCAATGTTGCAAAGAGTGTTCTGTTGCCCAGCCAACGTATCACGTTCCTGGGAACAGTTCTCAACTCCGTACTTATGAGAGCATGGCCCACACCGGCCCGTGCTCTAACGATTCAGCAGCTCACGGCATCGTTCATAGAGGGCTCTCTTGTACCCCTCAGAACGTTTCAGAGGATCCTTGGCCTGATGGCCTCTGCATCATCAGTACTCCAACTAGGCCTACTGCGTATGCGTCCTCTTCAGCTGTGGCTGGCTCCTCTGGTGCCACCCCACGCCTGGCATTCAGGCCACTTGATTATCAAGGTGGACCAGCGCTGTGTTCAAGCCCTGGCCCCTTGGAAAAACGCCAGCTGGTACCAGCAGGGCGTAAGCATGGGGGTAGTTTCAGAGAGGAGGATGATTTCAACAGACGCCTCCAACTCCGGTTGGGGAGCTCTGTACGAGGGCAGGCCTGCCTCCGGCCTCTGGTCGAGCTCGGAGAAACGCCTACACATAAACTGCCTCGAAATGAGAGCAGTTTTTCTAGCCCTAAAAACATTCCTCCCATACCTGGCGGGACACCACGTGTTGGTACGGACGGACAACATGTCGGTGGTCTCTTACATAAATCGCCAGGGCGGCCTCAGGTCCCGCAACCTGTTTGCCATAGCCTCACAGCTCTTGCTATGGGCTCACACCAATCTGCGCTCGCTCAGGGCAGCTCACGTGCCAGGCACGTTGAATACAGGAGCAGACATGCTCTCTCGGGGCAGAGTTCCCCCAGAGGAATGGTCTCTCCACCCTCAGACAGTTCTCCTACTCTGGGAGGTCTTCGGGAAGGCAGAAGTAGATCTTTTCGCCTCAAAAGACAACTGTCAATGCCCAATCTTTTTCTCAAAGAGCAGGGATGCGTTGGCCCACGACTGGCCCAACCTTCCTCTCTATGCGTTCCCCCCGGTCTCGATGCTCCCTCAGGTCATCGAACGGATCAGGAACACGAAAAGCGCAGTGCTATTAGTAGCTCCTCTCTGGCGGACCCAGGTTTGGTTCCCAGAGTTGATGCAGCTGTCTGTAGCAGACCCGTGGCCAATCCCAGTGAGGCGCGACCTCCTGACTCAGGCCAACAGGACAATCTGGCATCCCCGTCCCGACTTATGGGCCCTACATGTATGGCCACTCAACGGGTACCCCAGAACCTCCCAGAGGGCGTCCTGAATACTATAAAGGAAGCTAGAGCTCCGTCTACCAGACGCCTCTATCTCAGTAAATGGTCAGTGTTTTCCAGCTGGTGTTTAGCTCGAGACCTCGACCCATACACTTGTGAAGTACCAAGAATACTGTCTTTTCTACAGGAGATGTTGGACGCGGGTCGCTCCCCCTCCACTCTCAAAGTGTACGTGGCAGCCATTGCTGCTTTTCACGTATTGGAAGCCGGGGCCTCCTTAGGAAAAAGCGACCTTATAGTTCGCTTCCTCAGGGGCGCCAGGAGGCTTAACCCGCCTCGGCCACCGTCTGTTCCGGCCTGGGACCTCTCCTTGGTCCTGCGGGCTCTTAAGGGACCTCCCTTTGAACCACTTCAGTCAGCTGATCCTAAGTCTCTCTCTCTGAAAACCGCCCTGCTTCTAGCACTGGCGTCAGTAAAGAGAATAGGGGATTTACAGGCGCTGTCTACCAGCGCTTCCTGTCTGGAGTTTGGTCCTAATGACTCCAAGGTCATTCTTAGGCCAAGACATGGATATGTTCCTAAGGTGCTCTCAACTCCGTTCAGAGCCCAGGTTATTTCTCTGTCAGCTCTCCCCTCCTCCGAGGAGGATAGCGATTCTCTCATGCTTTGCCCAGTCAGAGCTTTGAGAATTTATCTGGAGCGTTCGGCCTCTTTCAGACAGTCTGAACAGCTCTTTGTGTGTTTCGGGGGCCGATCCAAGGGCCTCCCGGTCACTAAAACCACACTGTCCAGATGGATAGTTGACGCCATTGCCCTGGCTTACACCTCACTGGGCCTCTCTTGTCCCATAGGTGTTAGAGCTCATTCCACGAGAGGTGTTGCCTCTTCGTGGGCTTGGTCAAGTGGTATTCCCATTGAAGACATTTGTGCGGCGGCCGGCTGGTCCGCTCCGTCCACATTTGTGAGATTCTATAAGCTGGATGTCCCTGCTCTGCAGACATGCGTTCTTTCTGTCTAGACTCTGGCTCTGTGGATCCAGACTAGTTTTGAACCATGGTCACTTGGGTATTCCCATCTATAGCATATGTGCGGCGGCCGGATATCCGCTCCGTCCACATTGTTGAATTATAGCTTTAATGCCCTTGCTTGTAGCTACAGTTCTTCTGTCTAGACACTGGCTCTGTGACCCAGTCTAGTTGATATTGAACACACGGTTTTCACTTTGTGGGCTAAGTGACTGGCTCTGGCCAGATCCGATGAATTATAACTTTAATGTCCCTGCTTTGCAGTTACAGTCTTTTCAGTCTAGACTCTGGCTCTGCTGACCCAGGCTAGTTTGATATTAAACACACGGCTATCACCTTGTGGGTTAAATGACTGGCTCTGGCCAGTCTTTATTACGGATAATTGATGGGCCCGATGTTCGGTCTCTTTTTATCCTGGCTATTCTGTACTTCCCGGAACTCTGGTGAGTCAGAGCGGCCAAAAGATTAATAGCACGGCGTTTTAAATGGAAACGTTCCCATAGCGTTTGAAACGCAGTACGAGAGAACGTTCTCGTAAGGGAACGTACTGGTTACTTTCGTAACCTCGGTTCCCTTAGAGATAAGGGAACGAGTACTGCGTTGCCTTGCCGTGCTATTTTTCTTATGGCAGGTTAGTCGCTTCAGTCGATTATACCTGTCAAATGGCGGATTCTATCTGTATTTATATGTTATGGTCACGTGTAGTTTCGCGCGCTTGACAGTGACAGAGCGCCAAGCGCCCTGATTGGCTCGCGCGCTTCTGTCTATCCGCCATTGGTTCGTGCAGTTGCCCACAGCACAGCCTATCAGCTCACTCACGTGGGTCTGATGCTCTAGCCTGTGCTGTAGCAAATGCGTTTTAAAATAAAGGCTTCAATATTCTCGAGAAAAGGAGTTTTCCCATAGCGTTTGCAACGCAGTACTCGTTCCCTTATCTCTAAGGGAACCGAGGTTACGAAAGTAACCAGTATGTTTTATTGGCCCTCATTTATCAAAAGTGCGTACACCAAATTTCCAGCGTACACCTGGCGTACACCCAAAACCACGGTGACTTTGAGATTTATCAATATGGACGTTGGCGTACGGCACGCTCAAATCCTACGCCAGCTCAGGAGGTGGTGTACGCACGTTTTGAGTGCGGGAATGCGCAGAAAAACAATTCCTAACACCACAAAAAGCACTGACAAACTAAAAGATATAATATATTATGACCCACTGTAAAAAAAACAACAACATAGTAATTATAAACTTCAGTGTTTATTTTTGTGCAACATGGACTTCAATGTTTAATTTGTGTGAATTTACCAAAGCATTTGAATTGTAGGCATATGTATTCCTTAAGTTGCGAGCCTGTGCGCTTTACCTGACGTTTCAAGCCTTGTTTATACTTTCGCCTGGCTCCGCAGCGCGAGTCTCCGCGGACTGCGCGCGCACCTCCCCAAACGGACGAGGCGTTTATACTCGACGCGCTCGCCGTTGTACTATTCTTTGAAACGATGGTTAGGCCAGGGTTAGGCCCGGCAGGTGTGCACGGACTGGGTTTAGTAATGAAAGGCTTTCAATGACCAAAAACATAATTCAGACTGACAAAATAATAAAAATGCCATTCTTCTTATTTTAAATAATAATAATAATAATACAAATAATAATAATAACGAAATTCTTCTTCTAAATAACAATAAGCGTCATTAATAATAAAAATCCACTTCCCTTCTCTTTCTCAAAGAAGTTTCTCTTCTTTGCCGTCTTCCGTGTGTCCATGGCGTAAAATGAGGGCGTGGGGGAAGCGGAGACTTGAATATTTAGGGGCGTGTTATTCTAATGACGATCGATTTCAGCCGCGGCATTTATCAAGGGCAGGTATTGCGTACACCAGAATTTCAAAGGTACGCACAGCTTCATAAATCAGGCGATGAGAAGAGTGTAAGCATAATCTTACGCCAATATATACGCCCATTTCTACGCAAGATTGATAAATGAGGGCCATTGTGTTTTGGTTCATGTTCCAGCGTTTCCTTTCAGTTTAGTTCCCGTCTCCTTCATGACTGATTAAACTCACCTGTGTCTAGTTTAGTTGTCTGTGTAGAACTGTATTGTTCAGTTCAAGGTCGGTTATCATCATTATTAAGTGTGGTTTGCGTGTATGTTTTTCTGAGGTTTATTTCTGTTTGTGGATTATTTAGATTCATAATTGCATTTATTCATTTAGCAGACCTTTTTGGAGGGAGATATCATTTTCATTATATTGTCCGGCCTTAATGTTTACCCAGGAACTTCTATCTTTGTTTTAACAAAAGTTGTGCTGTGTTTTCATGCAAAGCAGCTCGGCACTAATTTGTTTAATGTGCTAATTTTAGCAGTAAGCATTGATGATGTAGTTTGTAGAGCATGAAATGTGCCTGTGTGTGTTGTCTGAACGGTCAAACAGGGATAAACCAACAAAGATCGTCTGATGGGCTTGTGTGTATAGACGGGCTCGGTCAGGAACAGACTGAACCGACAGTTCAACAAACTACAGTTGTTACGGTTGAATCGTAGAAAGGGTGGAGTATATGAATCAACAATAAAGTTCAATCTGCCACTATAGCCTCTTTTTGACTTCCAAATCTTAATTCTGAGAAGTTCTAAACTTTTTGTTTCAAAAGACTGATGTAGGCAATTTGTAGTGGATAAATATTAATGTAATATTTGTGCTGTGTCTGATCTAATGCTCTGACAAACCTCAGATTTCCTGTAGCTATTCTGAAAGCCTGATAGCTAGCCTTAAACATGCCTAATAGTCTCTCTCTCTCTCTCTCTCTCTCTCTCTCTCTCTCTCTCTCTCTCTCTCTCTCATAACAGCATAAGAGTTTTGTGGTGTAGAGTTGCGTCATTGATTGTTCCTCAGATTCTAGTAAAAGTTGCAACACCGTTTCTCTGTCTGTCTGTCTCTACATAAACACATGAACATGGGTGAGCTGAAGCTTATCTCCTCTCTTCTGTCCACAAGCCTTTCAATTCAAATGAGCTTTATTGGCATGACTGTGTAAAATAGCACAATATTGCCAAAGCAATAGACATATACAAACAAGTATTTGCCTTTCAGTATTAGAATGAGACATAGCTATAATGACTAATTCTCTCTCTCTCTCTCTCTCTCTCTCTCTCTCTCTCTCTCTCTCTCTCTCTCTCTCTCTCTCTCTCTCTCTCTCTCTCTCTCTCTCTCTCTCTCTCTCTCTCTCTCTCTCTCTCTCTCTCTCTCTCTCTCTCTCTCTCTCTCTCTCTCTCTCTCTCTCTCTCTCTCTCTCTCTCTCTAGAGCACTAAACAGAGGAAGTTGTGTCTACAGGCCTAATGAGAATTAATGACGGTTGTTATTTCTTCCATATCAGACTGTGGTTTGGCATGTAATTTTACTTTTAGAAAATAATCACATAGAAATTTGCTTTGTGTTTCTTCTAGAGTTTTTCATATATTTACACTATTGTTAAATATGTTGATTTTATTTCTTCTATAAAGATTTTGACTCCATTATCGTCATCATCCTTGGCTTGTTTCTATTAGATGCACTTCAGATATAGAGTAAGAATGCATCCCATTACAGACATCCAGAATATACACAGAAATATGAGGACAGATGTGGACACTTGAGACAAAAGTGTCACGTTGCTGTACAATTTAGTGCTTCAACAGTGGAGCTGTGGACGGGAAAGACTTCTCACCATTTGTCCATCTGAGATTGATGCCAAAGATAGACCCCCTAAAAACAAAAGTTTTACACAAATGAAGAAATATTTCCTGTCAGAAATACACAGTGGTTTCGATTCTTTTGGCTTTGGAAAGGACAAGAGACAAATAGTCAGCAGCTCAGTGAAAAGCATCTTTTAGCATTGCATGTCAAATTTGAAGCCGTCCTTATTGTCGCTGGGTGGTATTTAAATGTATAACAGCGAACAACTGTGTGTTCTGTGGCACGGCATCAGATGCCGCTGATCGGGACCCTCCCGTGAATCGGCACTCCGGTTCTGGCACCAGAACAGAACGCAGCCGCATATGGAACATTCCATTTGTCTGAATTATTTGCAGCGCTTGGAATTGAACGCTCTGTGCATGTTTCATGGCCTGATGGAAGAAGTCATTAGCTGGGCCATCTGTGTTAATGTGGGAAAATTACAGAGGCCCTTCTTAGACCACTTCTGTGTAAATGACACACACTCCATACAGGTGAAGAGAAAGACTGGGGGTTGTTTACTAAACTGCTGATTAAAGATTATAATGCTGTGCTTTTTTTCAGCTGAGGTTTCATCAAGATTCTTTTGCCCTCACTGACTCTTTGTAGTGTCAATAAACATTATTATGCAGTTCTTTGGAATATCTGATTCAATTAAGTCATTTGTAGAACTATGCAGTCACTGACCAATAAACTGTATAATTAGTTCTATGTTCACACTCTTTATTCACACATATTTAAATAATTGTAACTCATATCAATATTTCATGCCCATGTATGTATTTATAAGTAAACATTTAATGAGTAGAGAAAGCAAAAATAAACCTCTTCAGGGTCCTGACCGCCATTCTTCTGTGACAATGACCAGCCAAATGTCCATAATCCCTTACTTATTAAAAACATTCTACATTATTTTTATATTATTACTTAATTATATTAGTAAAATCATCGTGAAATCAAAATTGACCCTATAGAGCACATTACAAGTATTGTGGTGAATAATTCATCCGTGCAAGTTAAAAAACAGAAAGAAATATATGTTTGTCGTGGTAATCTTTCATCAAAATCAATCTTTAATATAGTCAACATTTGAAGTGGATCAAAAAAGTTCATCAAAGTTGTCCTAAGACAAGAACGGGTATTGTTCAAAATTCATGTATGAGGTTTTGATCCACTTCAAATGCTGACTACTGTATATACACAATTTACTATTTATGATTACTATACTTATTACAATTAAAACTGAACAGCAAGTAGCGGTCTTATAAGCATTATATGATGTCATAATGTTTGTACATTTAGCCTTGTTTTTTTTTTTTTTAATAGACTTTTGGAAGCTGACCCAAACCCACATGGAAACTGGAGCATCATTCTACAGTGATGCCAAACAAGTCAGTTTTTTGGAATATGAATTTGCGTCGCAAATGAAATAAGGTTTCAGTGTTGTGGATGGCGTGTCAACATTTTATGCAAACATCCAGGCTGCTGTACAGGAGAGATGTCTCCACATTCCAGTCTGTCCTCAACAGAAATACTCGGTCTGTCAAACCGTCAGTGCTGAAAGGGTCTCATTAGCAGCTAAAGTGAGAGCATGCAGTTTAATGTTAGCTACTCATATGACATTCTAACTCATCACACCGTCCAGTTTTGGCCTGGAGAAACTGATACTAGTCTAACACCAGAGGTGAATGCTGGTGCCCTGTTGCCATGCTGAGATGTTACTACTGCCTTTAAAAGAAGTGATTCTGTCATTCTCAGTAAAACAGTTAAGAATAATTCAACTGAATAGAGTTTGTGAATACATCTCCACCAAGCCATTCACACTGCGTTCACACGGTTCTTAAAGGAATCAATCGAGCGGCTTATTTCCATTCAGCTGAAATGAGGCAGAGTTGTTGTTTTCTCTTCACCTGGGCGAGAGCTCAAGGTTTTTCCTTGTAAAATCAATAAGACTCCATTTACAGTTGGGCTGGTTTCTGTCTGACTTTCATGTCTGGACAAGAAAGCCAAGAAAATAACCAGTTTATCTGTAAAAAAAAAGAAGCTTATGTGTCTGTCTGTGTTTATAGGTCATTTAGGCTTTTGTTGGCTTGTTTCAAAGAGTGACAAAGCGCAACACAACGAACAAAACTCATTCTCCTTCTGTATTTTCACTTGGGCTGCCAAGAGATTCAAATAATGTTTTCTGTATTTTATGTGGCAACTCTCACATTTCCCCTAAATATTAGTGTTGTTAAAGCTACTTCGAAACTGTAGCATGTGAATCTTTTATTTCATATGTGAATCATGGAAGTTGAAAGTTATTCATGTTGCTGCCATCGATTTCAGTGCTAATTAAATTCTGTAATTTAAAGATTTAAAGTCTTGTAAAAAATCTCATCTGGATTTCATTTAGGATTCGGTTTTGGAGGGATCCAATAAGTGGAGGGGGACACATTATAAATCATCAGTATCTCTTGTATGACAGGACTAAATGCCTTTGCGATGGATACACTCCATGTGACAGCTTAAAAACAAAACTTTATAGAAATGTCAATCACTCTAGCATTTTTGTCTAAAAGTTTGCAACAAATATGGATATAAAAATGCTTTTTTTCTGTTGTTGACATCTCTTTTTAGGAAGCTCATGAGTATTTATTAAGTGAATTAATATCCATGTGAAAAAAACAATAATTGTGAGATGAGAATACTGGTTACCGCTTGCTTCTTCATGCAGGACACCGCTGAAGTGAACACATACTTTATCATGGTCTTACTTTCCAAGCAAATAACCTCTTTAAAATAGTCTCCCAAAGAGTAGAAAGGACAAAGTGATTTCTAAAAGTGTGGGGGACGTGTCTACCCTATTAAATTAGCTCTATGGAAAGTCATTAACTGATAAACAAGAGCCTAGACGATGCTTGCATTCTGACCAGGCTTTAGACATTTTAATGTCCAATTAGCTAAATGCATTAACTGCGTTAAATTTAACCCAGTTAAACATATCTAATTAACCTCATGAGTTAACGTGTTTACATTGGCAGCCCTAACTTTCACACGCACATGTCTTATATGCTTGCTTTGATTGCTGTTTTTGTTTTGTCTGCTTTCAAGTACAGTCAGAAAAGTGGTGGTCTTTGCTTTGATGGGTTTATGTGACTAACGGGAGAGAGGATGAGGTGAGAAAGTGGGGGATGACAGGAAGACACTGCTGTGATGGAAGTAGAGAGGGTGGGACGTCCCAGCTGGACCCGTCTTTGAAATGGGCGACCGACCGAGGGGGGAAACAGGGAAGAAAGAGCCTGATTCAGGGAAATACCAACAAGTCGCTCTTCACGGGATTCAGAGGAGGTCTTGGAGAAGGACTTACACTCCATTCAGTCCTAACCAAATGCATGTGCCTCCGCTTTCAACTCTGTGCGGTACTTTGTTATTTGTCTATTAGCATTAGAGGCTCAATGGGCACAGTTAAATGGAGTCCTCCTTTGCTACAGTGGTTTCCGTGGGGTTTAACTCTAATGAAAAGGCAACGTTGTGGGCTGAAGTGAAAATGAATACAGAGTTAGAAAGCAGATATGAAGCAGCTTTGAAGCGGCCTGTAAAGATTTTGGCCAGTCTTAAGAGAAGCCGTTTTTCAAATCCTGGCACCCCACACGTTATAGTTTTTACTACAATTGGCAACCTCCAGGAAATCTGGAGAAACGAAGATCTGGAATAATCTTTTAAGCCCCGTTCCAAGTCCTTTCTTCTCCACAGTCACGGAAAGCGTTTTTATTTTTTGATCAGTCTAGTGTTTCACGCTACATATTAAGATTTAAGGAGGAGCAAGTCCGTACAATCCGGACAATCGCACTGTTAAAAGCATATAAACACCCGTTTCATTTTACTCCAGCTATTCCTTGGGCATCCCTCCTTGAACTTTATTTCCCTAATTAGGTCCAATGGGAAACTTTGGTCTAGAGTCCACTCTCACGCTAAAGTCCATCCATTTTGCATTGCCAGACCAGTTTAACTTTGCATAAATCTATTTCAAGTAATTATTTGGTTAGATTTAAAGTGGGTTTGGGTTTTACAACTATATTGCACTACATTTCAAGACTTAACCTCCAAGATAATACAATAATCATGACTTTTTTTTGCATCTTCCAGTCACAGATAAACAATGAATCATTAGTGTTCCTGGGTATTGTGTTGTGGATGTTGTTTTTGACTCTCTCACATCTCCCCAGGGTTAGATGACAGCTGACCCTGAGCGACAAACAAAAGGGTGGGAGCAACACGGATGGCTACATGTTAACAAAACCAAGAAGTAAAAGCTACAGGCAATCTGATGTGTAGAAAACGGATGCCCACAAGCTCATCAGTGAGTTCATCAGCGGTCAAGCTGTGTGTCTGTACCGCCCAGAGGACACACCATGGGCTTTGAGCGTGAATCCCTGAGGTTATCAGTTCACCTGGTTTCCAATCGAAACCAACTGAGACTCCCTCGATCACCATCCCATGGACACAGCTCCAGCTAACTGCTTAGCTAAATGTATAAGGTTAAAATGATGCAGTAAATTTGTTTTCAACCTGCAATGTAATTGGCCTTTAGATCTGTGGTTGCGTGTAATTATTTAGGAAAGAAATTTAGTGTAAGGATTTCAAAGTGGCACAAAGAGAGCACACACACACACACACACACACACACACACACACACACACACACACACACACACACATTAACCCTCCCCCTTGCCCAGTGATTTCCCAGGGGTTGATTCAGAGGTCACAGAAAGGCCATCTGTAGCTGACCTTATTTAAAGACAACATATATTTAAATTAGCTATATTTATTGTTTAATTTTCCCACTCTTTTTGTGCCTTAAGAAAAAATTTGTTTTCTTGACTTTTCTTTGCTGCTTTTGTAACCAAAGCAACACAAGTAGTGAAAAATAATATTAACTAACTATATTATATTCTGCTGAAAATGTGAATGGTGTTTGCTCATTCAAAACTCACAAAAGTGGTTGTTGTTAGTTGGTTGTCAGGGTGTTGCTATGCACAGTGATTTTTAGTGCATTTCAATGTGGTTGCTAGTGGTGTTTATTTTATGTAAATGCATTTCAGATACAAAATATAAGACGTAATCATATATATACCATTCAAAGGTTTGGGATCAGTAAGATTTTGTTAAATGTTGTTGAAAGTCTCTTATGCTCCAAATCTGCATTTATTTGATCAAAAATACAGTAAAAACAGTAATGTTGTAAAATATTAGCAAATGAGCAACGCTGAATTTTCAGCATCATTAATACAGTCTTCAGTGTCACATGAACCTTTAGAAATCAATATAATATACTGATTTGCTGCTCACTAATGTTTATGCAATAATGTCATTACTGTTTATATTTTGCTTGCATATTTTTGGCGGAAACCATCATTCTCCTTTTCAGGATTCTTTGATGGAGAGAAAGTTCAAATGAACAGCATTTACTGAAATAGAAAATCTTTTGTTACATTATAAATGTCTTTACTGTCCTTTTAAAATCAATTCAATGCAGCCTTGCTGAATAAAAGTAATTAAAAAGTTAATTAATAAAAGTACATTCTTACTGATAGAAAAAAACTTTTGAATGGTGGTATAATTATATAAAATGAAAAATACTATTATTTTTAAAATACTATACTCGCATGTTTGGATTCGCAGATCTTTCCACAATTGATTGACATCCAATTCATTTTTTTTTATATATTTCATATATAATATTTCAGTCTTTGAAATGCAAATCACTACCTGACATAATTTACGTATAATATTCCAATATCTTAGGTTTGTAGCAAACATGATCTCGGCTGTCATGATCTTGGCGAACCAATTTCCCTCCTGACCGCCCTGAAAGGAAGCCGCCCAATTAGAAGGAGCCGCTAAATCTAAATGGAGGCTCATTCTCGTCGTAAGAGCCCAGATGGTAGTACAAGGTACCTGTCTCCACAGGCCTCCTGAGAGGAGCATGGGGTTTGAAGCGGCCCACAGCCAATTTATCCACCCCTCGTTGGGTTGCATGAGCTGCTGGTGAAATGCACCCTGAAACTTTTATGTTCCCTCGCCTGGAAGTTAATTAGGAACGTCTGTATTTGGCAGTTGGGGCATGCCTTGACATGTCACAGATGCACGATAAGGCTATCAGATGCATTTGGCACAGAATAAAAAAGATGAAATTATGACTCACCGACATTGTCTCTTTGGTTGTTTATAGCGTGCCGAGAACTGATGAGTGATTGGAATGAATCATCGCTCAAGATCACAAATAATCAATCAATGATGTGATGGTCTGCCGCCTCAGTGGTAATAGATAGAACCAGGACATGGGCGGGCATGCAGGTACGGACGAGATTGACAGAAATATGAGCATTCACGTTTGTCATTCTATACCTACTGTGAATTAAATATCAGTTTAAAAAAGAGTTGATAGCTTGTCTAATGTTCTTGTACAACACAAACACACATATTCTGAAAAATGTCTCAGTGTTTTTGTCCATATAATGAAACTCAATGAAGTCTAATGTTTTTTTGGACAGCATTTATTTCTTGGTGTAAACTATAAAAATAGAGAATCAATCGAAAACTAATTTTTAAGAGCAAACATGTTGAAGATTAGCCTATGGGCTGTCGATTCATTAAAAGATAAGCTTTTTCCTCACAAAAAAAAAAAAAAAAACAAAAAAAAAAAACATAGTGAAGTAATTCAGCATAGTGAAGCCTATGACATCCATAAAAAAGAGTTAGCAGTCATTACGCTTTTTTCAGCTAAGGTTGCAGACTTGCCTTTAAGTGGCTTTGGTTATAGGCAGGTGAGTTTTATATGATGAACAGATTTTATTTTGGCTATTATTCACATATAAACACACATACTTAGAGTGCATCACGCCACCAGCTCTACTCAACCCACTCCGAGCGGGATTCGAACCGGGATCTCCGGCGTGGGAGGCGGGCGTGCTAACAAGGACACTAAAGACTGCAGCTGCATGCCTCTTGAGGCCAGGGGAGTGAGGTTTACATGCACACCTCTTACTGGCCTATGTCCGTTACAATCGCATATAGTGATAAATACAGAAGCTCATGCATTCAACACATGCTAAAACAAACCTCAGAGGTTTTCATGCATCACACACACACGTTTGAGCTTCTGTGTTTACCATATGTGTTGTGGTCTATGTATTACGGAAACTTGTTCCCGACACGGAATAAAACTATTTAAAAGATAATTGCAACTTTTTTTTCTGACTTCTTTTCTCACATTTGTGAGATATAAACTCGCAATTGCGAGTTATAAATAAATACTTTTTTTCTTAGAAATGCGAGTTTATAATGTATCTCTCAATTCTGACTTTATAACAAGCAATAGCGAGTTTATATTACGCAATTCTGAGACAAACATTCACAATTACCTTTTTAATTTTTTATCTGTGGCGGAAACCAGTTTCCATAATGTATGTATGTTGATAATTGATTAGATAAATAAAATAAAATCTGCTCATCATATAAAGAAATCATTTCTCTTCACAAGATTTGGATTAAACCGCTCAATTCATTTGGATACATTTTATGGTGCCTTTATTACCTTTTGGATCTTGGTTTTGGTTACTGAACTTTCAATGGAGGGACAGAAACGTCTCAGGTTTCATTAAAAAATATCTTTATGTTTCATTGATTAACTATGAGTGTGAATAAATGTTTCATTTTTGGCCATATGTTTCATTTAAGGCTCAAGGTTATCTCCTGCCAAAGGAAGAGTGACTAAGACTGAATCTGAGTAGGTCGTATTTCATCTGGCTGATTTCGCCATGTCTGTGACAGTGAGCGATGTCCTCAGCCAGCTGTGTTTAAGCATGCACAAGCTGTCGCCAATCAGAGTAACTCCCAGTGTGTTTCAGAAGCAAGGTGACCGGCCTTGTTATTACCTCATCAACCAAAAGGACAAAAGACGACTGCATGGTTGCAGTCATCCATGCTTACTGTGGTTGCCTTGGAAACCAGCTGCTCAGCTGGAATGTTGGAAGTAAGTATGAGCAGGGGGCCAGGGGGGACTGGTTTACGCCCCTCTCCAAAAATGGAGATTAAGCCCATTGAGAATGTAACAGTTCAGGAGTCTGAACAGAGCCGCTGGTCAACACAAACTGAGCTGAGTGTCTTGCAAATTTAGAGCTGACGGAGCAGTTTTCCATCATGGAAAAGCCTCATGTTGGGAAAAGTGGGCTGGCTGGGAGAGGAAGCCGTTCCTAATTTGTAGTACCCACTGCTGCATGGCACGATGCAAGTCAAGCATGCTTTTTCCACTGCATGAAACAGGCTAAACAGATGTCAATAAAGACCATTAGACTAATTCAAGTGATTTAACAGACTGGGAGAAGCTAAAGCAGACCGAGCAAGGTTTCTTATTTGCACCTAATCCCTGTAATTTTAAATCCATCAATCTAATTCATATTTCGTGAGTTCCCCTTTTTCTCAGGCCACAGGGTTCAGAGATTGAGCAGGGATATGCATTTTAAGAACCCTCCCGAAAATAAATCACACTGGCTATGGGCCTTATTCATAAAACACGAGCTGAGCAAGTCATTCGTAAAACCGTTCTTGCAAACTGTTGCATTCAATTCAATGGGACAGTTTATACTACCAAAAGTTTTGAACTTTCTATTCATCAAAGTATCCTGAAAAAAAATATATATAACGGTTTCCACAAAAATATTAGGCAGCATGGTTGTATTTCATGAATTGATTTCAACACTCATATTCAAGAAATATTTCTTGAGCACCAAATCATTATATTGGAGCGATTTAACTTAGGCCCTGTTTACACCTGGTATTAAGATGCATTTTGGTCGATCGGATCGCAAATGGACATTCAAACATTTTGAACTTGTCCAATTTCAAACATTTCCAGAGGTAGTTGAAAACGCATTTGACCGGTTTGCTTTCGTAGTGTAAACACTCATGTGGTCGAATGTGTTTGAACAGCCACAAAAGACCATCTACACTCTGCCTGACCTGCGTAAACATTATGGGAAGCGCGCTAACCTGACGGGATTTAAACTTTGTCACCTGAAGATCCAAGTTTGGTTTGAAGACAAAAAAACGTACCAAGCACAATGTTCTCTCACCACTGATTTCTTACACACACAGCATTCGGCCTTGTCTTGCGGCTGTCGGAGCAGAAACTAAAGCTGATGCTCTCCGTATGTTTTCCGTCATTTACTTTCGCTTTCATATGTAAATTGCACAAAGCTTATTTCGTCCATTAGATCGAAAGATCTGAAAAAGCCCATGCATTTACCTGCCCATCCCTCCCCTCGAAGAAGTCAGGACAGAAGTGGTTGAAAGTGGACAAAAGAGACGGATTAAAACACCAGGTGTAAACGGGAATGTGTCTCCCTCATCCACTTGTGATCCGATAGACATCTTAATACCAGGTGTAAACAGGGCCATAGAAACAGACAAGTATGTGAGTGTGCTATAAATTCAGCCAATATTTCAGACATTGATGTCACATGATCATATCACATGGCATGTTGGATTCTCATAAAAAAATGGTTAAACTTTTAGCAGTCAGGTTAATAATTGGTCAAAAACGACACTGCATATTACTTCTAGTTTAAAATAAAAGTGGAAAAGTTGAGTGTATTTCATTGTAGGAAGTGTGTATTCCGTTATATGCATTGCATATTTTGGCAGATGTAGCAGGTCATTCTTTGAGATTAATAGGAAATGCTAACAAAGTATTCCATACTTTTGCATGCACTGCAAAATATACACGCTGCAGAAATAGAATAGGTAGTATGCTATTCTGATCTGCAGAGCTCATAAGCATGCCTCTATTTGGTCTTGACTTGAGAACTGGGGTACAAAACCAATGCCTTACACAACCCCCTGATGATTAATGGTTTTATGGAGTTCGCTTGGTGCCTTGAAATACCCACCTAGCGACAAGAAGGGGTGCCTTCTAAATCACCCAAAAACAGCATTGGCTGTTAGCCACAACGAGAGATCAGTCTGTTTAGATGTCAGTGGTACATTAGGTAGTGTGGAGTGGTTAGAAAACAGAAAGCTTTGACACTCAAGAGACATAAAGATGGCAAGCGATAGCATGTGTAGCTGCAGGCGAGAGATGAAGACGGAGATTGCTCCGGGGAAGGAAATGAGGTGGTCAGAGACCACGCCACATGCTAATCCTCTCTTTCCCGGCTCTCAGTCTGACTGCACCGGTTCCCGTCTCCGTGTCTGTCTCGCAGGCGAATGGGAACGGATCTGGTGCTCTTTCAGAGCCAGCACTAGAGTGCTCTGGACATGTTTTTTCAATTGCACTGATGAGACAGGCTGGCTCCTAATAAATGGAGCCTTTGGTTTAAATGACAGGTCTAATTTCACATACTGTGATGAGAGACTGTGGAAAAGCATGGCACTCGAAATGGTGCCTGAGTCATTCAGATCCTTCTAGATTAATTCTATTTCCTGTGAAGATTAAGTGTGTCGCAGAGCTGATATCTGATTAGGGGACTTGGGGGACTTGTTTATAATTACTTTGGGTGTAATCTCGTTTCACAGCACCTCGTGGGGAGGCAAATGTTTTCGCAAATTTATCTGCATAATTGGTCAAGGTGTTAATCAGGTTTGAAGATACCTGCTGGCTAGATAAAGCAATAATTAGACCTGTTCTACATAGCATCACTGAGGAATCATGGGTAAATAATATGGCTCAACATTCTTTAGATTATAAAACATTATTTGTTATGAAATGGATAGTTGTAAAATCTATTTGGATGAACCACATTTTAAGCATCATAAAAATACTGCATGTGCATGTGAGATTTTGTTTGCTTTATGACTGTATATTTATGGACTGGATATAAACTGGATATTCTGAAGAAAAGTTCAGTGGCATTTAAAAGTCCCATTTAGACATAATGATAGATAGATAGATAGATAGATAGATAGATAGATAGATAGATAGATAGATAGATAGATAGATAGATAGATAGATAGATAGATAGATAGATAGATAGATAGATAGATAGATAGATAGATAGATAGATAGATAGATAGATAGATAGATAGATAGATAGATAGATAGATAGATAGATAGATAGATAGATAGATTGATTATTGTGTTCACAGTGTTTTGACTCTTCATTAAAGTCCTAGTTCCACACAGGCCAGTGTTTGACCAAATGTAGAGCTGTCCGCCAGACAGATGGTTCCTCTTGTGTTTTTCATTTCCACACTCTTTCTTCAACTCACGCTCAGGTTAGAAGGAAAGCCTCAAGCCTCAGACACACGCCAAATGAATCTCCACTGCCATAATATTTGTCTTGACACCCAAAGCTTCCTGAACTCTTTGTAAAGGAAGAGATCGGAGGTGTCATCTGTATGGCACATTAAAGACCTCTGGCTGTTTATTTGTTGTCAGATGGGAAGGCAGGGTGAGAAAAACTAGGCCTGTCCTGCTGTTCAGCAGCACACAACCAAAGGGAAGTGGGCCTTTATTGGTGACCCCCCAACCAGGGCACACTCAGATTTCCCCAATTTATGGATACTCCTACACAGTTCAGTCAAAACAAGGGTTTGCATTTGGGGATCAGCAATAAAGCAAATGTGCTTGAAGAATATATCACAAAAACAAGTGGTTGAAGCTGGTGGACAGAGAAAAAAACATTGAATGCCATGCCAAAAACTACTTCAGAAACACTTTGAGGAATCTCCCAGCATGTGCTTCTACTTAAAGATTGAACTGCTCTACCAGGAGTGGGGTTCAAACCCATGATGACACCTAATGAATGAGCTTCAATATGTCTGGATAATATCTCATTCCAAGCATGATCTCACTAATGGAGAGATCAAAAGTGGGCAAATATGGATTTACATTTACATTTGTTAATGCCTTTTCATCACTTATTTTTTTAGGATGGGAGACAATTAACATACATAGTAACCTCAGTGAGGCAAAGGGAAAATAAATGGATTATTATCTGGCCACTGTTAAAACCATCTATTTGAGCTGTAATGGCGTGGCATGCCTGGCAACAAACCACTGTATGATTTACCAATATGGTTGTTAGAAAGGGAAACATGGGCACTGATTTGGCATCTGCATGCAATGGCTGTTTTAAAAACATTTTTTGTTATATCTGAATCAAAGCAGTTTAGTACTCTGTAGCAAAAAAAAGTACAAAATCTGATGTTTGAAATTTTATTAAAATTGTATTTTGGAAATGTGTTTCAGTCTGTAAGATCAGATAGTATTGCAAGTAGCTTTTCCATCATTTGTGATGCAACCTATTTGTATCATCAGACACAATGTATGGAAATGTCAATGGTTTAAGGTCTGGCTAGTTAGCATAGCCAAGTTAGTCCCTTCTAGTAGATATTGGAACTAAACCATCTGGACATACATGCCTGAGCAATGCCAAAGAAGCTTTTTTTTTTTTTTTTTTTTTTTTTAACTGGCTACTTTAGAAACATGTTGAGGAATATATCTGCAGAGCAATCTCATTTTTGTTCTTCATAAAGATTTAAATGTTCTACCAGGAGTGGGGTTTGAACCCACGAGGACATTTGTCCATTGGATCTTAAGTCCAACGCCTTAACCACTCGGCCATCCTGGTCTCTCCTTGATGCTTTGTTCTTTTAACAGGGCACTTCAGGAGTCCTTTTAGTAACCAGCATTGTTTGATGTCATTATTATGGTATCCATTATAATGCCTGATATTGACAACACTATCTTAACAAATGGATCTGATCTCATTGATTGCAAACTGAAAGTGTGGGCAGCCAGTCCTAAAAATTGATTTTGAAAAGACAAATTGGAATTGTGTGCTATAAAGACATTTATAAAACACATTTGCCTGAACCTTTAATCGAATACCTGATACTAGCCCTTATTGGAGAAATGTTTGTAAATCACATGAAATTGCTTTTGAATTCATAATAAAGCAACAAAATGAGTGCATTCATTAAATCAGCTTCAGTCTTGTGAGGATGGAAAGCACACATAAATCAGTAACCATGGTTTCTGGTGGCTTAATATTGCAGGGGTGCCATAGCGACGGAGAGATCAACAGGGACTCTGTAGAAGGTGTGGATAGCATCTATATACAACCTGTCAGTCGCTGGGCACAGTTCCTCTCACTTTGTGAAACAGCAGGCATCCCTCCTGACATGGTTCTTATTAGCACTCATATAGTGAAGTGCTCATGTGAGACGAGAACTGTTTTGTAAGAAGCACACATTGTACACATGGGAGAGCAGGGAAAGAGGTTTCTGAGGAAAAAACAAACATCTGGTTATTAAAATAACCATTGCACATGAGCATGTTTGACCTTGAAATGAATATTTCACCAATATTTTGTCTTCTGTGTGGAGAATACTGAGTCTTGCCTAAACATATGTCCATTGTTACATTTCTATTTCATTGTTTAACAGATGCTATTATCTACAGATTTTGCAGTACTGTACAAGAAATGGAGTTTGAACCCATAAGGACATTTGCCCATTGGATTTTAACTCCAATGTCTTAACCACTCAGCCATACTGGTTACTTTTGCAGGTACTTCAGAACCACTTTGAGAAACTAGCCTGTTGGTAACGCAGTCACCAAAACATGCATTATTCCATTTGAAATTCACAATCATCAACTAGAAATAGGGCTTGCACCCACAAGGACATTTACCCATCGGATCTTAAGTCCAACGCCTTAACCACTCAGCAATTCCAGTCACTACGTGATGCTTTCGCTTTGAGAAACCAGCTTGTTAGTAACGCAACCACATAACTATAATGCAATCATAGTACAGATGCATTACTATATTCCATGTAAAATCCATAACGATCTACCAGGAGTGGGGTTCGAACCCACGAGGACATTTGTCCATTGGATCTTAAGTCCAACGCCTTAACCACTCAGCCATCCTGGTACTTTACAGGTACTTCAGAACCACTATGAGAAACCAGTTTATTAGTAACGCAACCACATACATTACTACATTCCATTTAATATCATTGATCTTAATGATTCTGGTCACTGTATAAGGATAAGTTATGTTGCTAAATTAATGAAGTTAAAACTGGATCTATGTTTCTAAACAGATTGTACAGCTGCTCAGTGTGTGTTCTTATCCGTCCTTAATGCCGAGTGAACGCGTCCCTTTAAGCATCTTCCCCATTTGTGACACAACCGCGTTCTGCTTTGATCGCCTTCTGTACGGCTCACCAAGCAAATGCTTTAATTAGTGCTTTATTGACTAATGCTTTTCTCTAGGCCCTGTGTCACTAGCTTTACCGGCCACCGGCCTATTCTTTGTGGATTAACCCCTTTCTGTGCGCAGTTTAACCAGCCATTGTCCTGCAGTAACGTGAACTGTTCTTGCAGGAGGTTTCGACACAAAAGCCCTTCAGTGCTCAAGCAGACCTCAAAGAGCCATCATCCCTCCATCTCCAGCTCTTCAAAGACTCCTTCATCATTCTGAATCCCTCTGTTCCTCCTCAGGCCCTCGTTTAGGAGCAGGACCCCATCGGCCCTCACCTCCCCCACTGACCAGCACACTTATCCCACTGTCTCCTGGGAAGTAAGACCTGGACAGCTGATAATGACTTTGCAGCTCTGGGGGAAGGAGATCACCACTGTGTTTTAGTGGTTATGGCAGTGGTGGTCTGTGTGTACATGTAGGGTCCAAAATCCACACTCTGCAAGCTCAAGATGAGAGTGAAAATTGGCTTCTGGCAAATACAAAAGGCATTTTCCACTTATTTTTTTAAGGAAGGCAATAGACTGATCCTTTTTGACTTTGCTTGAATGAAAAAAGAGATACAAACTGTTTAACAAAGAAAATCTACTGCGTTGGTAATTCCACATGGCAACTTATTCCTGGTGTTGAAAAATGAGAAACAAAATCACAATGGGTTTTTCTGTTTTTCTGACATAGTTGGTGTTTCTCCTGATAAGACTGATGGACTTGCAAATACAGTTCGGAGCTAGTTCTCACACTTTTTACTCCAAGGAATAATTACCAAGGATAGGTCCATTTCCGAAAGTCAATTTATATTTTAGACACACATTTAAAAGTCATGGCCACAAAAAGCTTCTGAACATTACTGCTTTTATTGCCCAGGAAAAAGATACAGTTGATTGAACACAAGTTGACTTTTAATGGCAACCAACATATGCAATTGAATATATAGGTTATATCGGTTTATTGATGGTGTGTTGCAACTTGCATATATTGGCAGACCAGACATGTCAATTTTGATCGAGGGAGAGGGGATTTATCCTCTCTTCTTATTTCTAGCACTTTTTTTAAGAACAGTGGACACCTCCTTATGTGGAGTCTGCGCAGCCCTTTCATCTGAGAGCAGCTCTAATGATCCCTTGTAATGAGCAGACCTTTGCCATGCTAATGAGCTTTCAATTGTTCCTGCTTTTCCACGGCTTCTCCATCAGCAGGGGAAGCACTCTTGGCTGGGGGCTTCACCCTTTCCATCTCCTAAAAACCCTGCTGGATCTCAGCAAAAGGGGGGCCAGATAGTTGCCTTTGAAGAGCACATAGTCATTATCTTTTCTGAGGGCTCTCTTTGGGTAATTGTGGTGGCTTTTTGGTGCGAATGATTTCTTGATATTGTAGACGAGTGATTCCCAGCATGTGCTTAATTTCTTTCTGTTATTTCTTTCTTTTCTTTTGTCCGTCATACCTGACAGGTCACGGGGGAAGGGTTCGCTTGCCGCAGGGTGCTGAAAATCAATATAACACACTGGTTCTTTTCCGATAAATGACACAGGGATGGAGGAAAATGAGGTAGACAGACCGAAGTGAACTGGTTTATTGGAGACTCAATAACTCAAGCTATTAATATGCGCAGCCTCCTCGTTTCCTTAACGACCTTTTTACCACCTGAGAGCTTCAGTCTGTGTTGAACGGGGATTTGTACGGAGCTCTACAGCAGTCTTTGTTTCTTGATCTCTCTACAGTTACATGCCCGAAGAGTGCTCTTAAGTTACTGGAATACCAGTGTTTCTAAAAATGAGTCCGCACTCCCCCTGAGGAGGACAGTGAGAGATTTACACAGCTGGTCCATGAGTACAACACAAACTCCAAGCTCTCCGTCCATTCTTTCTTTCTTTCTCTTTTCAGTAAGAGAGGGTGTTTGGGTACATATTACATTCCCTCCAGCTGAACTCACCCCTCATCTGATTCCTGCGATCTGGGTGGTTTCTGTGTATATTGATTCACCCTTTCATCAAATGTCAAGAGTTATTTATGTACCAGTTGATTTTTTCTCTCTCACTAGATGTTTATTTCTTTTTAAAGATGTCTAAAACAGAATTTTTAATGTAAAAAAAAAACTCTTGAATGTGCATAGAACAAGTGGATCATGTAAACTCTGTAGTAACTTTGTGTCTGTATTTACTTTGTAAAAACGATCAGCTGACTGTACTTTAAATGAAATAAATAAATGAACATCAAATATTGATTTGATTTTTTAAATGATTTTATTATGTGAGGAGAAAGAGAAGAGTTATATGAGAGACTTTCCACTTTTTTACTGAGCAAACGATGAGCGCCGCCATGATGGATACTAATTTCTCTTTGTATTCTGTCCTGTTTTGGTCTTACTAAAAATTCAAATGAGCGTAGGGTTCAGCTGCCCTGTTGTTGGCTGCCACAACCACCGCAATAAACTGAAGAAGTTCCTGGAAAGTACGTGTTTTGAGCACCTGCAAATCTAAAAAGAATGTTTGTGTACGACGCCATATGCCTTGCATTTTATGCCAAAGACTGACAAGAGTCAACGAGAAAACGAGCATGGCTTGCAGCATTTCAGTTAAAATACTCCCTATAAAAGGTATACGTGCACTTTTATAATTTTTGAGGACTGACCAATCAGAATCAAGTATTCCAGAGTCTTAACTGATTGGTCAGTCACTCCATTCCACTGTCAAATCTTCGTATAGTGACTACTTAGCTTTTATGTCTTATATACATTAGTTATATTCCCTTTAAAATAAACATGCTTCTGCCATGAGTGTGGTTCAAAAAAAATTTTGTTCAAAGAAATCAACAACCTTCCAACTTCACCAGGAGTGGGATCAAACCTACAAGGCCACTTCATTGGATCTTAAATCCACCACCTTAACCACTCATCCATCCAGGTCATTTGCTGAAGTCAATGCCCTGAGGAACAAGCTTGTAAGTAATGCAACTGCATTAATGTACTGTCACATTACTATATTCCATTTAAAATTCCCATGGATCTACCAGGAGTGGGGTTTGAACCCACAAAGACATTTACCCATTGGAACTTACGTCCAACGCCTTAACCACTCAGCCATCCTGGTAAATTTGCTAGCAATGCAACTGCATTACAGCCATCTTATCATATTACTATATTTAATATAATTTCCTCATTGATCTACCAGGAGTGGGGTTTGAACCCACGAGGACATTTGTCCATTGGATCTTAAGTCCAACGCCTTAACCACTCGGCCATCCTGGTCCCTATTGTGTATAATATCCACTTATTAGCTTAACTACAGCTTTTGCCTAATAAAACTCTTAATTACTGCTTCTCAATATCAATTTTGCTTCTGAGAGCATTCTTTCAATATTTCCTGTAAAACTAATTTGCAGTATTCGAATTGTGAATTGTGCTGCTGCATATGTTTAAAATACTGCCTTAGGATATATACCTTATTAAGAGCAGCGCCAGCAATATTTAGTATGGTAGTTGTTAAGTTTAGGTATGGGGTGGGATTTAGGGATGTAGAGTAGAATATAAATCATGCAGAATAAGGCTATGTGTTCATAACTACTAATAAACAGCCAGCATCCTAGTGGCATGCTAATTAGCAATTAGCAGTGAGAATTGAACCATAAACCAAAGTTTTGCAGACATTTCATGTTTTTATAATAGCCAAATGCCTTTAAATGATTTCACACACTTGACAGCTATAAAACCAATGAAGACACTTTATTCACTCTATTCAGTTGTGTGGGATTCATCATCAGGAGGGTGTTGATGGATGGTACTGTAGGCTATTCAGTTATTGACTTTCAGCAACTCTTTTATTGTTGTACCATTAAATCAGTATGTGGTATTTATTAATAATATATATAAGCAATATGTTGGACCAAAACATGTATATTTAGTATTTCTGACTATTTTTCAGTGAAATAAAAAAGCTTTTTGAATCTGCCAAAAATTTATTTTGTCAGCATTTAGGAGCATATTAGCATAAATAAGCTAATAAACATGGACTAAAAGCCACAAAATGACCATTTCCCTTCAGTCAGTCCTGTCAGGGGCTTCTGGTTTAAATTGTGGCCTAGTAAAAGCAGCTGCATCTTTTCCTTGTCAGAGAAGAAGGAAAACACACGCAGCCCCCGTCAGGCCTGTGGGTCCGGCAGGGTCATAACCCAGCACCTGAGCTAATCATGGACATTATCAAAACAGCAGGCTCTCTGGGGTCTGTTTGTTTATGCTATCCAGGGTGGCCTCTCGCTCTCCCCGGGCCTGGCCCGGTCTGGCCCTCGTAACAGCACCTGGAGCAGACAGTAAACACCTCTGCCTCAGTGCTGGACGAATGGGGTGCTAAAACTGAACTGGAAAGAGGAAGAAATCTTAAGCTGTAAGTCAGGTCGTGAATTAAAACATCAGAACAGATGATGTCAGTGGAAACTGATGGTTTTATCATTGCTTAGCTTTTTCATTATATAGGTTCCCAATAACAGAAGTTGCTTCACTAGATTTTAAAATACATACAGTAGGCTATGTATTACTATGATTCAGTTAAGTGCTCATCAACAATGCAATATTAGTTCATTTCCCAAATTCATGAATTGACTCTCCATCCTTTTTGTTATATTCCATATCATTGTTTCTTTCTTTATATTTCTTGTAAAATCTCTTTCCCTCTAGGAGCTGTGACATAGTTTTGGAGGGAAACAATTGTATAAACATCAGTACTTGTACTTTGTATTTTTATACATTACCCACGTTTCCAGCCTACCATTTATGAAAAGAGAGTCGAACCTGTGTGACCTACAGTAACAACACCTCCAGGTGTTATTAATATTTCCTTGGGTGAAATTCCCAAGGTGGCGTAGTCGAATTTTCTGCAAGTAAAAGAACTTGGGTTTGAGTTTTAAACCTGTACCGCTACGTCACAAAAATGTTAATCCCTCACTTTAGCTGTTCTTATTTTATATCTTGTTAGGCGTTCCCATTAATGTTATTATCTTTGTAGATTACAATAACTTTAATGTTTAAAGTTTCTTAAACTACAATGCAAGCGTATTCATAATTTAATGTTACCACACAGGAACAACCCTACCATCCTAAAAATAAAGGTTCCAAAAGGGTGTTTTAGAAGAACAATTTTTGGTTTCCCAAAATAACCTTTTAGTGAACAGTTCTTAAAAGATTCTCTTTTTTTTTTGGCTTAGTGTGAAGAAATTTCTGATAATCCAAAGAACCTTCTAAAGAACCTTTTGTGGAATGGAAAGTTTCCTTTGATATATGTAAGGATCTTCATGGAACCATAGATGCCAATAAATAATTTGCACTCTTTATTTGTAAGGAGTGTAGCACCATAGCAAGTTATCAATCATACAGAAGTTTGTGTATCTTTACTGCCATAACCACAGTACTGTTTAATTTTAAGACTTTCAGATTCTTTTGTTGATGACACAAGCACATTCCCACCAACTTGCATTTCTCCACCAGAGGTGAAGTTCAAACCTACACAAATCCATTAGATCTTAAGTCCAATGCCTTAACCACACGGACATCCTGATTTCAAGCAGGTGAACATTTATTTTACTTTTACTTTTTCCTGATATTTGTTTTCAGATGCCATATGTCACATTCTGGTCTGTCCACATGCTGAGAGCAGATGAGTCTGACTCAAGAATGCATTGCTGTCATCTCTACAGGTTTATCTGAGGCAGGTCTGACTCATTCTCTTTGAATCCCAAACCAAGCTTTAATGAGGACCTGATAAGAACTGCAATCTAAACATTCTCTGTCTTTGTCTGTCTGTTTATCTCTCAATTCATTTCAAAGAGCTTTACATTACAAAGGTAGGTTTCATATTGGTAATTCTGTTTTGCATTGGTCGTATCAGTTAAAAAAAAAATAGACCTAGTCAGTCATAAAAACATTATTCTCAGGTGTAAAATCTTCATATAATTTAATGCATTCACTTGTTCTTCATATGTCACATGTAGCAGCGATTGTGTGATCAGTGCTGAAGGACATCTGCTCCAGAGAAACAACAGCATGACATGTGTCCTTGTCTCTTAACTGGAATTACTGTAAAGGCTGACAGATCTGAGTGTATTTTATAAGCTTCTCTGGGTTCATAAATCAAGACAAAGCCTTTTTCATTTATTCATCTTTATAGCTGTCCTCTAAACAGCTGTAAACAATGACGTTTTCTGGAACATATCAATTTATTGATTGAATCTACTTAAAAGAAAGCTCCTTTCATTATTGCAATACCAGTATATCTGTCAAAAGCTATGGGTAGAAACATAAACCATATTTACTCACAAAAAGATCTTTGTGCTTGATTATGGTGGGTTTTATGGAGCAGCTGTTGTTCTAATGCACATTGTCTGATGATTAATTATCCTCATTCCATGCCTTCGATATTCTTAATGATACAGGAGGTGATACAGCCCAGCTGACTAATTTATGTTCTAAAAACGTTTTCCGTTCAGTTTTGGTTGAGAGAATGTTGAAATATCCATGTGCAGAGAAACATATTTGTACCTTTTTAGGGCCAGAGCACAGATGGTGCAAGGACCCTTTTGGAAATGCATACAGAGCTGGTTAAACTGTGTTTTGGAAACGTCAAAATGTATTCGTTTATTAAATCATGCACTCCGGTAATAGCATTTCGCGATCATAAGATAGTGTTGTGCAAGGAACCGCACGAAAATAAGCGCTTATTAATCGTTAATCTGATAATGATTTGGAACTTTCCTTATTTGATGTGATAATTATCTTTCAGACATTGACTGAACAAAAAAAAAAAAAAATTTTTACATTGTTGTTTGCTTATGAAAAAAACTACATGAAAACAATGCTAGGATGTTGCTAGGGTGTTCTGGGTGTTTGCTAGGTGTTTACTAGTCAACAAAAGCCTTTATGATAGATATGAACCCAGACAGCAACATAGTGTCGGCCCAGATCCGGCCCACATCTGGGCCGTGTGGAATCCACGTGTTCCAGATGTGGGCCGGTGTGGTGAAGAGATGAGTCCCAGTGAAGTGATGAGTCCCAGCTTGGGGCCAAGCAATCCAATTGGTTCAAAGCACGTTTTATGGGTATCGCTTCAGTGCCTGGTAACAAATCAGATATCACTTTATTATAAAAGTCGTTTGAACTACGTTAAAACGACCATTCATGTCTTTTAACGTATATGTTTCATATACTAACTAGTATATAAATGAAGCTATAGATTGTGAAATTAAACATTTCTTGCTCTTAGTGTTTTTTTTAGTTAGCTTTGATAGTAGCATAGCATGCAGCTATCCGAATTCCGAAATTATTAGAGATAACGTTTTTTCACCATCTACGATATTTTTCGATAAAAAACTTCGATAACAAATATGATACCAGCTTAATTCTGTTTAAGAATTATGACATGACATGCTTGTAATTAAAAAATATATATACATTACGCCTTATTGCTTAATAACAATTAACAATGTCGCAAAACATACCTAAAAATGCCATTTCTTTCACTTTAACTAAAAATAAAAGATTATTACGTGAATTAAAGTTTGTTTGATTACAAGAATCGCGAGAACAGCTTTAGATCAGGCTGGGAAGCTGGGACTCATCTCTTCACCACACCGGATCTGGGCCGACACTATGTTGCTGTCTGGGAAGTCTCTGTGATATTTTTTTATCTCATGGCTCAGGGTCCTCCTTCATTCAAGTCTGGGGAATTTTGTCTTCCATTTTGATGTCCACCATCATAAATCTGATTGTTTAATGTTTAGAAATATAACAGCACACCTTCCAGAGACATAATTTGTGTTTTGTGTAATTTGTGCAATACGATTTAGTTTAATACTTCGTTTCCTCCTTAACCTCTAGTATTAGCAATAGTAGTGATGGATGCTTGTCTCAGCAAGGCACTACTAACTAATGGTGTGATGGTGAGCCAAGGAGCAGAAGGGAAGCAGGAGGTATGTGTGCAGAGGGTCATTTATTCATTACTTGCAGTCGGACAGTGGCTGCCGGCCAGCACATAAATATGAACAGGACATCAGGACAGCGTGCCAGGGTGACAAATGACTGCCGCAGTGTGTGAAGAGACCATATTTCAAGGAGGTATAGCAAAGACTCTCTCACAGTCTCTCACACACTCGGCATGCTGACCTTTCCCACATGAGGATCTGTGTGTGTAATCTCAGGTTGCACTAGCATAACAATCTCTGCTACAGCATTCTGGTCGGCAGTTTCATCTCGCCATAAACAAGGGTGCAATAAATGCTTGAGTATTTAAACCGCCTGAGACGAGACGCGTGACCTTTTGATCCTTACGTTGAAAGGCAATATGAACGATTGATTTATATTCAGTACAACTCACCTCCTGTCTTTGTGTAAAGCTGTGGCGCCGTCCTCAATGCTGAAAGAAAGGTCAAAGGTTAGTGAACATTTCTTATAGTTATATGCTATATGGGACATATAATGAGAGAGATAAATCATTCATTAAACGAGATTTTAATAATTATTTTATTTATGTATTTTGATTCTATAAAAGAGTTATTTCTTGAGATTTTTCCTGTTTGAGGGATGATCAATGATAATTTGTTTTTTATTTAATCATATAGGCCTACACACATATATATTAAAATTGTGTCTTTGTTCTGATTATTCCTTAGTAATTTTAATGGCATTTTTCTTTTCTTTTTTTCTTTCCTTGATCCATAGAATATTTGACCAGTGGTTTCCACAGTGAATTCTCTTTCCTGAATCCTTACATACACATATGGTTTTGAACTTTGGCCCTGACCCCTGGAGGACATTGGACTGCCTGCAGTTGATTTTTATCTCTAGGAGATTCCTTGTTTCATCTTGCCTCTCTCTGTTGTCTTTGGCCTCTTCCTGCAGTTTGTTTGTGATTTCAAACAGAGCTTATGATAACAGGGTTGAGCTCTCATGATACAGAGCTCTGATAAGGGTCTTGATATCAGGTCACACAGAATCTGGTCTGGTTATCCCAAAACTTGACCCAGACACGAGAACGCCTCTATTTTATTATCTGATGACTTAAAAAGTGTCGCTCACATTGGGAAGCTAGATTAAACATGAGCAAGGCCACTACGATCTGGTCATATTTGTGCGGGTCAAGGATGTTGGTGGTCACGGCATCAGGCTTTTAAAGGGATCCTTCCACACGCATTCCTGTTCTTTTTCATTTCAAGTCCCTTATTGCACGGGGATGTATCTCAATCCGCATCTGATTGCTATCATAAAGTTCATGTGCGGGCTTGACATGCTCTCAAATGCTTTCATCACATGTATTCAGGTTAGAGGAGATATAGACTCGGCATGAGTCTTTTCACCACATTCTACATGGGAAATAATTCATCATTATAATAAATACATAATTATTTTATTTACTTAATTATTTCTAATTTACTTGGGCCTATTTTTTTATGTTATGTATTTCAAATAAAAATGGAATACAAATTCTTAACCAATATACAATTGGTTGTCACCCAGTTTCTAGTTTGGTACCAAATTTTGATAAACCCATTCATAAAAAAATAAACCCATAAATAAAGAAAATATTATCACAATTATTATTATTATTTTTTGTGTGTTTGTGTGTGTGGTAACAGGCTTGCATGCAAAATCCTGGACTGACATTAAATATGATTTGCACAAGATTCATTTCAAGAAGAGCAATAGTATTGTTCAAAACAAACATATAGTAAATTACTGCTGGCGTGGAGCAGAGCGCTTTGAAGTGTTCAGTGGTCAGGATAGCACTTGTTCTTGTTTTGGAAGTGATATTAATCAAAGATTAATGTGTTGACAGCTTCATGCATCTGTTCTTCAGCCATTTTTAATGCCCCTATGTTGTCTCACCTCTCCTGTTGTCCTACAACATTTTCATGTCCTGAGGGCCCTTTTTCTCTTTTCTCCCATCTCACTTTCTCTTTTTGTTGTGACAGTTACATAAGAACCAAATTCCTTCATTCCTTTCACATAAAACAACCGTCTGACTTTGATCAGGCAAACCACAAACCTTGAGTCAAACATAACTGAAATATCACATCAACGTCTCTGGCACAAAACTTGAGCGTCGGTTTCTTTCTGTTGTTCCATCGTCATGACAACTGTGCCATCTGTCACAACAAGAAGTGGACTCGACTGGACAAAGATAATAAACTTCCTTCGATCCTCATTAATATCTTATTTAGAAAATGTTCTTGGGGTTATATTGATTTAAAAGAGACAAAAATCTGCCAAATCTATACGTTTTTTTTTCTAAGACAGTGCTTATATATAAAGTGAATGCAATTCAGAAGGTCAAAACTATTGAATCGGGACATTGTTTTATTATGACAACAGTGTAACTGAGAAAATGGCCTTTAAATGTTTATTGAATTTTGATTGATTTGATTTTCTCTGAGATCATAACATGGGTAACAGACATAACTCTCTGACAAAATGTTTTTTCAATCCCAAACATGGGATTTGTGCCTCTAATGCTTTCAAAGTAATTGGACACCGAATTGTAGTGAATTCGTGAAAAGCGCACAGTCACTCTAGGAATATTCACAAAAGAATCTGTGAGAATGTCATGAGTTGTGATTAATAGAACATCTCACACTTTGCAATATCAAACACTTTTGGTTTAATCTTGTGAAGGGTCCACACACATTATTTTCAGTCTATTTCTCAAGAGCAGCTTTTGGTCATATAACTGAAACTCTTATCGAGTTTCTATCTCGCCGAGAGTTGCTTCAGGTAACGGTGGACAGCAGACAGGATGGCTCCAGACAGCTTGTTAACCTTGAAGTCATACAGAACCAGAGAAGTGCAGGACTGATAATGAGCTGGAACCCGCGGACCCTCTAGACCACCGTTCACTCTATTTTCATTCCTCTGTATATATGTCCCAGTGTCTACGCCGAGCACAATGGGAAAACGATACCGGTCATACATTCTCCCCAGACCATAGCCTCTGTGTTCAGACGGCGATTTGATCATATCAAACCTGACATCATGGAGGAAAACCAGAAAGAAGAAAAAAATCGGACTCCTAACAATTTTATCTCAGCTGTTTTTCTTAGAATTACGCTGTGGAAAATAAAAAAAGACACATTACACAATTGTTGAGCTATTGTAATTGTAAAGAACAACAAATTCAATGTGGATAGCAATCTGGAGAATTGGATGAGAAATGTTTGAGATCATACTGGAATCATACACTGCCTGGCCCAGAAAAAGTCGTTGTTTGGATTTAAATAGGCAAATGCTTAAGAGTCTATAACTGGATCATTATTGCAGTGATTATTATCACTGAGTTCTTAGAGTTTCTAGAATGTTACATGTTTGGCAATAGTTCTTCTAACCCTAACTGATGGAGTGTGTAGCTTTTCAAATACACAACCATGTAGGAAGACACATCATGGTCATATTCCAGGATGACAATGTCAAGATTTATCAGGCTCAAATTGTGAAAGAATGAAGAATCATTTTCACACATGAACTGGCACCTCTGAATCCAGATCTTAAATTCATTGAGAGTCTTTGGGATGTGCTGGAGGAGACTTTACAGAGTGCTGGACTCTTGCATTCTCAATACAAGATTTTGACCAAAAATTGATGCACCTCTTAAATGTTGTGATGTCTTCCTAAAAGGTTGTTTCAGAAATGAATAGCTACACACTCAAACATATAACATGCTATACAAACATAAGAATCACTGCAATTATGATCCAATCATAGACTCTTAGGCTACGTTTACACGTGGCCGGTTATTTTCATAAACGGACATTTCACCCTCTCCGTTTTCAGAAAAGTGTTCGTTTACACAAACCCGTGTATATGCCGTCAAGAGCATGCCAAACCTGTAGGTGGCAGTGTAACGAGAAGCTCAAGCCCATGTTAGCCAATCAGAATCCCGAAAATATAGGTCGCACCTTTGACGCAGTGCAAGTTCTGTCGCATACTGTGACGTCGACTGCCTAAAACCGTTTTCAGAGGCGAATTCTCCGTTTGCGTGTAAACGAGGGGCAAACTAAGGGAAATGTCTCCGTTTTTCAAAATAACCATGTACGTGTAAACGGGGCCTTAAACATTTGCCTATTTAAATCCAAAAAGGGACTACAGGGCCGGGCAGTGTATATTGGCACTTGTGAGCACAGTTTGAGACATTACTGAGATTTCTCAAGAAAAAAATTGAAACTTTAAAGAAACAGTGTAAAATGAAATGGTGAAAATAATTTTGGGGTCAACAATTACTTTAAGCAAATTACTCAAATCCAGTTTTTGTCATTTTTGTCTAAGAGAACAATTTAGATTAAAAAGATTGTATTTGTGAATTTCCTTTACTGTGAGAAGAATACATATTTTAACAAAATAGAGGACATTACAGAACAGTCAAAACAGCTAAATTACTTCCATAAACAGCCTTTGTTGTGGTCGTAACACACTTTGTGATTATGAATCCTTATGATTTTAGGGAACACTGTGGTTCTCATTACTATTTTCATTTGCCAATACTGTCCCTCCACACTGTTATTTTCTATAATATCTCTCCCGCTGTCCATATTTTGCCACATAAAGTGGAACAGCAGCAAAAGTCATGCTATTACATTCCTCTCTGCCCTTATACTTTCCAGCTGCTCGAGAGACCATGCCTGCAAATTCATCTATGAAGATCTTATCAACCCGACTGTTTACTTTAACATGCATTGCAGCTGCAAAAATCCACCACAACTGAAGTATGCATCAAAGCATCCCAATCTGTCAAAACAAGCAGCTTTCCTCTTCGCACGATGACTGGAGACGGCGTGAAATTATAAATGGGCTGGCGGTCTGGGATTCGAACAGAGGAATTATTATTTATTCATACTGGAAGTTGATTTGAGGGTACTGGGCATGTGCCGGTTTTGATGGCTCATATATTTTAGGCTATTACAAAATAGCGTTAGATGAAAAACATGCTTGTTTGCTCTCAATTTTTTTTTTAATAGTCAAAATTGACCCCCTATGGCCTAAGAATCTTTCATCTATTCCCCAAAATTGATCTTAGTTTTTTAGCTCTTGCTTCCCACTGTCAAAGCCACAATACGGTTTGTGAACACACAGTGGACGTGCTTGACAGAAGTGACATCTACTTTGTCATCGCAGACCCTGGTGACTCTGCACAAGAAAAGTGAAACAGCAAGAGCTTGCGCCCCTCTTTCACTCACAAACAAGACTTTGGCTGGAAAGGCTGCTGGCATTGAACTATGGACAAATGAGATATTGTGTTTGGCTACAAGCTATTGTCAGCGTGAAAGAGAGGCAAATTCAATGTGCATGTCAATCACTTGACTTCTAACCAGTGGGTCTCGCTTAATGTGAATTTGAGGGGATGACAACCAGATGGCCACTATTAAATCTAATTACGCCAAAGACTGTTCAAGAGGAGGATGAATTCAGTCTGGACTTGATTAAGAAGTGGGTTAGCATTGGAATTTAATTCAATATTTACCAATTGCCCTTACTCTTCCAAAATAGTGATTTAGTAAAGAAGAGCAAGCTACTGCTAGACATTTATTTCCTCTTAGGTTTTGTGTATTGCACGACTCTACAATTGATTGATAGACGCAGACCCCACTCTGAGTGCTTTTTTCAAGCCTGTCTGAGACTTTTAAAGCATTGTTAACATTGGAAATAAAACCTGTTGATATTTCAGGGCGACGCAAATGGGGGGGTTGAAAGGGACAAAGACAAAAGGGTCCATTGCGTAAACAAAACAGATCTTGGCAAATCTTTGGGTAAACATCTGTAAGGTTAATGAATCACATGTCTAACTTTATGTTTGGATGAATGAAAAGTACTATGAAAACAATTGTACAGGAAAAAAAATCCTCACTGCTAAAAAAAGCAGTGACCCTAAATCCATTGTGTGTCATGTAACCTATTTGCTCTAATTTGAGGTCATTCACACATGGTTGTTAATTGCACTGGATGGCTCAATGATGACGCTGTCTTGAATAAACCGTAGGGTGTCTGTTCCTTTTAGGAACAGTCTTATCAACATCTTGTCAGCTCTTTTTATAAGAGGCCTTTTGCCTTTTAGGGAAACGAGACTCGCTGTTTGAGAAAGTCTGAGTAAGATTGTCTGAGAATGTGTTTTGGGTCTATGCTGGATCCCATATGATTCATCATCAACTGCACTGTGCAAAAACAGCAAGATGGAAAGTTGATGATTTCTTCAGATGTAGATATGCAAAGAGACAGTCCCAGTTTGCAAACTCAGACAACACATTAAAAGTGTATACTTTGCTGGTGATTGTAGTGTGTAAGGGGATTGCACATCATAAATTGCAACTCAATGGCTTCTTTGTTGAAAAATTATATCATTTGGGCACCTTTATCATGCTTTTGTACAATGTATATGATTTGGAATACAGTCAACACATTCAATCTTGTATTATTTATTATGGATAGTATATGCAAATATGGATGAAGAAAGATGCTTTTTTTGTCTTTTAATTCAGATTGATTTATCTTTACCATATACAAAAATATACACAATAAGAAGAAAATGCCTGTTTTCTCTTTTAGTACCTTACGTCTGCTGACCAATAAGCAAACGTTTTCTTCATAGTGTCATTGTTTGTTGAGACTTTCAAAGCACTTTAAGTGCCTTTTTTGATGTGTGAACCTTAAATCCTGGTTCCTTTAAGTAGAACCTCACATCTGTGTAAATAAACCCGTGGGCATATCTCTTGTAAACTCTTGTGATTCTCCATATAGAGTTAAATGGGAATAAGGGAGCCTTGCTTCTTAGCTCACTTTGATTGATTGTCTGAAAATAAAACAGGACCCATACCGTATTTATTCACTCCATAAAACTCTTCATAGGCCGGCGGTCTGTGTTCCATCGTCCGTGTTTAGTGGTGATGTCAGCACTCATGAACCTCCCCCATTTATATTAACCATACCGTATGATCGTTTATGGAAAGTCATTTAACAGATAACCACCACTATACTTCATGAAAGAGGTTTTCCTACACACTAATTGCCTTAACTCATTCATACTGATAAAATATTATAGATTTCAGCTGAGCTTGCTGAAAAGAAACTCAGCACTGTTCTCCAAGACAGGAAATGAAAGCAGCGTGAAATGAAAGGAGTTCAGGACAGACAACTTTCCCCCCTGCTTCTGTCCCTGGCGGCTGTGTGTTTTCATAATGTTCTCTTATGATCAATTGCAAGAACATCGACTGGCCAGCCAGTCACTCCGTGTCCCCAGCTGGTATAGTTTTCTTGGTTAACCGCAGAATTCACAGTACTTTATGGTGCTCAATTCAGGGGCAGAGTCTCTGTTAATCTCCATTATGAAGTCAAAGCTGTCATCATACGCCGACCCTAGGAGAACAGTGCCTGACTTATAGCCTTATAGCAATAGTAAATTGCTTTAATTGTTCAATGAGTGGCCTTCTATTTCAATCTTGAGTTATAGTCAATGCAAAAGAAAAGTCAGACCCACAGAGCTGTCATCAACACGGTGGTTTGTTTTTAATGCTTTTAATGCTTTACAAAGTTCAGATTCATCAAACAATCTCCAGTAATGCTGTTGAATGTATTAAACAATTTTCAGCATAAAGGGGTCTTATAAAGTGCACAAAAAAAATACTCAAAAACATGTTGTCATGTGGACAATCAAAACCCATACTTCATTTCGACACGGACATCACTGAAAATAATGATAATTTGCAGTTCAGTAAGTGGTCCGTTTGGTTCAGTTCGGTGAAAGATTTGTCAGACTGGTGATTAACACAGGTAACTCATCTTTTTATACGATTCATTAAGAGAACCGGCTCTTAAGAATCATTAGTTCGGGAATCAGACTACAGTGGTTCACTAACAAGAACCAGTTCAAAAGATTTATTAGTTCAGGAATCAGACTACTCTGGTCAAACAGTATGTTTTTGATTCACTAAAGAGAGCTGGCTATTAAGAGTAATTTGTTCGTGGATTGGGCTACACTGGCCTCTGTATGTACTGATTCACTAAAAAGAACTGGCTCATAAGAGTCATTTGGTGTGTTCGACTTAAAGCGGCACTACACAGACCGATTGGTGTATGACATCAAAGTACCACGAGAGCGATTAGAGAGCTGACGAATGCTCATATGTCATACACAGATCGGTCTATGCAGCGCTGCTTCAAGTCGAACACACCTATTGGTTCATGGATCGGGCTACACTGGCCGCGATATATGTCTTTGAATCACTAAAAAGAACCGGCTCATAAGAGCCATTTGATAGTTTTAATAAGTGTCCCGACTTATTATGAAAAAAAAATATTTCATCTTTCCTAAAATTTCTTTAAACTTCTTTGCTGAGTGATCATAGAGTAGTCTTCTCTCATGCGAGAATTGCCTAATCAAATGTAGCCATTAACATCATAGTATATTTTGGAGGACAAAATTACCATCCAATCACAATTCCCTATCAATTAACTTGCAGTTGCTGAAAGCAGGATCCGGCTCTAGTGATCCAGAGATCAAGTGGGACATGAAGATATAAACAAAGGCGTGAGTGTAGCCTACTGTAATGAGATTTGTTAATAAGGGAAGGAGGAGGCGGGAACCAGCGACATTTCAACAACTTTAAAAACAGAATAAACAAGCACGGCAGCCCCTTTTGGGCGACTGCTGCACACACATAGACAAAACTATGTAAAGTCCAGGCCTGGTCCTCTCTCCTCCTTCACTGTCGTCGCTCCTCCCTTTATGCTTCCGAATCTCCTCGGTGAGAGATATAAGCATTAGCAATCACGCCACCGGCCTCGCGTGTGCTCTCTCAGCTCTCGCCCGCCCTCTTCAATAGGATCTTCAAAAAGAGTTTAAATTCCTAAAAAGGAGTCACTGTCAGAGGCAAGAAAATTAAAATGTGACATTTGCTAAACTTGCTTTTTCCCCTTTGTAAATAGGCCTATGCTATACTGTATCTGCGTATACAGAACTATAAAGTTATTGACACTTCCCTCAAGACAGCCTGCGATCCCGAATTCATTTCTCTTAGTGCTTGAATTGTCAAACACACACACAATTATATCAAATGCCCATTGTGCGAAATATCTCATGGTAATACAGTCGGTTATGAATGTAAACATCTGGGTGAAAACTGAATGGGCGTCAGTATCCGTGCATTCAGTCTTACAATGAGAGCAGCCTTAAACCTGCTTTTGTCTGTGCCATAAATGGAAATTTAACAAGAACATTTTTTAAATGTATACATACCAATATTTGTCATGAAACTCTAGATGGCGCAGGCTGATGGGTCCTTAACGCAACCTGCTGACAATTACATTAACTACACGGCACAAGCTGATTGGTTCCTGTTGCATCTGCAGCCAATGAGCTTGCTGCTCAACATTTTAATAGTCTGGTTCAGTGTTTGCTGTGTTTCCTCTGAAACCCTCCACCTTCCCCAACTCCACCTGTATAAATCTGCCATGGTGAATTTTATATATGCTCTTTGTGCTAAAGTAGTATGTCTTACATTCTCACAGCAGTGTATCTGTGTTTGTTATAGCAGCAGCAAGTCTCTGTACTTACTCAGCAGCAATAGTCCGTCCCGTATTCCACTGAGAAATCTGGTCACCCTCATTCTACAACTCAATAGAAAGACGTTTCTCATGAGGTACACTGTGTTTTTATTGCACATTCAATACAAACTGCAAATTCAGATTCATAACTCAGATCAAATATGATTTATTTTACAGTAGTTAGAAAACACAATAGTTTAAAGGATCCTTTCACGTTTTTTCCATATCGGAATTTACCACTTAGTTTATGGAGTTTGCTATCAGCCAGGAAAATCTGTAGGTCTCACTGCTCTCGCAATCAAAACAAAGAGGATCTCTAATTTGGCTAATGGCTTTCAGATCCACCTTAGCAAAAGACGCTGAGAATCTGATAAGGTTAAGGGGGTAATCTAACTCCCAGCATGCCTGTCATCTTACAGTTATCTCAGATTGGACTAAAATAGAAGAATGCTGGGTAGACTGCCCACAAGATCCTACTACATGCGTCTAAGCCGCTGAAGCTCTGTTAGTTTATCCAACAGAGGAGTGCAACTTGATATAATCCCCAAATAGTAGCTTACCTATAGGCACCATATGGATTGGAAGTTTTAATGTGAGGTAAACCTTATGCAAACCCCTGATGTGATAAATCTAATGTCTTCACCAGGCTGTTGGCTTTTCCACATGATGTGGGAGACACTGACTGATAATAATAATAGCCTATATAAAGTTGGTTACCAGCACCAATCGCAATAATATCGTAATGTGAGTTCAGTATTGTGATATGTATTGAATCGTGACAAGAGGGTATCGTTTTATATATATATATACACTCACCTAAAGGATTATTAGGAACACCATACTAATACTGTGTTTGACCCCCTTTCGCCTTCAGAACTGCCTTAATTCTATGTGGCATTGATTCAACAAGGTGCTGAAAGCATTCTTTAGAAATGTTGGCCCATATTGATAGGATAGCATCTTGCAGTTGATGGAGATTTATGGGATGCACATCCAGGGCACGAAGCTCCCGTTCCACCACATCCCAAAGATGCTCTATTGGGTTGAGATCTGGTGACTGTGGGGGCCATTTTAGTACAGTGAACTCACTGTCATGTTCAAGAAACCAATTTGAAATGATTCGAGCTTTGTGACATGGTGCATTATCCTGCTGGAAGTAGCCATCAGAGGATGGGTACATGGTGGTCATAAAGGGATGGACATGGTCAGAAACAATGCTCAGGATGGCCATGGCATTTAAACGATGCCCAATTGGCACTAAGGGGCCTAAAGTGTGCCAAGAAAACATCCCCCACACCATTACACCACCACCACCAGCCTGCACAGTGGTAACAAGGCATGATGGATCCATGTTCTCATTCTGTTTACGCCAAATTCTGACTCTACCATCTGAATGTCTCAACAGAAATCGAGACTCATCAGACCAGGCAACATTTTTCCAGTCTTCAACTGTCCAATTTTGGTGAGCTCGTGCAAATTGTAGCCTCTTTTTCCTATTTGTAGTGGAGATGAGTGGTACCCGGTGGGGTCTTCTGCTGTTGTAGCCCATCTGCCTCAAGGTTGTGCGTGTTGTGGCTTCACAAATGCTTTGCTGCATACCTCTGTTGTAACGAGTGGTTATTTCAGTCAAAGTTGCTCTTCTATCAGCTTGAATCAGTCGGCCCATTCTCCTCTGACCTCTAGCATCAACAAGGCATTTTCGCCCACAGGACTGCCGCATACTGGATGTTTTTCCATTTTCACACCATTCTTTGTAAACCCTAGAAATGGTTGTGCGTGAAAATCCCAGTAACTGAGCAGATTGTGAAATACTCAGACCGGCCCGTCTGGCACCAACAACCATGCCACGCTCAAAATTTCTTAAATCACCTTTCTGTCCCATTCTGACATTCAGTTTGGAGTTCAGGAGATTGTCTTGACCAGGACCACACTCCTAAATGCATTGAAGCAACTGCCATGTGATTGGTTGATTAGATAATTGCATTAATGAGAAATTGAACAGGTGTTCCTAATAATCCTTTAGGTGAGTGTATATATATATATATATATATATAGAGAGAGAGAGAGAGAGAGAGAGAGAGAGAGAGAGAGAGCAAAATAATATATATTTTTTTTCACAATATTATGACAGATTATAGCCAGTTATTGATTTATCCTAGAAGTCTGTCTTACTCATGAAATACTTACCATAATTTCATCATAGGAAAAGACTAAAAAAATATTTTTTAAGCCATGTGTTCAAATGCACAACCTTCCAGAACCAATTACCACCCACTCTCAAGTGTTCAATTAGTGGTTCTGGTTGTACTGTATATTATATTAGTATTCACAAAGTTCCTTGTTTAAAATTCCATGATGGAAAGCCATGAAGCAAATCTTCAGTGTGTAATTAAAAGTGTGAGTGCTCCCTGGGGACGGAAGGTGTTACTGAGTCATTGTGCTCTCAGTGCGGAATAAACCTACGCACTCTAGCCAACCTTGGGGACGGCAAGGTCATCGCTGATGTGTTGTGCTGTTTGCAAGTGAGCGAGCGTGCATTGTGAAATCATAATCTGTTCGGAGAGCCCTTCACATTTCCAATATCTTCTCTCTCTCTGACTTTCAGCACTCTATTATGGATGAGGTTGCTATGGTGATGCCGTAGTGCTTTCTGACAGCATTCAAAAAAAGGCTGTAAAGTGTGTATTTTAAGTTCTTTATTTCCACTGAAAAATTGCAGGCCTGCAGATAGTGTCACTGGATGCATGTGCAGTAATCTGTCCCTTCTGAAAGCTGGCACATTCATTAAATATCTAGCTAAAGGTGCAATGACCTTGCAAGAGGGTGTGTGCTAAAAGCAACATACATGTTCTTACTCGGTTTACAGAGGTAAATAAATACACACACAGAGATAAACACTAACATATTAAAGCAAGGCATTGTTACAGTTGCCATTACTGGATATTTCACAATGACTAAAGGCCGTTTACACCAATAACGATAAATATAAAGATAACTATAACAATTATAGCCTATTAGCGTTCACATTAGAGGACGACATCGTTTTGTTTATTAACGCGCTACAGTTTTGTCGTCTTTTAAATCCTGGAGCTCTTTAAAGCAGGATGGATTCTGATTGGCTGTCAGTGTTTTTATCATTTATCAGCTGGGAAAAAAAATATTCTGAAAGTGATTCAAATTATATCGTTTCTTTGTGCTGTTATCGTAATTTGTGGTGTGGTGTGAACGGGTCTTTAGAGTTGGAAATATCCGACATTTTTAAATATTTAAAAAATATATTTTAAATACATTTTTGTGATACTTTTATGGTAATAAGTAATCCAATATAATATTATATGTAGAGTTGGAAATGTTTATATGTATGTGTGTGTAGCCTATGTGTGTATCCTCCAGGGGGATGATTTCATTACAATATTAATAACTACATATGAATCATTGGTTCCAGGCTAAATGTTCCATGTGTGCGTCGCCTTAAGGGAAAAACGAGTTGACACTGATACCAACGCAAACACATGCTCCCCAGAGCAGGAGCCTGTCACCGCAGTGCAAGGACGTCTCTTTGTCACCATGTGGTCAAGGCTCACTGGATCTGCGCCGCATGTCTTAATCTTCTAACAGATCAGAGCGCTCAGGCGAGCCCCGATGGCTGTCCATTTGGGGTCTTTTCAGTTTGGGGATTAGGGTTCATTTTTAGGACACCCTTTTATTCCATCGAAAATGACATTTCCCAAGACAATGGGGGTTGAGTGGAAACCATGTCAACATGGCCGACCGTGGATGATGCGATTCATGTACTCTGGCTTAATCCATTGTATTGATAAGCAGCTTTGATGGAATATGTAGATTGAGGTCATAATGCTGCCAAATGATATATAATCAAAGAAATAAATTAAGTAAAGAAACATGTTGAAATCAGTGACTAACCTTGCTCTAATCATGCAACTAATAATTGCAGAATTTAACTAGATTTGAACTCGCCTAATCGCGATTAATCGTGTCTAACATGAAAGTTTGTATGTGTGTATGTATACACACACACACACACACACACACACACACACACACACACACACACACACACACACACATATATTTACAAACTTTTATGTTGGATGCGATTAATCGATTAATCACTATTAATTGCATATAACAAAAGTTTGTATGTGTGTAGGTATATACTATATATATATATATATATATATACACACACATATATATTATATATTTACAAACTTTTATGTTAGATGCGATTAATCATGATTAATCGTTTTGATAGCACTAATTTGTACATCTGAAGAAAATGTGAGTGGTTCTTGTCCTTGCGAAACCCACTGCCGTGATGCTAGGGTTATTCTGGGTGGTTGCTACGGTGTTTTGGGTGGTTGCCATGGTGCTTTGGGTGGTTTCTAGAGTGTTGCTAGGGTTTTCTCTCTGGTTGCTGAGGTGTTCTGTGTTGTTGCTATGTTATTTAGGGTCATTGCTAAGCCGTTTTGTTTGGTTGCTAACCTGCTATGGTGTTCTGGGTGGTTGCAATGTTCTGGCTGGCTGTTGTGGTTTTCTGGGGGGTTGTTATGGTGTTCTGGGTGGTTGGTAAGTGGTTTAAAGAGTTCTGGTTGATTGCTATTGTGTTCTTGGTGGTTGCTATTGTTTTTCTGGGGGTATCTGGGTGGTTACTAGGTAGTTCTAGGTGGTTTCTGGGTGATTCTGTGTGGTTACTGCACTTAAAAAACATATTTTCATGATTTGTTATGACAACATTTTCTCTTTTGTCAAATCAACACTCTAAGAAATGATATGTTGGCTTTAATTAACTATTTTATGTCAACCGGTCCCACATAACTGGGTTATGTTGGATTTATGTAACATTATTTATTTCAATAAACTTAAGTTAATTACATAAGGTTAATCCAATGCCGTTTAGTTGAATAAGGTTAACAGTCTTAATTTTGTCCAAAACAATTAAGTTAATTAAGTTCAATTATCCTAAAATTAATATTTTTACATTCAACCAACACAAATAATCCAGTTTCATTATGAGTTTATTCAATGAATACATTCACTTTTTCTTTTTTTACAATTTTGTTTACATTTTTACCAACATTTCCAACGTGAACATGTACACAATATTTACTCTGTAAAGACTGCCTTCACTTTTCAAGAAAATAATTAAATAAATAATTTTAAAAAAGCATATTGCCTTTAGGTGAAAGGATTTATCAATCATTACTTATAAAGGTGTTCTGCAAAAAAAGCAGCAAACAATTTATCAGTTGTTTAAAACAAGACTATTATGCAAAGGAATGTAACATGGTTGATATTGAAACAAAAGTACTGTAACAGTCAACAGTGCAACATTATAGAAAGACCAGAAATGTTCCTAACCTCAGATTTCAAGAGTTTATTTTTCAGGCGTAAATAAGACCTGGCATCGAAGAACACACTTCTGCACATTGTTCAGGTTGTCATGTATTTAGATGCCTTAAATCATGATGCCAACATATTTGTAAGGATCTGTAGCCTCTGCTCCTTCATGTTTGACCACATAGATTCCTAAGGTGGTCTTGCGTACTGAGGATAGGACTTCATGTTCAACATCCTAAAAAAATACATAAAGTAACAATTAACAACAGATCAGGGGTGAAAGGGATGGTTGATTTTAGAGAAACATCCAATATTTTTTATAAATGTAAATAATTTACCATGCACTCACTTCACAAGGTTTGAGAGGGCCAGGTAAACAGCAAGTGCATTCAAGATGAATTCACCTTTTCCCAGTGGTGTCATTCTGAACAATGAGACAAATAAGCAGTGTTCAGAAGAATTAACACAAATTATGCCAAAATTATTTCTACAAGAGCCAAAAAAAATATTATCTGCAACTGCATCTGTGAGGGCCTCAAAATTCAGAGAACCAGTACAATAAAAGTAATAAGTGGTTCTAAACCAAAAGCTTTGCTACAGAAAAGCCATTAAATAATCTTGGATGTCAGAGCTGTTCCAATTGTAAGTGCATAAATCACAAATCTGATGCTGCTGCGAAATAGGGTAAAGAGACGAACAAGCTCTGAAATTAAAACAGAATTAATCATGTACATATTAACATTCCAGAGCTTATATACAAAAATTCAAGGGATACCCAAAAGTTCTGTATTCTTTTTTTTTACTGACATTTATGTCATTCAAACTCCCAAAGTCTTTTTTCCTGCTCATTTCTGTCATTACAATGACAGTCAATGGTGAATTCTTCTTCCGAAGCTTCAATAGCATCAAACAATTGCATGTGACTTTAGAAGCTTCAGAACAGGAACTCACCGTTGACTTTAATTGCATGGACAGAAATGAGCAGTACAACCACATAATTTACCTTTTTAGTTAGAAAAGCGAAAAATAAAAGGGATTCGGTGACATGAAGCAGAGTAAATGATGTTCATCTTTGGGTATACTATTTTAATCTATAGTGAATTATTGTCAGATAAAAAATGATGAAGAATATAACAGAACATACCAGATCCATAACTGATAGGATGCTTATGATCTTCTTTACCGCTGTTCCTTCTGTCTTTTTGAAAATTTTGAGGAGCTGGGTTCAGAAATGAACAAAAAGGACAAATCAGGTTGGTTGCTGATAAATTTGAGTCTTTACAATATTATCATATACCAAGACTAACAGTATTTCTTTAACAGCATTATCTGAATTACATCTAAAATACTTCAATTTATAATTTGGAATTGCATACAATAACCATCCAAGTAATTCATCACAGATGACATTACATTATAAAGACTTGCCTCTAAAGAGTGCTGGCTATCTGTTATTAAATTCAGTGACGAAACGCAGATCTTCGATCATCTCATGTCTCCTGTGTGTAAATGTTCTGTCCATCAGCACCTTGATAACCTGCATAAGTATTGAGCATATGTGGGACCACAGCGAATTCCATGTTTTAAAACTTTGTCTGTGTCCATGTACCAACCTGAAGTGTTTTAAAAGCTTAGATCTGGATGTTTGAGAAGAGCCACAATCTATGCACGTCACATGCAGGACTCCAAAATTCTGAGGAAACAAAAATGAAGATGTGAGTCAAATAATAATAATAATACAAAAAAAAAAAAAACTGTAGTAAAATTATTTTGGATGACCTAATAAGCTTACCAGATGCTACAGTAGATGCCATCTTACTCGAGTCAGTGTCAAACGTGTTTATTGCCATATGCCTATGCATTCTGTGTTTCAAAAGTTTCAGAGATATTATTTGACATTAAATAAAAATGCTCAACATTAAGGAAGTTATTAAAATTTATACTAAAACTAGATACAACTGCTGTATTGGGGCACAACATGGAAAAACTCTTCTTAACTAGCAATTTTATAAAAAAATAAGGTCATTTGCCATTTTTTGTATGGGTGAATTCAAATATTATCAAAGTTCAGCAAGTTTAAAAGATCACATAAGAGCTAAAAAACGCTAGCAGCTAACAACACCACTTGAGGACAAGTGCTAAAGCAACTTCAATAAATACCAACAAAAACAGCGATTGACTATTCTAATTTACTGACAGCCTCAATATTAAAGGATAGGAAGTAAAATAACTCACCTTTTGGTCCAGATAAATACAAAATGTTGATTGCAGCCTCCGTTTGAGCATGATTTGATTCCCACAAAATGGAGAAGGAGTGCTAAGAGATGAGCTACGCATTAACGTTCTTTGAAATATTTGCGCATGCGCAAATATAGCTCCACCTGTTGACCAAAGTGCGGTACTGCAGCGGTAACACAACTGCATTTCGTTAATTTAACTTAAGTGAGTTGTGTAAATGTGAGAAATGACTTTTTCTAATTCTGTCAACACAATTGTTTTAGTTTTAATGCACAAACACAAGAACATTATTTAATTTGAGCATAGTTACATTTCTTTGGTTCAACAACAGCCATGTTTCATTTTTTAGAGTGAACTTAGATAATTTATGTGGTTCAGATAACATGATATTTCGAGTTTCTGTTGATTAAACCAATCTGCTTCATTGTATTAACTAATGTTTTTCATTTAATGAACTTAAAATTTTAAGGCAACCAGGTTACTTACTTTTTTCAATTAAAACAACGATATTGTTTTACAGTGTGGGTTTTCTAGGTGGTTGTCTCTATAAGACATTCGTGTCTCCAGAAATGGCTCGTATAAGTTCAGCAAACCCCACAAACTGTTCATCGTTTCACATGGTAAACGTGGTAAAACTAACAAACTACAAAATGACTTTTATGTCACAAGTACGAAGCAGTAATTGTTCATCTTCTAACCCGCTGCGTCTTTCCTCAGTCTAGCATTACAAAGACATGGACAGATAATAAACGGCAGATAATAGGCTATCTCTGAGTCTCAGTTCCTTGACTGACATCCCATTCAACATCAGTGACATGAGTCAGCCTCCTTGGTTTATCCATGAAAGACATCTGTGCACCGAACAGGTTGATTGACCGCTCTCTCTCTCTCTCTCTCTCTCTCTCTCTGTGCGTATATGTGCGTGCATGTGCATGTGTGAGAAAAAAGAGGGGGTGACAGTGTAAGACTGCATTAAAAATGCCGTCTCTTGTCCTCTGCCCTTCGGCTGGTCGGATTCAACCGACTCAGCTAACGTTTTGCTCCATTGAACCCTGTTGCTGATGTGTGCCTGCAGTGGAAACATAGCGGCATAAATGCAGCCTCATCTCGCTTTTAATTGGCTCTTCCAATTCTCTGAGCATCTAAAAATGATTATGATTACAGCATAGGCATGCAGTGGGTTCTCAACAGAGCATTTCTTTGTTGTCTGGTTTTAGGGTTACAAATGTTTGCATTCATTAAATCTCACAGTTTTAATCCGTGCTGCAGCCCTTGTAGTATGCAGACACAGTTGGGCGGCTTGATTGTCTCTCCATTGTTTTTATTTGACAGTATGTAAGCTCTGTTTTTGTCTGTTGATGCATGAGTATTTGCTCTTCACATGCATAGCAGTGAAGCTCATTAGTGAGACTTTGTCACTGTAGTCTCCAGCTAAGAACTATGTTGATTACAGTATTTAATGTGCAATCAAGTGTCACATATTTACTGTATGTGGTTAATAAGGGCATATTATTATGCGCTCTTAATGAATGCAGATTTAGATTATAATCAAAAACAAACTACACAATTAATGCAAGCTTTTAAAAAGATAGACTATTTTCTCACTCTCATGATGTTCCAAACCCATTTGCTGTATTTTTTCTTTCATGTCTGTCGAGCACTAAAATGGAGATAAAACAACATAAAAGTAAGTAACAAGTATGTGGTCTGTTCCTCACACAAAGCTATCATATGGCTTTAGAAGACTTGGAATATGAAGCTTTAATTGTGTTTTTTGTGGAGCTTGATAGATGTGGTCGCTGTGAATTGTCGTTTTATGAGAAAAAGCTGCATGAAAATTGTTCAGATTTTCTCTTTATATATGTTCCACAAAGAGGACAAAAGCAAATGGCCATGGAACAGCATGAGGCTGAGTAAATGATAATAGAACTGTCATATTTGTGCGAACTATTTCTTTCTTCTAACAATGAATGCAATTAACATTTTCCTAAACGCATGTTTTCAATTCTAAGTATAAGAATATGAAAAGTCTCTTCAAATGCTTCCAGTTTACAAATTATTGAAAATTACTGAAATAATAAACTATTGAAATTATTTTGCAGGACTCCTGAATAAAGGTTGGACACAGACCTTGTGGACTGAAGCATCCCATAATGAAGGAATGAACAAAAATGCCATCATATGATGCAGGAGTAAGTGCTAGCGCATGATTTTGATGACATTTCACTCAACATTCCCCAGAGCTTCTGCAGAAGTAGTTTGTCACTGCCACGTGCTGTCAAGTTTTTCGCCATAACATGCTTTTGTGACCTTGTAACATTCTAGAAATGTATTTTCTCTGTGCCTAGCTGTCAATTCTCAAATTCTCAACCTTGCACTGAGGGTCTTTTTGTCAGATCCTTCAGTTTAGTGTCTCACCCACCCATGGCTGGACTGGCCATCGGGCATACCGGGCATTTTCCCGGTGGGCCGACGTGCTTTTTGGGCCGATAGCCTACATCTCATACTCATACATACTTTTTATTATTATTTTTTTTACGGCCCATAAAATTTGCATCGACGGCCCATTCGTTTTGTTTTGTTTTGTTTTGCTTAATTGGCGGCGCTGAGTTTGTGCCGGTGTAATGCATTGGTCAAAAAAAAGTCTGTGTTAGTTTTTTTTTTTTTTTGACAGACCAGCCCATGAAACACGCAGATCAGCGGCCCATTGGTTCTTTTCTTGATTGACACTGGGCTGGCCCAATCACAACTTTAAACGAGTGAGCGAGCGTGCAGCAGTGTCAGTGTGTATCTGTCAGCGAGATGGAGAAGAAACGCAAGGAATGTGCAGAGAAATAGCGTGAAAAAATAGAAACAGGCCCTTAAAGCAGACACTTTATGTGTCAAAATATGTGTTCTGCCCTTCATCAGCTCCTGTGATGATAAGGATAGTGAGGAGGATCGGGAGAGAATTGAGAGAGTGTAGAGTCCGCGGTAAGCAGAACTACTTTCAAAACACTTAGGCCATGTCATGAGTGTAGGAACCCATATTACCCAGTTACAGATTATTTCCACATCTGCATAGTTGACGATTACCGAGACGCGTTTGTAAATCATGCTTTCCGCCAAAATAAAAGCTTGATGCAGTTTGCGTCAAAATAAAATATCATGTGCTTATATCTCTTTCAAGTATAGAAATTGGTACAAAACTAATTATGAAAGTTTCCTTTATTTTTTAGTGCATTTGTTTTACAAAATATGGCTATTACTGTCATTGGATTAATATTATAACTATTATTATGTAGTGTAATGTAAATAGACACTGTAACTAAAAGAGGTTTGAATTTTTCTTTGTTTAATTTGTACACTGAATATGGGGTGGAGCTTTTAATTTTGAACTCTCAAAGTGCACCAGATTGATGAATTTAACATTAAAATGCACAAAATTTTCTCACGGGGGGGCATGCCCCCAACCCCCCCTAGAAGGACCGAGGTCCCACCACCACAGTTTTAACAAAAATCCTGTAAGAGACACTGATATTGCTATGCCAATGCAGCTTATAGCTTGTTTCAGGATTCATCACTGTGGAGTGTAGTTCAACTGTATTAATAAATGTCAGATTTTTACTTATTTCATCTGTTAACTCTCACTCGTTCCTATACTCACTCATTACATGGCATTAGTGGTTTTAATGAATAGGAGTTGGTATGCATATAATTAAGGGCGTGCATAGATGTGTGGTGTTTATGATCATATAGTGGGCCGGTCTGGGCCCGATTTTTTGTCCCAGTCCAGTCTGACCCACCAAACTAAAAAATGTGTGACTAGTACACAGTTTTCATGGAAAGATTATGACGCTTTATATCCAGCAATATCCTTCTCTCCAAAGTCGAGACTGCTGCTTTGAGTCTCGGACATTGCTGATCAAGCATAAAGTGCCTATAAATTGTGCGTCATAGTGGTTTTTAGGTGAGCGGTCAGCAATTGAAAAAATGCAGAATTGGTTCCAGCCCGTAGAAGGCCTGATTGCCATCACTGATGAGAGAACCGTCTGCCCTTAGAATGCGTTCGCCTTTGGTTTGGTTTCTCAGTTGCAACGATCATTTGGTTCCCCTCGTGCCGCAGAGGCGTTCTGTCTGCTTCTGTCATTAAACGTCGGGCTTCCAACAGGAACATAGAGTAGCCAAGCATTAGATTGAACGTCGTGTTTAGTTAAGCCCTTCCAGCCATCTCTGAAGGAGAAATAAACTAACCCTTTTTATCATTCCAGTCTTGGAAACAAGCTTCAAACTCATTTCTTTCTACTCTAATTCACTTGACAATCTTCCTACATCATCAAAAGCAAATTAACCTCATTTAAATTCTGAAACTACATCAGTGCAATCAAAGATTTGTGCAATGTTTGTGTTCTGGTTTTATTTCTGCTTTTTTTATTTTTGCTGTTGAATCTCAATGACTGTTTGTTTGTGTTTCCACCCATGTACACTACCGTTAAAAAGATTGGGGTTGGTAAGATTTTTTTTATGTATTTGAAAGTCGCTTAAGCTCACAGAGGCTGCATTTGTTTGATCAAAAATACAGTAAACAGTAACATTTATGGATGCACGATATATCGGCCACCACATCGGTATCGGCAAGATATATGTTCATTTTTAATGTTGAATGTTATCGTTATCGACCCGATAAGAAAATCTGGCCGATATATTAAAGCCGATGAATAATGTATTATTCCCTTAAGCTGAGAAACATCAGATGCGCACTTGTTCGCCATGATGGTTTTGAATTGCTTAAAATATGATTGGAATCACTTAAAAAAAGGAAAATGCAGTTAAGTGCAATATGTGCAGTGCAATTCTGTTATATAGGCTACATAAATTATAATGAAAACATTATAATTGTGTGCTTGGGACATGGCGTTTCATGGTGAGAATTATTATTATTTATATAAAATTATATAAAAAATTGGATTTAGATTGATCTGCAAATATATCAGTTATCAGCTTTCAAATATAAATAATTATCGGTATCGGCCAAAATTTTCATATCGGTGCATCCCTAGTCATATTGTTAAATATTACAATTTAAAATAACTTAAAAAAAAAAAAACAGTAAACAAAATAATAACAAAAAAATACAAATCAGCACTCTTTAATGAACAGCATTTGTTTGAAAAAAACAAACAAACAATTTTTTAACATTATTAATTAGGGGTGTAAGAAAAAATCGATACACTTGAGTATCGCGATATTTTATTTTGCAATACTGTATCGATTTTCAAAAACGCAATATCGATTTTTTTTTTTTTTTACGTCCAAAAATATTCATGGTAAGACCGTAAGACAGTGGTTCACGTTTATGTTGTTTAAATCCCTACCAATAGATAGCTATGCTGAGACGCACCACTAGTGTCCTCGCCAGGCTCGCCTATAACGGTGCGTGTCCACTGGACATTTTAGGATTGACAGCGGACCGGAGAAAGCGTTGAGAGCGACCGAGAGCGTCAAAAAGTTGGGCAGTTCCTTTATACAAATATCAAGCGAAAAACGCAGTCGGCAGCCAATTGCTGTGAGGTTCGGGATGTGATGTCTACCTTGAGAGTTTAAACATATGCAAATTGTGCCGGAGTTTATGCTGGATTTAGTGCGTAAATCATTTTGTTTACAAATTAGACGTTGTGCAGTTGTTATATAGCCTATATGTTAAATATTTCATTTTGGATGTGTTTATTGTGATTATATTGGCTGGTTTTATAAAAGTTTATACAACTGAAAGGATATCTTTGCTTGGTGCATTTGGAAACAAAGCTTGTCTATTTCTAAATGTAATCGCGTGCATCGTTCACATCAAACGCGAAGAGAGCATCTGGCGCGAGTGATTGCAATGTTAAGTTAATGCAAAGACGCGTTTACGCGCGTCTGGAGGTCCTGCGGCACGAGGCGTTTAGTGCGGCGCGGTTCGCCTCATTCGCGCGTCCAGTTCTTTTAAAATCTTTTATCACATAAAACTTGATTTCAATATATGACACATTTATTTTGTTCACTTTCATCCACTTTTATTCATTTTCGTCCAGTTCACGTTGTTGTTTTGTATTGTGACAGGGACTGTACCTATTTTCTTTTATTATGGCCTACTTGAGCATATAAACATTTGCTCACTAAGAACCTGTAAACCACAAGCCCAAACTGGCAGTTTGATTTTCTGTGTACTGAATTGTTTACCTAAAGTAAACTTCTTTGACTTTTATGCACATCATTTCTTTTTTTTAAATATTTTAATATATTTTACTTTTAAAAAATCCCAATATATCGCCTTATGCACAGTATCGAAATATATTGCAATATATTGAATCGTGACCCATGTATCGTGATACGTATCGTATCGCCAGATTCTTGCCAATACACAGCCCTATTATTAATGTATTTTCTGTCACTTTTGATCAATGTAATGTGTCCTTGCTGAATAAAAGTATTGATTTCTTTAAATAAATAAAAATAAAGATGCCAAACCATTAAACTCTGGTGTAAAACTTACTGACACATGCTAGAGTGTTATAGTTGGTCACCAGAGTGTTGCTACTGTATGTGTTTGCTGGTGTTTTGGGTGATTTGTGGCCTAAGTCAAAAGAGCCCACATCCTGGTCCCTAGACAAACCAGTTTTATCATCCACTAGGCGAAAATTGTAATTTTGAAAAAAGTAATAGCACACCTGTACTCAACAAGCCACATGAGCTATAGTATGAATCAAAAATTATATGGGATTAAGATTGCATTCAGTGTTTAGGCCTCTGAGGTAGTGGAGCTCTATGTGTTCAAGCTGACTGTAAGAGCACACTTGGTGATTGTAGGGAAACTCATATCCCATAAATGACCTTCCAGCAAAACAAACAGCAATTCAGTGAATGACAAAGAGAGAAAGAGTGAATGTTACATTTACGAGGCCAGCTATAAAAATAAAGGTTCTTTATTGGCATTAATGGTTCCATGGATAACTTTTAGCATCCAAGGAACCTTTCCATTGCACAAAAGTTCTTTATAGTGAAAAAATGATTTCTATAGAATTTTTTTTTAATGTTCTTTTAAGAACTGTTCACTGAAAGGTTCTTTGGGGAACCAAAAATGGTCCTTTTATGGCATTGCTGTGAAAACCCCTTTTTGGAGCCTTTATTTTTACAGTGTACGTGTATTCAAGGAGGTTTTTGTGCAGTTGTGGTGGGGGTAGAACAGACCTGATGAGGTTCATAATTTAGATACCAGAATAAAAAAGAATATGAGATCCAGAATAAAAAAATGGAGTGATTGTTTTTGTTTTGATTCTGCCGGGACAGATAAGAGAACTCTCGTACAAAACAATTAGACGCTGCTTGTTATGCTTTTTTTTATGTTTGGACATGGCGAAATAGTTCAGATAATCAAACAAGCCTAAACAAACATGCCCTCTTTACGCTAGTGCTCAGGAAAACGCTAATAGGAAATTCCAATAACGCTGCTGTTCAGTAGGGGGTATTTTTGAGGAATGTTCTACAAAACAAGCACATCCCTAAACATTAGTACATACATTTGAACTCAGACGGCTCCATCTTTTCCATGTGAAAAATATTCACAATCTCTCTGAACATTTTCTGTTTTCACACTGTCCAAAAATATACAGTAAAGCTTTCCTAGACTACACTAAACACTTTCACAGACAATTCTTCATAACGGCTCTACCAGATCCTACCGGATCCAGTTACACATAAACAGACTTCATAAACAGTGTGAAATTCCTGAATGTTCTGATAAAGGCAGGTGCTGATGATCTTTGATGATAATAAGCTAAGATTTCAATGTAATTATCTGTAATCAAAATATTGGATTTCAACATATAATCATCAGTACAAAAGAGGGGAAACTAAGAAAGACATTGGTCAATATCGGAGAAATCCATCATTAACTTTTCCACAGATGTCTGCTTAATATTTTACACTCAAGAACAATTGAATAAAGATAAACATCCACATTGAGAATTATACTTGGATTGTCTTCCTGTTTATTAGGTCCTTAGACTTATTATCTTATCAAGCTAAATCAATGGTCAATATTTGTCAACACATTTGACCCATCACCCCTATATCAACCAATCACCTTATGACCTCTGAAATCTACAGAATCATGTTCCACCACTGCTCGAAAGTCCTTGATTGACCCCTAGTGTTAATAAAACAGATTTCAAGCTACTTATAAACACTTACCTGTTCAGCCAAGCAAGCATTTGTTGTAGGTGTCAATGAACAACTATGTAAAAATCTACACCCTGCATAATATAGGATTGATCAGATTTCCTGTAACATCTTGATTAAATATACAGAAAATTTGTGAAGAATGTGATTTGCTGTAAATTGTAGAGCATTATAAAAAAAAAAACAAGAGCAGTTGAAGTTTTGTTCATGAACTTTAGCCTTTGTTTGATTTGTATTCATGCCAAATTAGCAAGGCTTTAAACAATTCCACATTATTATGATCTCATGTCACTTGTTCTTTTTACAAAGAGTAAACACACCATCTAGTGGTTGTGCAGAGCATGACTCTTATAAAAACTGTACTGAATAGAAGTTGGATGATAATTATATCCTTTTTATTATAGACTTTTCCTTCTAGTGGATATAGTTATTTTATAATGGAAAAGTCTGAGGTTCCATATAATTTCTACCCTTTAAAATATTTTCAATATCCACTGTATTGCCATTTTAAATATTAAATATAATATGTTAATTTAACTGTCCTTTTAGCTAGGGGAATTTATATAAAATTTTAAATGAAGAAAAAAAATGAATATACATTCATATTCATATACAAAAAAAATGAATAGACAGTATCGTAAATTGCAAATTAATATAAATATTTTAATATACAAATACAAAATTTCACAAAGATATTTATGATCCTGCCCTCTCCCATTGTTCCATGCATAATATGTAACATTTTTAATTTATTTAAGAATTATTTGATCATAACAGAATAACCTGCTGACAAACCTTCATTAAATAGGCCGATTTGATGTTTAACAAGTTAATATGTTTATAACTTCATAGACAGTTCAATCATGAAGGACTGAAGGTGTGTTTTTATAGAAACAAATTGGTCCCAGTATGATTTAGAGAATATATTAGTCTTCTAAATACATATTTTAACTTTACGCAAACAGGGAAACCAAAACACCATGATAATAAAACAGAACTAAACAGAGCCCTTACACTCGTGACCATACGGACAAGTGGTTTGGAGAATGGATGGATGGATGGATAAATGGGTGGATGGATAAATGGGTGGATGGATGAATGGATGGATGGATGAATGGATGGATGGATGGGTGGGTGGATGGATGGGTAGATGGATGGACGGATGGATGGATGGGTGGGTGGATGGATGGGTAGATGGATGGACGGATGGATGGATGGGTGGATGGATGGGTGGATGGATGGGTGGGTGGATGGATGGGTGGATGGATGGATGGGTGGATGGGTAGATGGATGGATGGGTAGATGGATGGATGGATGGGTAGATGGATGGATGGATGGGTAGATGGATGGATGGATCATTGTTATTATTACTATTATTATTTTAAATCAGATGAGCTGGACCACCATATGGTGAAGCAAGAGTTAATACATGTTCAGCAAAGGAACCCCTTCAATCCTGTGTAAGAAGCCTTCCATGATGCACTCCGTGAAGTTTGTTAACACGAGAGAGCAGAGCTGGAATCTAGCTAGGGGTGGTGAATTTAAACAGGCTTATTGTCTAGTCAAGTCAAGTCATCTTCATTTATATAGTGCTTTTAACAATGTAGATTGTTCCAAAGCGGCTTTACAGAGATACAAGGATAGTTTAAAGTAACAGAGATTGTTTTGGCTTTATAGCTGTTCTTGAATAAAGTTATTTTCCAGCTAAAGTTAATTTGGTTGATTCACTTCCGTCGCAACGATCATTAGTTATTAACTTAGGGGCTAACACGACACCGTTTTAACAGGAAACTCTACACAGACTTTAAACGCGATACCTGTGAGAGCGCTGATGGCGTGCACATGCGTATTACGAGTTCAGTCTATTGGTATGCGCATTTGAATATATGTGCGCAGGTTTATAATTCCCAACAAACCAAGACTTAAAAAACTACTTGTCTGGTCTTAACATTTTTAATACAGAATTTTATCACTTCGGGGTAGATACGCAAACCGAATTTTCCCGACAACGCTTTATCTGTAGAGTGGTAAAGGGATCCTCCATAAGGAGAAACTAGTTGGCACTTTAGCACCCCGCTATGACATTGGGTCCAGGCGCAGGTCCTTCATCAGATCTGGATACGGCCTGGATCCGGCAGGCTGCGGGGAAACCTTGTGATAAACAAAAACACTAAAATTAGCGTAGATGCCATTCTTCTTATGATGTAACAAGTCCATCAGGATTTATGGGAAGTGTTCCCGGTTCCGGCTGACCTGATCTATGCAGCCTAACATTGAAAATAAGTCAATAATGTGTTATGACCTCTGGAAGCATCTCTTTCAGTAGCTTAGTCGGTATAGGGTCTTAACATACATGTTGTCGGTTTAGATGATTTAATGAGTTTAGCGAATTCTTCCTCTCCTATAGCAATAAATGAATCAAATTTTTCCTTAGGGAGACTTTAATGCACTCCCTGATGCGATACTGTAGTAGACGGTTGCATAGTTATAATTTTCTCCCTGATATTATCAATCTTATAAGTGAAGAAGTTCATAAAGTCATTACTGCTGTGTTGCTTGGAAATTTCTGGGCTTGAAGCTTTCTTTTTCGTTAGTTTAGCCACTGTTTCAAATAAATACCTAGGGTTTTGTTTATTTTCTTCTAATAGGGTTGAAAAATAAGCAGATCTAGCAGCTTTTAAGGCCTTTCTGTATGCAATCGAACTCTCTTTCCATGAAATGCGAAATACCTCTAGTTTTGTTTTCTTCCAGTTGCGTTCCATTTTTCTGGCTGCTCTCTTAAGGGCCCGAGTGTGCTCGTTGTACCACAGTGTTGGACTATTTTCTTCAATCTTCTTTAAGCGCAACGGAGCAACTGTGTCTAAAGTGCTGGAAAAGAGAGAGTTAAAAGTTTCTGTTGCAATATCGAGTTCTTCTAAGCCATCTGGGATGCTGAGATGATGAAACTGATCAGGAAGATCATTAATAAAGCAATCTTTAGTGGCAGAAGTGATAGGTCTAACATATTTGTAACGGAGTCGGCTTTGCAGCCTTGGCTAAATGTAATTTACACGAGACTAGATAATGATCTGAGATGTCATCGCTCTGCTGCAGAATTTCAACGGCATCAACATCTATTCCTTGTGATAATATTAGATCTAGAGTATGATTACGACAATGAGTAGGTCCTGACACATGTTGTCTAACTCTAATAGAGTTCAGAATGTCTTTAAATGCCAATCCCAATGCATCTTTTTCATTATCTATATGTATATTAAAATCACCAACAATTAGTACTTTATCTGCAGCCAATACTAACTCTGATAGAGAAAGTCAGCAAATTTTTGGATAAAATCTTTTAGTTTTTATTCATTTATATTTTATTCGATAAAAGTTTAGTTTTTATTCGTGTAATGTTTTTGCTCACAATACTGTTCCAATACTGCCGTTTGTTATTTCATAGCTTTAGATCATTTCACTACAATTCTAACATGTGGAAAACAGTAATGAATGAATAGGTGTTTCCACTGTATACAAACAGCCATACAATGCCAGTTACTATGCAACCCTACAGATGTTTTAAGCTATGAACAGCTCTTCCAATCCTTACCTAGTTGCCAAGGCAACGATTGGCTTTTGTTCTTTATTTGGTCAAAACTAAAAACAACAAAAAAAGACCCCCATCCTAACAACACATGGGTAATCCGGAGGTTATGCACTTCTGATAACTGCATAACCTTCAGACCATATGAAGAGTCAGCCAATATTTACTCAATCCGAAAAGAACGTTTCAGCATACTTGTTTTTCATAGTATCACCTCTGAATGATCATATTTCCCAATGGAAAGCAGGCCATGTGTTTGTACTGTGTGTGGGTGCGGTCTCTTCTCAGAAGTACAGGCGTGGGGAGGGTTTTCAGGGGCGTGAGAGTTTGTATTTATGAACTCCACCCCGGGCCTGTCTACATACTGCCTCTACAGAACAGCACTGTGCAATAAGAACACGAAACAGGTATGTGCCTTCCATTAGCCTCTTTTCTCTTTTTCAAAACTTTGTCAGCATCTTCAAGGTTAATAGATTTAACTTCGGTGTATGTGTTTGCATAGAGATATTCAAATTGTTTAAAGCTATTTGTGGCTGATGAGTTTTGCCTAATGCAAACAGGAGGTAGCCATGTCGTGTTGACATGAAAGGCATCTTTAGAGTTTTACAGATATTAAACAAATAACTGGACAACTTTGAAAGAAACATAGAGTTTAATTTACTTTAGCTAGCTTTAAACACATGCCCTCATGTGGTTCACAGGCACGGTGAAATCCACAGGCCTGTTGACAAGTCTGAGCTTGCACTGCAGTGTTCAGATGAGTGCAGATGGCGCAATAATAAATTATTTAGGGAAGAGATTAGATTAATGTGTACCTGTAGTTGTTTAGGTGTATTCTTAATGTGCATTCTAACTTTTAACAAAACATCTCTGAGGTAAAAGTTATAATGCACCCAAAGTCAAATCATGGGAACTTAATTTGATTTAACATGCATCTCTGTTAAGAAGAGTATGCATTCATTACACTTAACATAGTGTTACTTATTAATATCATATGATCATGCATCCACTTTGGCTCACCATTCTCACAGTGCAGTGGGTGTGGTGGTTGGTTTCATGGAAAAGTGATTCATCAATTCGTGCGAGCAGGGAACCAGGAACACATTATGTAGTTTTCAAAGAGTAGTTGTTTTACCTTTATCACTCAGCTGCACCCATAAAGACAGATTACCTTTTTTTCAGCATTAGTATTTCATATTAGTTTTATGTCAGAGGCTATCGCTGCATCTGAAATTGCATACTGTGTGAGGAGTTAGACACACACACCCGGAGCAGTGGGCAGCCATTTTTGCTGTGGCACCCGGGGAGTGGTTGGGTGCTTTGCTCAAGGGCACCTCAGTCATTACCTGCTGGTATTGAGAATCGAACCCGCAACCTTTGGGCTACCAGTCTGACTCTCTAACCATGACAGCCCCAATGTGGGTAGTATGAATGAAATCCGGATGTACTTCATCCACCATGTGTCATGTGACCTGCCAGCGTCAGTTGCGTCGCTTCACTGGCATTCTAAAATCCTCTCCCGTGGCCTCATGGGATAGTAAAGTGTCCATCAAATGAATCTTGGCCGAAGTAGTAGGTCATCTGGGTACTTTTCGCCAACTGTTTTCCGAATACTAAGAATTTGGACATACAACTTTTTTGTCAGGTATGTTTTTCGCATTCTATATCGTAGGGAAGTATTCGATTTTGGATGCAGCGTATATCTTCTAATGGAAGGATTGAACTTGTGCATTCAAGATTGTGGGTTTGCTTAATAAAATAATGTTTTAAAAAACATTTGTCTGTTAACGATCTAGCATGGCCAATTATAATTTTCTGTCAAATTAATAATGTATTCTCTCTGTTTAGATTTCAGAGATCATGGATGTAAGTACATTTTATCCCCTTAATAATTCTATCTAGTTAAGTGCAAAAAGTATCATGCTATAAGTTCTATTATGTTCTGTTTCAGCTTTCAGATGCCCTCGATTTTCCACAGGAAAGCAACCGGCAGGCAGAAAACCCAGTATGGCCTGGCCAACCAGCCAACCCCACCTGGCCCGGCCAGCCTGCTAACCCCGCCTTGCCTGGCCAACCAGCCAATCCTGGCTGGCCTGGACAGCCTGCTAACCCCGCTTGGCCTGGACAGCCTGCTAACCCCCTCTGGCCTGGCCAACCAGCCAACCCTGCCTGGCCTGGGCAGCCAAACCAACCAACATGGCCTGGACAGCCCGGGCAGCCTACAGCTCCTGGGTGGCCTGGACCTGCACCACAAACTGGCCCTTATGGTGCTCCTAATCAAATTCCAATAGCACTAGTGAGATGTTTTCACTTTTCTTGGATTTGTACAACCATCATGGAGTTTGTTCTATAGAATACATGTTAAATACCTTGGGCTAGTAAACGTCTAAATATTTTAATCTTGTTGAAGTTAACGGTCTGTGTTAAATACAGTAGGGTACAATGGGGCTAAAGGCACACCTTAAGGAAAATGTTTTTCACAACTCCCATAGTGCATGATTGCAGAATATAGGCCTATATAAAAATTTGTTTTTTTTTTAACATTGATTTTACACCCCATGCTTGGTGTATAAATACAATAAGTTTAGCTAAATCATCAGAGCTTTATAAAGGACACGCATGGTCCAACAACACAAACAATAAATCAGACAAATACAGAAAAACAAACAGAGACCACAATATCACATATTTATATGTAGGTTAAAACGCCAATGGTTCCACTTAGTGCTGCTGGGTTTGTCAGTGTTGAAGAGTCTGTTAACCTACACATGCATTTGTGCATGATATTGCACACAGCAGACAGGTGGGCACACCATCACTAACAAACATTTGGCTTGCACTGCTCCATCGTGGCTAGCATCGTGGCATGCTACACTGAGTTTCTGCATGCTGCTCTTTCTGTAGCGCCGCCACAAATGGGCAGTATACATAGGGTTACAATATGCTCTAAAAAGTGTAGTCTTCACAGAGTCTGAGCACATACTACATTTTCAAATCAACATATTAGCTTGTGCATACATCCTATGACACTGTCTATAAATGTCCCTATCATCAGACAGGTCATCAGTTATATAATGTCCTAAGTATTTAGCCTCATTACATACTTTAATGACAATACCAGACAGAGAGAAGTCAGGAAATTACATGTTTCATGTCCTCCCTACTCCTAACAATCATAATATTACTCTTCTTTGCATTATATTTAATGTCAAATTCTGACCCATATTGAGAGCAAACTCTCAGTAACTGTTTAAGGGCAGCACTATATGGACAAAAAAAATCACCAAATCGTCGGCTTACATCTAGTGGTTGATGATAGTGTTACCAACCATATACCCTGTTCCACGGCTGTTTAGCAGCTTCGATAAATAGTCCATATAAACATTAAAAAGAAAGGGAGACAAAATGCTTCCCTGTCTAACTCTATTGCTTACAATGAATGGAGCAGACACAGAGTTACCCCATTTTACATGCAGTGACTAATGAGCGTACCAAAAAGCCAGAATTCTCACCAGACATTTAGGAACTTCTCTGTTGTAACCTCTGTTGCTCTCCATAACCTTGGATAAAATACTGGCCGGTAATTACCCATACTATTTATTTTGCCAGCTTTGTCTTTAATAATAGGCACTAACATAACAGATAAAATAGAATCAGGTAAAATACAATGAACTAAAAACCCAGTAAAACAAATGGCAATCAAAGGAGTTTTCTACATGTTTAGCAGATATCTTATCCATACCACATGCTTCCACAGGTAATGTGTAAAGCGGGAGTTTTGGAAAGTGCTGTGGCAAGTTTTTGTGCCATCTAGTGGTTAAGAGGAAAATAAAATAAAATGCTCCTTTTACCCCAGTGTGCCTTTAGCCCCGTTGAACCCTAATGGTTCTTGGTTTCTGCTAATTTACCTTTTCTTTTCTTTTTTTACAAGACTGTTCCATTTGACCTCCCGCTACTAAGTGGAGCCTTTAACAAGATGCTCATCACCATCACTGGAGAGGTCAAACCCAACGCTAAAGCGTAAAAACAACAATGCACACACACATAAAACCATGACAAAATTTTTACATACAGTACATACACTCAAAGTATTTAGGCCTAAATTTAACATCCATGTATTGAATTGCATATAAAATTCCCATCCATTTGGATTACACAGTTTTAACCTAAACTATTTAGTTTAAAGTAGGGTTAGGCCATTTCGGAGAGGCTTGCAATAGCAAGCCAGCTTTGAAAGCATAAGATCCCACCCTCCCTTCAGAGCGTCTCCAAATCCTACAAAACACATGAACGCACACAGCCAGAGCAGAGTCTGCAAAGCATCACGAGAGACGGCATTAAATTACCTCATGTATCAAAGTACATAACATTGCAATACTAATGAACGTGAACAACTTAGAGCTCTGACTCGTACCACCTGACTGCTGCGGACTCATTTCACCATTGATAGGGTTGTTGGCATATAAACGCATAACAGCTCCAGGTAGAACATCACTGGGTACCATTGTGTAATTATGGTCAATTAATTTGATAATATATGTCAGTAAAACTAAAAAAAGCATGGCAGAGTTTATTATTAGCTACTTAACTTTATTTAAATCATATTTTCATAATGCATTTATTAAAATTTCTTTGAATCAGCATAAACCTGTTAATTGTGAAAAGTTACATTTATTCAGTATGAGCGGTAAAAAGTATGAGCATGTTTAATATATATGATTAGCTGTGGAACAATATTCAGCTAGTTAAAATGTATGAGAATTGTATGAGAATTTTGATTTATTGATGAGAAATATATAAACCTGGTTCTTGTGTATTTAAAACGCACAGCCAGTTTATTAGTACTATTACAGAAACCTCTTTCTTACCGGTTTAATTTATGTATGATTGACAAATATGCATCGCATTAACTTTATGAGTTTGTTAAAACTGTAATTCCAAATGGTTGTCTTAAATTTAGTCCCAAATACTTTTTAAGTCTAATATACCATTACATTATAAAGTACATACATTTTGTTTTGTCACCACATTTTGGTTAAAGATTACAAAAACAAGCATTTGGCTTGTAAATAATGTGCACTGATGAATTATTGTTACCTAGAACCTACATTAAGTTAAATTATGAAATTAAACATGGCCACTTTGACCATCATTGTCTAACAATCTCCTTCTTTGTGACATCCCTGTGTATTCCATGTGTGTAATCTTATTTTTTTTTCTCCTCCTCTTAGTTTCACAATTAATTTTAATAGAGGCAATGACATTGCGTTTCATTTAAACCCCCGCTTCAATGAAAGTGGAAAGCAAGTGATTGTGCGAAACAGCATGGTTGGAAACCAATGGGGTAAAGAAGAGCGAGCGCTTCCCTCCTTCCCTTTTGCCCCAGGAAAGCCTTTTGAGGTGAGCGTGGCATCAAACAATTAAGTTTCTTTTTCACTCATTGGTTTTATTTTGATTAAACAAATGTCTTAAATATTTACTGTTCGGCCCTCATTGTGTTTAAAGACATTAGAGAATAGATATCAGATAAGAACAGAAAAGGAGTAAAAGTAAAACAAGATCATGCATTTGTCTCCTGCCACGTTTGTTCAAAACGTGTTCAATTGCAAATGACTAAAATTGTTTTGAATTTCAGATGAAGATCTTATGCACTGACACTGAATTCAAAGTGGCCGTGAACAAGTCACACCTTCTGGAGTTCAAACATCGGGTCCGTGAGCTCAACCAGATCAGAGGTCTTAGTATCTTCGGTGATGTCACCCTTAGTTCAGTAAATGTGGAGACACTGCAGTGAAATCTGCACTGATTCTGTCTTTTGACAATGACATATGCAACCTATTCAACCACACGTGCAAGTTATTTTACCTCCATTTTCTTAACACTATGTATGTCAACAAGAGTTTATATTTACTACAAATGTTAGAATGATATACATCTGCATGCAAATTTTTCTCAGTGTTGTAGTTCGCTTTGGTACCTCTAGGTGGGTGTGTTACTATCTGGGTAGGATTGGGTTGTCATAAGGCTCAGAGGCAGGGTTAAAAGGAATAAATATTTTACATGAACATGATACTGATGATGATGATGAGAATAATGGTAGACGTCATAGTGGGGAATGTGATAGTGGCCAATCAAGAATAATGCATAATTAATGTGAAATTAGAACTGGAATAACTTTATGAATGTAAGTTATCTTCAGCTGTAACCAGTGCCAAAGATGGTTCTTCTTTGTGTAAAGATCCCATGATTAAAGAAACAACAACTGATGTAAACATTGAGTACTGGGCATGTAATTACAATCCTCTGTGAGATCTGTGTAGTACACTTTTATTGGCAGCTCCTAATATATAAAATAACAGCAGTATAAACTGAAGCCAAGGCAGTGTTACATTTTTAATCATGGAAACAGTCTGTCAGAGTTGTTGTCAGAGACACCCTGACAGAAATCTAATATAACTGACCTCAATTATGCAGAGGTCTATTTATATAGTGCCTGAAGCACCTGATTACTTCAAAGAGTTAAGCCCTGTTGAAACCCACAGATGAAAACCTCCAACATTGTATAAATAATGTCCATAAATTTTAAGAATGTTCCTTTGGGTTGTGAATGTGCCTCATTCAGTCTGTACTTTTCAGACTCATGGATACATGCATGTAAAGTTAAACAAGATGATATATATATATATATATATATATATATATATATATATATATATATATATTATATATATATATATATATATATATATATATATATATATATAATTTTTTTATTAATTAATTTTTTATTTTTTCAATGACCATACAAGTTTGATTAAACCATCAAAAAATGAGGAAATATTTTAAATTTGAAGAAAGAACAAAACTCAAAATTTGGTTAAGGTATTTATCTGGCAAAAAAAAAAAACAGCTCACAGGAAACAGCATGCGACTAAAACATAATCGGTTATTAATATTTTGTTGGTTCTCATGTTTTTGCATGTGTTCACAATTTCTTTGTATGACGTCCTGACCAAAAATGATGTCCACACAATTTGACATGTTTCAACATGTTAAAACGATTAACACCAAGCACAACTATGCAAAATGCTTACAAAATCTTTAACACATTTAAAATAATAATAATAATAATTGAATAAAGGGTGAAGATTTTCCTAGGCCAGACTTCACATTTGGCCACAACTAGGCTATATGTAAGTATGTATATTATAGTTAATTTTAGCCCAAAAAGTTAAATAGTATAAAGTTGTAGAATGCCTTAAGATTTTTTATTTTATTTCTCTATTTTGGGACACTGTTATAATAAAATAATATAAGTAATTAAACTCAAACAATACAAAAATATTGCAATCTATCCTTGAAAATCAGAATGATTACAAAAATCGTTAAAATCATTATATTGGACAGAAAAGTTACTGGTAATAAGGAAATATGTTATTAATTGTTACCGCAGTAGAATGTAAAAATGTTTGTAGTATAAAAACCTACATTGTCTTGTGCCCATCCCAAGCAGTGCTCTATATTTCTCTTCTGGGTGGGTGCGTGCACGCTCGCTAGCGTGCCTTTATGCGCGTGCTCGTAATATATGAGGCAGTGTCCGCTGCGCGTTCACCTGATCTGATCACACACACACACACACACACATAAATGAAGCGTTGAGTCCTGAAGGACACACGACTTAAAATTATGACAAGATGATATGAATTCACTGCAGTAAAGACAGAAGAACAAGGCGACGAAGAGTTTCCCCTTCAGCAAGTGATTTCACCTCTCCATTTCGACTTTTATTCTATTTTTTCTCAGGTCAGTTTTTATTCTTCTATTTCCTCATGTTAGGCTTATTGCTACTACGTGTCAGTCATAAATACCTTTATCTGTGGCGTTACCAGAGTTTGAATGGATTTATTTGGCATCTAAAGTGATTTAGATGTAGCATTTATACAGTGTTTTTCCCTGTTGACTCGGTTTGGCATATACTGAGCGGAACTAGCATTTAAACACCTCCAAAACAGGACATACATCCTTAATAGAATCTAAATGACTTATTTTTGATAATTTATTGATTATGCATGTGTATTTAAATGCATATAATCGTTTAAGTACCCCCATTTTTCTCTCCTCTAGAGAGCAGATGTATGTCATGGCGTTTCTGTCAGTTAGCTTTAGTGCTAATGAGGATAGACGCAGTACTATCACACTTATTAATATTATGAGTTATTTTTTTCCGAGTTATATGTATTTATTTGTCAGCTCTGTCGTTTTAAAAGGGTGTAAATAAGTGCAGATTACTCGTGTGTATCTTGTGGTCCCTAATGAATAACTTTGTTGACGACTTTTTTTTTTCTTCTTTTTTTTTTGGTGCAATGGCCAGTTCCTAGTTTAAGGTTTTCTGTTTTCCATGTTGTTCATTTTCATTTAGCTTTCAGGTTTGTTTTTATTATTTTAATGAAGTGTGTCTTACATTTTTGAGAGTTTTTATCAGATTTTAGTGAATTCTAAGTGTTTTTGGTGGTTTTCAAGAAGTCACATTTGAAATGAATTTCTGACTCTCTTGAACTCTTTCAGATGACCTACAAATGAGAATTTGGCAAACATGCTGTATTATACCAATCATAATCCATATTGTAAGGATATAATCACAACAACAAGCTAATTGTAAGGAAATTATTCTATGACTTCTGCAGAGATCTCTCTACCCCATCTACTTGCTGTCATTTAACACAAACACAGACACATCATGTGCATTAGTTGACCTGAGAAAACATGGTAAGATATTGGATGTGAGCGAGACGCTAAAGCAGCAAAGAACTTATAATGTTTAACTAGTTAATTAGATATCTGAACTTTGCCCCTGTGTAAGGTGTTGATGCAATTATCTCAGTTATAACTGATGCAGAAATTATTTAATCGATTTGACCAGATATATGAAATACATTTGTTTGCTTATTAAATGCATTGTCTGTCTAAATTAAAAGTTACTTAAAACTATAGGTTTTTTTACACTATAGGCCATGGTTATGAGACACTAAGAAACATAAGCTTTACTGTAAATGGTCAAACAAAAATAATATTGATCAATCTCTAATTTTTTGTAGTTGGTACAAGTCTGCTTTCCTGAAGACATGCTTGCAGCCAAATTTTGATCTGAAGCCTGGCTTGTTTTTAACAGGTCAGTTGTTCCCAACATTGGGCTGATCCGCAAGCCTTGTTTCCGTAATGGGGGGAGGTGGAATGAGCATTTTGAAGCTCTACAGTTTTGGTAATTGCAGATCAGGAGTGCAAAGAGTGGCTTTTATCTTTTGCTGGTCAGCTGTTATGTGGCATGTCAAAACCAGGCCATACATCCCGTTATAGACGTGATAAATGTTCTCACGGTTATTTGTCAGATGGTGTGGGGTAGATTTGTTTGTGGTTGCAGCAATTTTCTGCTGTCCTTTTGTTATCTGGAAGGCCATGTTTTTTTTTCAGATACATGTGCATTTACTTTTTCAGGTTTTTTTTATTTTATTTCAGGTTGGTCAATGAGATCAAGGTGTCACCCAATGTTTTTTCTTCTAGAAGGTTTTTCAATCTAGATTTCAGTCATATCTTAGAGAACAACTTGAGTTGCAGAATAGCCTGTGAAGTTGTTGTAAAGCAAACAATACATTTTATAATACGCAACCCGGAAAGTCCAACACCAACCAGTGCTTAATGACTCTTGACTGGTTAGTGTCATACCATAATTGTATAGTGATGAGATGCAAATTAAGTTTTTAGTGTTTTGTCAAGTTATTTTAGTTATGCCACAGAAATCTAGCATGTAGTCTCAGACCACGTCTAATGAGTACTTTAAACAATTCCCATTAATCAGACCATTCAAGAGGTTGGTTTATTTGGCAGACATTTTAAGTTTATTTGGCAAGTAAAAGTGTTGATTTAAGCAACCGGTGTCATGTTGAAACGTGCAGAATTGCAGCACCAGCCCTCCTCTGCTGTTTTTCTGTCTGCCTAGTGCCTAATGCAATGCAGTGAGAATATACCTAGTTAAGTGAATGCTTCATAAAGCACAATTGAGCACAGCCACCTGTTTGAATGCAATTAACCCTGCGGCGCTTGCAAGGGAAGTCTGACAAGTGGACTGCTTCCACAGCTCAAGAACCTGTTTGGTCACTCGACCTGGGGTCATGTGACAGGCTAAAGGGAAGTGTGGAGCAGAAAGGTGTATCTTACCTCACTCCGCAAACCACGGAAAGCTTTTATACAAGCTTCTCACAGGGAAGAAATACCCAGCAGGTTGGGACAAGCTTTTGTCTTGAACATAGACAAGTCTGCTGAATAGTACTTTGGATTGCATTGCCTTCTTTCGAACTGGGGTTTAGTGTGTTTTTTTCATCAAGCTTGAAATGCTTTGAAGTATTTGTGTGGCAAAATGTTAAACCGTGGCTGACACACTCTGCGTTATTTGGGCGGCACGTGAAATCCAGAGCCTTTGTTTTTCACAATTAATAATGCAGTCTTAATGCATGCTGTTTTCCCGTCTACCTCTGACCAAGTCTTTTTGTTCTGGTTTGGCATGATGGTTTTGCCTAATGTTTATAGGCAGAAATGCACAACAGGGATGTATTAAACTACATGCTTTTAAAATTCAGCTAGTCTGTGGCTTGCCTGAATGACTAATGTACTGAATAATTGGGCAAAGGAAAAAATCCACTTCAACAAGCTGACCTCACTCGTGGACGATGATGTAGCCTATTAGTCAGTCAGTTTAGTAAGTTTTTTTTTAAAGAAATTACATTTTTTTTTTTTTTTGAAAGAACACATCAAAAGTGACAGTAACAGCATCTATAAGATTTCTATTTAAAAAAATTCAGTTTTATTTTTAATTTTCTGTTTTCATCGATGAATCCTGAAAAAACATGTATTATGTTTCCACACATTTGATAATCAGAAATGTTCTTGAGCAGCAAATCATCATATTAGAATGATTTCTGAAGACTGGAGTAACATATAGAAATATTTATAGTAATAAATTACATTTTAAAATATATTCAAATAGAAAAGTTATTTTAAATTGTGACAAATTAATGTTTCTTCTGTATTCTTGATCAAGTTAATGTAACCTTGCTGAAAATAAGAGACGCCTTAAAAAAAAAAAAGTACCGACCCCAAACTTTTGATTTTAGTTTATGTAAAAAGTCACATAAAGTTGTCTCATTTGACTCCTCTTTCATACACAAGCCCACATTAGAGTACTTTATGTGCATGCTAAACTCACATTTCACAGGGAGTGACTCATTGCAGATGGTCTGTCGATTCCTACTAAGAACATTAGCGTAGCTGGAACACCTTCTTATTGAGATCATACGGCTGTGTTCACATGTCAGACGTTTATGAGACCGGCTGATTTAATAGGAGAGCGAGAGAGAGAGAGGACAGATAGCAGTTATAGTGGTAACAGATTTGTTTTGGAACGCCGATTGCACAAGGTGTGCACAGCCTATCAGGTTTCAGCTGGCGAAGAGTTCAAAGGCCTGGTTTTGTCTGAGGTCATGCAATGGACCTTGTGTATATCGGTGCTGTATTTATATGCTGCTTGCTGGTTGCTGGTTGCGTTGGGTTGGGCCGTTGACATGCTTGTTGACCTGACCTAACTATTCCTAGTATGGTGTCAGAATAGCAGCATAGTATTTGGCAACTGGACGCTTCCAACATGCGTCCCTTATTGTGTGGACGGTCCCTCAAAGTGCCACAGAAGCATTTATAGAGCATGTGTGAACTTCTATCAAGATGTGAAATTCAGAGCTGGGGCTGTTGGGTAATCGGAGGCTTTACTGGTAGTTGTTGATGTCTTATTTTGTATCAAACTGAACTTCTGTTAACCTCTTTCGAAGGAGTTCAATCTGCTGAGTGGTTAACACTGGTTGGTTCATGGATCATCATAAAGTCTTCTGATATCATATGCAAACATTGCTCTCAAACAGACTTGTGTATCTACTCTTTTTGTCATGATAATCTTATGCTAAAATTGATTCTTTATAGATTCAGTATGTTGCAGGTATATTTCTAAGTATTTTTGACTATTGAATTTGTAATCAGTTTGGACGTACAAGTCTGATTATTGACTTCCAGCCTAACCATTTATTGAATTTTAAACATCAGCACATATAACAACCATGTAACAATCAAAATAACAGAGGATAGAGAGGGCAAAGATAATCGCAAGCTTGTTTGTGACCCAAGAACGTGCAAGAAGGCAATTTGAGAAGGCAAATCATTGCACAATAGCACCACAGCCCATCTGCGGCTCAGTTATGGGAAAGAAAACTCCTCAGTGCTTTGATTTGAAATGGGACCAAATCAAATATTAAAGCAGATTCTGTGCATTGAAAAATACATTAACTCCCTTTGCTGGAATTGAAATGGAAAACCACAGAGTTACTTCAAAGTTTTTGAAAAAGGGAAGTTGTACTGAAGAACAGAGAAGTGAACCTCAGTCTGCTGAAAGTGAAATGTACTTAGTTTATGTACAAATGTACTTATTAATGTGCTAAATTTTAGGACAACAACATCAGTGCACTTTAGTTTTGTCAAAAATATCGATATTTCGATACATATCAATGCTGAAATATCTGGAACTTTTATTTATTTTTTATTTGGTAATTCAGTTTTTAATTGCAAAACCCATACATTTGACAGTATTTTATTTATGTAATTCATGTATTTATTTATTTGAATAGAATTGCATAGATGGTACTTTTTACAACACTAGAATGTATACTGTGCTTAGTATGTGAATTATCTGGCTGCACAGAATCTCTGGGTGATATCCCTTCACCAAAATCAAAATCCCTTCACCAAAATCATCAAAATGATATATTTAGACGTTTTTTTTCCTTAAAAAAAAATCATGCCTTAAAATAGCTTGAATGTAACTCTACACCCTTGCCTCATTTAGTATATGTGGTTCTATGAATATGCAAATTAGCCCCGCCTCCACTCACTCACACCAGCTCAGGGATCCACTTGTTGATGATCATATGTTGACCTGATTGGTAAGGTAGTTTGTGACGTCAGAAACACCAGCGATTTCAAACTGTGTTTTTGAGACTGTCTTTGGTTCACTGCAGTTTTAAGGAGAAAATACTCAGCAATGGTGTTGACTTATATATTTGCACATGGTTTGTTTTAAAGCATATTAAAAACACCACATAGACATAAACAACATTAAAAGCTTGATTTTTCACCACAGGGGGACTTTAAGCATGCAGTGTATTGAGGTCATGTGACACCAGTGTAACATGCTACTCTTTGAACTGTTTTGCATATCATTTTTGATAAATATTTGGCAGCATACTTTGCAGTGTGCAGTATTTTAGAGTTGACATGACTATACCATGTACCCTTATCCCATTTAGTTTGGACTTGATGCTCCAAGACACTTTTAACAAACTCAAAGTCTCCTCTGTTTAAGAGAGCAGCTGAAAATTCTTGGGTTTGTACCATGAGAGGTGCATGGCTCTTTGATTTACGCTCTTATGTTTTTACATTGTCCGAGATCTGGAAAGATCTATGAAAGCCATTGTAGCAGCTGGTCTGTTTTAGACGGTCTGGAAATGGCATTGTGTAAGCTAAGGAGCCGCCCCACCTCTCCTTTTGAATGAGTGCCATTGTTTTTGGAAAAGCTTGAGCAAGTTCAGGTAAAGGAAGTGCGATATGAAAAGTTCCCTCGCCCTTAAAGGACACCATGCGTTGTTTGTATATTTTAGTACATTTCATTTTAGTTACTGTTTGTCTTGCATTTTGTTTTGCTTGCATCACTGCTTGCAAAGTTTGTGCACGCAGATTCTGCACTCAGTCCTCGTTCTTCAGCGAAGGTCCAAAAGTATTGATTATCTTTGCCATTTATAGGCATGCAAGGATCTTGAATAGCCCATTGGCTCCTTATCAGACCTGCGTTTATATCCTCTGGCAGGCACACACGTGCTTGTAAGCGGAGACCTCCTGTCCCGGCCAATCACAGCTGCTTAGGTGAAATTCTGGAGGGTGTCAGTCAGACCAATAAAACCACGTGCTGAAGACTGTGTACATACTATCCTCTGTAATGGAATACTGTGCAAATGTTGAACCGGAGGAATTTGCAATGCATTGACTTGCCGAATAGCTTGGCTGAATGTGAGTATACTTTTTTGTCATTTAAGTGTTAAAAAAATGATACTTCAGAGAAAGACTTCTAGCTATCTGTTAGGCAGTTGCTCATTTGTGGATCCGCCCCAGGAGCTGCATGATCATGAGTACTCAGAACACACGGATAGAAAGAGGAAATGAAGCTATCTCTGCTTTGTTTTGCTCTCTCCGTTGAGACTATGTAATCTTGTCTACTGGTGAGCTCAGCCAGTGTCCGTTTTTATTACAAGCGTTTCGTTGAGGACGCATGTTGGGACATGGGGGTACTGTTCCAAAAACTTTTTTTTTTTTCAGGCTTATCTGCTCTTCATGAGTGAAGTATCTCTTTGAAAACAAACTGCTTGGCTGCTTTTCTAACCCCTGGAGAGGGAATGGGCATGAGAGATTCAGAGCCATGTGTTCTGTTCAGCATGTTTCTATTTTATTTCTGCTTCCAGATGAGGTTGTCTTTCATAATCAGTAGAGCTGTAGTTTGACCTTCAGAATGTGAATCTTTTTTTTATCATTTGAGATGTTACATGACATAATACTATAGCAAGTAGTTATATATATATATATATATATATATATATATATATATATATATATATATATATATATATATATATATATATATATATATTATATGTATATATGTGTGTGTGTGTATAAAATTGTGCATTAAATCTTAACAAATTCTTAACAAAATGGTGCTGTGGCCCAGTTTTTTACCAAATCAGGTTATTAAAGCTTCTTCCATCAATGTTCCCTGTCTCTTATGTAGGTTTCTGTGTCTCTCTTTGTGATAGCCTAGTTATTTTGGAATTACACCCTCACAAGTGGTTGCTGCAGACCTCATAGGCTATTTAAGGCAAACTTAACTTTGTTTCCAATAGGCTTTGAGGATGCACAATTACTTTATACAGTCTAGATGTCAATCTGTGATGCTTTGATGTAGGGTTGTCACGGTAACAATTTTAGTCTGTAAACTATTGTTGTTAATATTAACACTGCATTACAGTTAACATAACAATTGGCAGACTACACAGATCTATTTTGATATATCAGATTTTTGTGTCCGTCCGTTGTCAAACATCGCAATTTCAGATTCAATCCCACATTTTAATAGGGTTGTCACTCCCGAAAGTTTACAGTGTGTGTACTAATATAGGCTAAATTATGAATCAGTTAAAGTTAAACAGTAACCGAGCAATGAACGCTCCCTTGAACCAAAGCTGATATCACTTGAGTTCAGCTGCAGCCGTTAAAATGCTGCCTATACGATGAATTTCTTATTTGCATAATCTTTATACGTTGTTGGTTATAACAAAACGATTCGCAAGCGTGCAGCGCTCACGCTGAACAAACTGGTATATTTGAGATGATTCTGACTGACTAAAACGCCTCTGATTGGGCATTGTGTTCACGCACTCAACAAACATGTCTATGATTGGCTACAATGTGCAACGCTGCAAAAACGCATTGTAAATGGAAACCTTTGATGCTCTTCACAGAGCGCTTACACAAATACACACAGGAGCGTTTGAAAGTTGTCTATCAGAGGGTACCAGTTTGACACGGTACTCGATACTACCGGTACTGCAGAAAGGCTGGTACTGTTAATTTTTTCATGTTCTGTTGAGGCATGTAGCCATTGCTGCAAGTGGTTAGAATTATAACTACAAAATGGTACTAAAGAACCTATAGGGCATGTTTTGTTCACCACTAACCAGTATGCAGAACCTTTTAAAACCTAAAGTGGCCATTCAGCGTGTACAGCATATTGCTGTTAACTGTCAAAAATCAGCTCATAGAAACCAGATATGTTAGAGATGATTTATTTTTAAATAAATTAGTCCAGGTAATTGGCATAAATCAATGTGTGCAGATTGGATTTAGCTTAAGCTGTTTATGACCTACACAGTTATTAAGAATAATCCGTGTAAGATTATGAATATAAACACACTCGGTTACATTTACATTTTGCCTTTTTTATGCTAAAAAGTGACTCGCAAATTAAGAATACTACAACAAAAGCTTTACAAACCTAGGGAGAGACCTAGACAAGAGACGAGCTGCAGTAAAAGTTTCCAGAACTGCTTAGAAAAGTCCCAAATATGAGCTAGTACAGAGATGTACGCAAGACACTGTGAGACCACAGAAAGTGAACTGAGAGGAGTTAAAAGTAAGTGTTTTAATAGTTTACAGTTCAATAGTTAAGAGTCAAGTGCTCACGGAAGAGTCTTTAGAAGTTTCCTGGTAGAGAGAGCTTCAGCTGTTCTAATGGATGCTTTGATTACTGATAGAACTGTACAAACTAATCAAAATATCTGCAATAAATTTTAACTATACTATAAAAAACTATAGTTGGTAGTAAGTTTATACTATTAGGGTCTTATGTTTCAAAACTGTCCTTATATTGAATGTACATGTGTATTAAGTTGGAAAGCCAAGCTGTTCTCAGTTTTGTCCATCAATGTTGTTTTGCAGTGAGGCGGGAGTCCTGAGCTCTTCTGTTGGGAGACATCGCTCGCACTGGAGGGAGGAGCCTAATGCCTCAGAAATGTAAAACTATCAGTTACTGCAACCCCACCCCTTACCGGGAACCACGGTTACGAGCCTCCAATCCGCCATCAGTCTGGAGGTAATTAGTACTTACTGCACTCATGCCTATACATGACATCACACATTTTGAGGGTAATTTGATGGTAATTCACTCACTTACATTTGTTTAGATAGACTGAATCCACTCTGGTTTCTGCTGTTCAGTTCCAGAAAAACAACATAAACTCTTTCATCTGTTCATCATCACGGATGTCGACCTCCTTCAGGGTTGTTTTTCATTATTTTGTTTGGACACAACAGCCAACATCAGCCCTCAGCTAGATGTTTTTATAACAAAAACTTTAAAGATGTTTAGATCATGTATATTGAATTTTGTGCTGAGCGGTGGTAGAACTGTTAGCACACACTGAGCCATGGTTCTCATGTTGACAATTTCCCATCCTGTCTTACTATGGCAAACAAACGTAGGTTTTAGCATATTGTGCTATCCGGTGGGTAGAGGAAAAACAAGCTTTTCTGTATGCGTCCAGCTTCACAAAAAAGTGAGATCCTGTTTGCATCTCACCAATAGTTACCCCTCTGTTGTTTTGTCCCGCTAAGCTACGACTACATAAGCTATAGACTGCGGCGACACATGTGGTGAAGTGTGCAGACCCAGATGCTCAGCCCTTTCTTTAGGAAGAACACAGTGTTACAACATAATTGGAGCAATGGAGTCTTCATAATCGTGACCTCATCCTCGTTAAAAAAATGTTTTTCCCCAATCAGTTTACCAGGTCCTCTGGCAGGCCCCTTATAGAGGAAGTCATGAGCGTTTACAAGAAGACGTCATCCTTTACGTTACTCAATCTGATGTTTTGCTTTTCACTTGTGGGTATTTGTTTTCTTTTTACATAATGTTGTTGTGCTTTTTTGCCCTTAAATTATCATTAGCTCACACATGTGTTTTGGCCTATGGTCTTAAGGAAACTCTGAGTTGTGAGTGCGTTGAGGGCAAGGGCTGGGCGGCAGCTGTATGTTGTTGCCAGGTTGTGTAATGAGTAAAAATCAGCATTTGAGTGCCAGATAGGAGCTGGCGTACCTCCAGGGTAATCATACTTCTGTCCAGCAATGGTGCTGCAGTGTGTTTCTTTGCAAACTGGGAGGTTCCTTTGAGGTTTTGAAGTAATCAGTACAGTGCTACAGTCTCTTTTATGTGGCATTTTGTCATCCATCAATACAGAAGTCAAATTAGATGTTTAACTTTTGTTTATTTCATGAACAAAGGGGGGAAGCTAGCTATCTAAATCCATTAGCTTTTTATTTCAGTGGTGACCTTTTAATCAGACTACCTTGTCTTTGAAGTCTGGTCAAGTTATTTCCAACTGTTGAATTTATGTACATCTAAAGTGAATCTACTATGTTTGAGCTTTGCTAGCACCAAAAAATGTTGTACGAACAGGAAGTCCGAGGCAGGGTTGTACCAGGAAATGTGAGTGGCTTCGATTGTCTATGGGTACACTGTTGACTTGCCTTTTGTGTTGTCCCTCTTTTTATCCAAGACAACAGCTCAACCAAACGATTTTGACCTTAGAGATTGGCCTCTCCCGCTGTTTTCCACAAAGGAAGGTTGGCACAGAAGGAGATGTGCTGGGCTATGCAAGCTTTCCAAGGATACACCAAATGCTATTCTCTCTTCTCAATGGACATGTTTCACTTTACATGTTTGCCATCCAATAAATGGCTGCAACCCACATACCTCCTCCGTTTAGAGCAAGCCTGCCGCCTCCCACTCTCACTTTGGCTTTGAAATAGCTGTCCACACTGTCCGAATGCCATGCCATGTTGTCACGTGAGAATCCCTAGTACCACTTTATCAGGTCTGAATCTGCAGTAGAAGAATGCCTTATATGCACTTGTGTCTTTGAGTTCAGTCCTCCCACACATAGATACTGCTATTGGTGGTGCTGCAGGCTTGTTTGTAGGGCAGCTGTGTCCGTGTCAGCTGAGTGCTTGTGTTAGAGCCCAGCTGTGTCTGGACCTGGGTGGCTCTGCTCCCATTATGTCAGCCTAAGGGCCAGAGGGAACAGCTTAGCCCTTGTGCTCACTGTGAAACTACTTCTGCTGGAGGAGTTATTTGCCATTTTCCATACGTTTTACAACAAACGGAATCATCAGACCCAAATGCATTCCTAAGAACCTGCTGCATTGACTTTTGATCAATTTCTAGATTTTCTTTTTTAATCATTTTAGTATTTTACAGCTAATGTGCTTGAAGGAAATCCACTGTTGTAATGTTATGAATCGAGCAAATTTAAAAAGAATACTTTTTGGTATTGAGTTTACTTCATTGACTAGAGACATGCATCTTAAAGAAATAGTTCAGTGGTTCCCAACCCTGTCCTGGAGGACCCCCAGCACTGCATATTGTGGATGTTTTCCTAATCAAACACACCCGATTTTACATATTAGCTCAGTAAAGACTCCAAGACCCCAGATGGGTGTGCCAAAAAAGAGAGAAATAAAAAATGTGCAGTGTTGGGTTACTCCAGGATCAGGGTTGGAAACCACTGAAATAGTTAACCTGAAAATGAAAATTAGCACTTAACTCCACCTCATATGTTTAACTATGAATATGCTGCTTTTTGTCCGTACAGGGAAAATATGTAGTGACCATGGACTGTCAAGCTGCAAAATGTACCATTATAGCAGTCCTTTCAACTTGGCCCATATTTTAAGTATTTTTGTAGTTTAAATGAATGGGCTTAAGTTCTACTGGACTGAAATATTCCTTTAAGATGGATAGTAAAAGTAGTTTTTTCCTTTTTTAAGAATTTATCTTTCTTGCCATTTCAATTTTATCTGCCCTTTAGTGGAACAGTTTAGTGGATTTGTTTTGAAATTCTCTTTTTTTTTTATCCCTTTTGTTTAGGTTTACTACCATGCATCTCAAGCCATACCCCAAACCACAAGATAAGGAGATACATCGGGAATCTGTGCACGATGGAACAAGAGGCCTCCATGTCGACCAGCAGGGAGTGTTTAGGAAAGAGTGGGGCGTTCGCCAGTCGTGTGGCCTCATGGGCTCATCTGGCAACGGTACAGCCAACCGGTGTCCCCTCAGTGTCATCTCCACCAACACCCTCCGATGTAGCACCAACAATGGGAGCAACGCACCAACTAGAGTAATCGGAACCCGCAAGAGTAGAGCATCCTCTGTCACAACATTTACTACTTCTTTAGTTCTGCTCTCACCTTTGACTGGTTTGGAGAATGATGGAACACTTAGGATCTACCAAGGAGAGGATGCAGAGGGATCTTTGGATATATGGGCTGTCATTAAACCTGGGAACACAAAAGAGAAAATTGCCATTTTTGCAGCTCAGAAGTGCGGCAATACTTGTAATAGTGTTATTGACAACACCTTAACACCTCGAGAAACAGAAGCCGTTGCTCCAGAGCTGCGGACTGTCTCTGTGAAAAACAAAGGCTGCTGGGATGGTGACTGGTCTGTGGCTAAGCGCAGGAGGAGGTCTGGAAACCCGGAAATATCGAAAAGTGTAGAACCTCCTTTACCAAAACCTGACATACAGATAGTGTCTCAACAAGAGGCCTTCAATGAGAACATCAATCCATGCCAAGAAGTTGCAGAGGATGCTGTCAGGATGGAAGGAGAAGAGGAAGAAAAGATTCTCTCTGTGGTGGAGATGGTGGCATACTTGGAGCAAAGAGCAAGTGACCAGCAGGTTAGCTCCAAACCCCCATCCTTACGAAGCACCAGCAGCATCACTTTGTCCAAAGTTGGAACCATCCCTCAGCCTGCAGAGCAGCAGTCCAAGGTTGCAGAACAGCTGGAGGACCAGGAGGAGGAAAGTGAGTCTGTTCGAGTTCTGGATATGGTGGCCAAGTTGGAGTCACAGTGCCTGAGCAGACAAAGCCTCCGGGAAGGTGGAGGAAACCTCTCTCGAAGCAACAGCTTACAGAGGAAGGTGGGGCGTGTGCTTCTAGCAGGGTCAGAACCTTACCTGCAGCCATCACAGCCAGTGTCGCCCTCTGTCCCTCAGGACTGTAGAGCTGAGAGTGTCCCACCGGAACTGGGTAGTGATTTAGACAAGCTGTGTTACCCATCGAAGACCCTTGAGGTGACAGAGACCTCACAGTGTGGGCTTGATAACTGCGCCCTTAAGGAGGAAGAAAGTTCTTTTATTGCAAGACAGGGAACTAGCACAGCTGTTGAAATGGTAAATAACCTGCAGTCCTCGCCAAAGGATGCCAGCTCAGAGTGCAATGAGGAGCCGCTACCAGGCATGTTGTTTTTTGCCAAATCTCCTCAGCCTCTGAAGGAGCAAATCTTATCAAAGAGCAAATCTCAGAACAAAGAGCCTTCTGTGGACACTTCAGTGTCTTTCAGAGAGGAGAGCAGAGATGGACTTGTGGGTGAGCAAAATCATCAAAACTTTGAGGAGACAAAGGGAGTAGAGACTTGCGTAGTTAATCAGGAGCCTGTGCCTTTTCCATTACGCCGCCTAGTGTCTCATGAATTCCTAGAAACTCGCTTCAAGATCCAGCTACTTTTGGAGCCTCAGCAGTACATGGCTTTCCTGCCTCACCACATCATTGTAAAGATCTTCTGCTTGTTGCCTACTGAGAGCCTGGCTGCCCTCAAGTGCAGCTGCCATTACTTTAAATTTATCATTGAGAGTTATGGCGTACGGCCAGCAGACTCTCGTTGGGTTAGTGATCCACGCTACAAAGACGATCCATGCAAGCAGTGCAAGAAGCGGTATGACCGTGGTGATGTTTCGCTCTGCCGTTGGCATCATAAGCCCTACTGCCAGGCACTACCATATGGCCCGGGCTACTGGATGTGCTGCCGCAAATCTCACAAAGACTCACCAGGATGCAACGTGGGAGTTCATGACAACCGCTGGGTCCCTGCCTTTCATAGCATCAACGTGCCAATTGACAAGAAAAACAGGGACACTGACGAGGACTCATAGTTTGCCAGAAAGACACATGCAGTGCGCGTTTATGTAAGAGTGACTAGTTTGAATGGGCTATGCGTTTTCTGTGTCTGTGGATTGCCAATGAGCATGTGTGCTTTTGATGTATAGTGCTTACAACCAGGTTGCTGTAACTAATAAGAAATTGCTGGGTCTCTGTACTTTTACTCTGCCATCCAATCAGCAGTTCTCCTATCGAAATCCCTCCTCAGGTCCTTAATGTTGGTCTGCACTTTAACCTTTTAAGATTGAATTTTGCAGAGTTCTATCTGGGTACTGCTTGATGATTTTTACTTCGAGTAAGCATTAATGACTAACTTATTTTCTCAATCCACCCACCATTCTTCTTCTGTTCTTTATGACACACCCTGGCACTTCCTGCACTGATGTTGACCTAGCCTTGCAATATAATTCTTTTTTTTTTTTTTAATTTGTTCTTTTTATCTCCCAATGTACTTGCAAACATGAACTCTTGGCCAGTAGGGTTATTGAGTTATTGATATTTGCTCCATTTCCCCATCTTCCGTTATCATCTCTTATAAGTCCTGGGATATTAGGTGGTGCAATGGCTTCACGACTTGATGGGATTGACTTTTTGAGATTGTTTTGAGCCCAGATGTTTACATTGTACATAGCACAGAATCTTATATATCATAATGGTGATGAATGATGGCACGAGTGTGACGAAATGCATTTAATCTTAATATGGGGTAAAACGCCTTGTACTTTTTATGCTAACTTTGTGTATAAAGATACCGATGTGAAATGGTCACTCTTGTTCTGCAAGTGGGACTCTTCTGATTAACCCCTGTGAACAGGTAATGCATATTCTTCTCAATTTTTAAGTATTGATATGTATGATGTATTGTTTCTTGACTGGAAACATTTGAATGTGGGAAGAGAGTTTCTCTATTTTGACAGTAACTAACTGAACACCATCTGAAAAAAAGAAAAGAAAATTGCAGTATACTGTTTTCCAAAGTGTGTCAGATTTTAAAAAATTATTAATGACATTGCTGTGCTCTGCCTGTTAAGGCATTTTACCTTAATAAAGTATATCTTGAAGAATTTGTAACCTGTGTTCTGCTCTCCTTTTTGCATGTTTGCACTGTTTGAATCCACAGAAAACAACCTTACACAGTATGCCAGTTAGCCATACGTTTTCTTTTAGATTAGTGTAAACACTTAGTGGTTAATTGCTAGCTGATAGGTATTTATTGGACTTCATGGGGTAGAACGTTTGAATTTATAGTACATTACAAATTTTTTACATGAACTATTGAAAAGGCACATTTCTTTATCTATTAGCTTTCATTTAGGATTTTGACTTCAAATGCACGTTTTTGAGTGAAAGATACTGGGCAATAAAAAGCCTGGACATTTCTGTTGGTTAGTTAGGTATGCCTTTTATCTTAGTAAGCTGGCAGTAAATTAACTGAGTTTATAAAAATCAAAGGTTTAATTAAAATGGTAAATACTGTCTGAATTGGTAATGACTTTTTTTTTTTTTTTAAGTGACACTGGTCTTGGACATACTAATGCATATTGGTATGAATTGCAGCATCACACTAAAGTTTTGTTACCACTGCCATATTAGAAATAATCTATGCACAGATGTATTTCTCATCCACGCGTAAGCTGATCTCAATACAGTGGCCACTATTAGGGGCTGGCCAATTTAATTGTAGCATAAAACATATTTTTCCTGATATGCATTTTGCCAAACGTACTATTAATTTTAGTATTTGATGCATCTTTAACTTACTTGGGTCATTTTTAAATGTATAAAAAGTGTAGCCCATTGAAACTATTCAAGGTAATGAATGTTAAGTGAAAAGGTTTGGAATGCACTCAGACATACACACTTTGTCTTTTGCTTTGCATGTCTCAGAGAAGAGGATATATAACTGCACTGAGACCAAATACTTCATATGTAACTGTGTATTAAAGTTACGAAGTTATACTGGAATAATGCTTCATTTCTGTTGCATTTCAGAGAGGTATTGAATTTAATAATTGAGGGTGTCTGCTAATACAAATAAATCTTTTCTAAAATGAAACTAAATATGCATTTCTTTTCTTTCAACAACTAAAGGTGGTGAAAAAAATAAACCTGTACATAAATCCTAAGAGCAAGTAGACAAGACAGCCTCTCCTCCACTGGGTACCAATGCTGGATATTTATGCCCAATGCAGCTTGCAGTGGTTCAGAAAATTTAAAGAGGGAAAAACTTATTCATAAAATACAATTCCTCTTGTAAATGAATAATCTAATAAAACAAGAAACCAATAATATTTGCCACTCTCAGACAAAACCAGCAACATTTACACAGTAAGGTTCTTTGAAAAGCTGGTGAGAAGGTGCGATCATTCAAACTCTAGCACAGTTAAGTCTGTACAACGATGCTTTGAACGTACAATTTCTTCACCGATTCACAAAAATATTTGGCAATGTACACTGAATAAAGTTGACTGGTGTCTACAGTATAATGTGAGCTACAAAAGATCAAAAATGTAAAAGTAGTTCACTACACTCTTCCATCCTGCAAGAAAACTACACAAAATGTTGTTTCTGAGGAACACATGCTTCACTCTGGTTTCTACTTTATTCAGTATGAGCAGTCAGATGAAAACTTCCCTTTATTTCCCCCAACAGGCAAGTTGACAAGTAATGTGGGTGACAGTAATAGGGTGTTTGCATAGTTCTAACCACCCCCACATCCACCAGATCTCAGCGCTGCCCGGTGTAGGCGCGGAACCAGGACGTGACGGAGGCGGCCGCGGAGGAGATCATGCCCCCTGCATTGCCAACTGGCTGGGAAGCCTGCATGCCACTCTGGGAAAGATCCATAGGCTGGGAGGGGATGTCACAGAAGCGAGGGCTTGGAACCGTCTCCCAGTCTGTGCCCAAGTCTGTTTCTTCATCCGTCACTGCCTCGTCTCCGCTCTCCTCCACAGGTCCAGCCTCCTCTGGTTCCACAAACTCCATAGAGTCTTCCAAGTCAGCGCTCACCTCAAACGGCCCCGTTCTACGCAGTGAACAAGAGTGTGAAAAGCTGACATACACTAATAATCATACTACTCATTTTATATTCCTGTGATGGCAAAGCTGAATTTTCAGCAGTCTTCAGTAGCTATTTTTCCACCAAAAGTTGCGAATTTAACTTATTGCACCAAAATTTGCAAATAAAGTAGCATTTCCATCCCATGTGTTCAAGAGAAAAAAATCGTCAAACTGGCGAAAAATTTCTGTAATAAGTTGCCACAGTCAGGGAAGAAACTGTAGCTCTTTTTTCCTCCATCATAAATGAGTTGCAACTCAGAGGGCACAAATGAAATGCAATAAACGCTGTCATGTTATCTTGTGTTTGGATGCCTGGTGTTTGTGAATGCAAATCATGCGAGACACTTCTGGGAGGTCATTATACCAATTCTTTTTGATGACAGCCTTTGGCTCAGGCGTTTCAGAATGATCAAACCAACATTTGAGATGCTGTGCGATGTGATTGGTCAGCTGGTTAGAGCAGTCATCCAATCACATCCTCTGTTTGAGGCATAGTCACGTCAGTTTTTTTGTTTACATTCAGTAAATGTGTTTCCGTCATAGTTTATGTGCATGTCTTGGCGGATAAAAAATGTATCCACCTCAATTGAGTGCATACATTTGTTATGCGCGTTTAAAATCAGTGTCAAATAATTAGGATGGGACCTGATTTTATCTATTAGAATTTGATCATGAATAGTGGGCTGTAACATACATGGACAATCTGAAAGTGCATTGTTCTCGCTAAGAAATAGGTCAATGTAATTTCTCACCTGCCAAGGTTCTTGTTTGCTGGAGACACTAGAAACATGATATTCCTCAAAGTGTGGTGAGGATGAAGCAGCTCGCTGTCAACATGCTAAGAAGAGAGTATAAACATGAGGTATTTGCAGAATATGACATCTCAGATCAGACTCAGCGTGTTCTCAGTTTTTACCTGGGAGAAGCAGAGGTGCAGGATGTTGGTGTTGAGCTTGTTTACGGCACGGGTGAATCGGTAGCGAGTCAGATTATCTCCGCAGAACTCGCTGCAGAGAAAATAGAAATACAGGACTCATCAGACGTCTCTGAGCTGAACAACCCTAGAAATGAAACTTAAATACTGAAGATTTTTCTGTCACATTCTTGTGTAAAAATACAGATGCTTTGAGGTTTTTAACTGAAGGTTTGACAATAAACATGCGGCTGTAACCTGTTGCACAACTTTTTCGGAAGGTTGACATCCAGAATATGAGACAGGATATTGACGAGCTGTGTGGCATAACAGAGGGCGGCACTGATGGTGTGTGCCGGGTTGATGTGGTCCAACTCTACACAAAAAATAATAGATAACACTTTACAATAAGGTTTCATTTGTTAAAATCAGTTAACATGAGCTAACATAATACTTATAAAGCATTTATCAATCTTAGCTAATGTTAATCTCAATGTTTACTAATATATTTTTAAGATCAAAAGTTGTTAGTTAACATTAGTTAATGTACTGTGAAATACCATGAATATGTTAGTTCATATTAGTTAATGTTTAAAAAGAAATGAGACCTTACTGTAAAGTGTTACCAAAATAATGATTTCAAAACAACATGTTTTAATAAATCAGACATTTTTCCTTTCATTAAATGACTTATATAATGTCACAAATAAGCATGCCAAAGATAGTGTGCTGACTTATGAGATCAATTAAATGTTTAGCTGTTTACAGTTTTATAAATCAAATCCATACTGTACTCTTCTTAAACCTAAAGTCATTTCCCAGTCTTTGTATAATGAAATACAATTATCACTGAAATTCAACATGTCTAAACTATGGTAAGAGCATGGAAAGAATATGGTTGTTGGATTGTGGCATTATACTGTATTTGTTATACATATTATTTTCTTTCCAATAAAGGGGAGCTGAAAGCATTTAAAATGAAATGATAAAAATAAAAGGATAAAAATACAAAGAACTCACTGAAAAACTGAGGTCAATTGGGTTAACTAACACTGCACTGAGAAATAAAATTTGGTTGGTTGATGCTTTAACACCACCAAGTAACAAGTTGAAAAACTTTAAAAGTGCGATTTAAAAACGCATGCTTTGGATAAATACCGTTTAATGCAGTATTTTAAAAGTGTTTGAGAAACAGGGATGTGACAGTGATGATCTGTGAATTCTGTACCTGGCCCCTGGTTCCCACTCTTCTCCTCCACCCAGCTGTAATAGGCTGAGCAGTCTCCATTACTGGGAAGTGTGACGTGTGGCCCAGTGATGCTGATGCTCGTCTCTCCGTTCTGATCGTCCCAGATCCAGCGGCCTGAGTGATAGGTGGTTCGCCTCGCCTCTGCGAGTTCACTGACGGTGCTGGAGGTCAGAGCAAGGTCATACTCAGCCACGACAGGATCCGCAGGGTCCCTGAAGGATGCAAACACTTGAGATGATGACGCATTCAAAAACTGGCCTAACAAAGTTTAGTTCATGATCTATCAATGCCAAGTGATAGTAAGCCAATTACAGTGACCCAGGAGCAACCGAATGAAATAATGTGTCCACCTCAAAGGACAAATTCATAAGCGAGAATTCAGCATGACTATTTGAGGTTATGGTGGGTATATCTGGAGGTAAAAAATATACAATATTGTTTAAAAGTTTAGGGTCAGGAAGATTTTTTTTTTATGTTTTTGAAAGAAGAAGTATCTTGTGCTCACCAAGACTGCATTTATTTGATCAAAAATATAGTAAAAATATTTTAGATTGTTAAATATTACAATTTAAAAGAACTGTTTTCTATTTTAATACATTTCAGAGTCAGAAACTCCAGTCTTCAGTGTCACATGAGCCTTCAGAAATCATTCTAATATGCTGATATATAAAATATACTTTTTTGTAACAATCTTTACTGTCACTTTTGAACAATTTAATGCGTTCTTGCTGAATAAAAGTATTAATTTATAAAAAGAATTAATCCCTTTAAAAAAAAAAAACGTACTGGACAATCTTTAAACAGTAGTGAATTATTTGCAATATATATTAAGCCAATAAATTAACATATAGGCTACCGTTATTAGCAGCACTGAGGTAGATTCAGCTCTCGTCGTGTCAGATAATTAATACGCTGTTAATACAGGGTCAGATGCCAAAAGCTCGGTCGATTTTTGTTTTCACTTTCAGGGAATAATTGACTGTGGTTAGAGAATCCTTCACTGGCATAAATCTCAGTGATATCCTGGGACTCGCCTTTTGGGGGAAATATTTCTATGCGACGCAACATTTTTCTTCATCACCAACTCCATCTTTGCACACAAAATTCTCATTTCCCATGATAATAAAATGAAGAAAGTAAGTAAATAAATAAATGAGTAAATAAACAAGTAAATAAGTACTATGGAGCATATCGCTAACTCTACTCCTACTAGTTTACTTGTTTTGGCCAAAATCAACAGTAGTATTGACCATTCCAGACTGCATTGCAACAAGCTCAGCTAAAATATTCATCCCCATGTACTGTGCTTATGCATATATTTTGATGTTGCTTAGAGTATATTTCTGCTCTGACCTGCTGCCCTGCTTCTCCTCCTGGATGTTGAAGATGTGAGTGGTGAGCTCCAGGATGTGCTCCCTCCGCACCTCAGCCAGGGCACCCAGCCTCCCCTGAAGCTCTTTGGATCTCTTCTCCAGGAGCTCGCCCAGACGTTGGTTGTGCCGCTTAATTTTGTCCCTCTTTTCCTGATGTCGGCTGGCCCTGCGCTGCAGCCGCTGCCCTTCCTCCTGGGAACGCAACAACAGCTCCCTGCCTAAAGTCAAGAAAAAGAAACAATAATGACATCAAACAACAGACTGCTATTTTATTATTATTATTATTCAGCCTTTTTCTACTTTAAGGACAAGAGAGAACTTACATACAGTTGTGGTCAGAATTATTGGCACCCCTGGTAAATATGATCAAAGATGGCTGTAAAAATAAATCTGCACTATTTATCCTTTTGATCTTTCATTCAATTTTTTTTGCAAAAATCTAACCTTTCATTGAAGTAAAGGAATTAAAAGTGGGGGGGAAATCACATTATCAAATAAATGTTTTTCTCTAAAATATGTTGGACACAATTACTGGCAACCCAGATTTTTACGAGTAAAATATCTTTGAAGTATATTCCCATTAATATGTACATTTTTTTAGCACACCAGGGTGACTAGGAACATGAAATTGTCCAGCTATGACAGGAATATACAGTAAATATGAGGAAACACAAAGGCCAAATTCCCTTAATTATCCATCACAATGAGTAAAACCAAAGAATATAGTTCTGATGTGCAGCAAAAGATTGTCAAGCTTCACAAAATAGAAAGTGACTGTAAGAAAATAGCTAGAGCATTGAAAATCCCCATTTCCATCAGGGCAATAATTAATAAGTTCCAATCAACTAAAGATGTTACGAATCTTCCTGGAAGAGGACATGTGTATGTATCATCCTAATGCACGGTGAGGAGGAGAGTTTGAGTGGCCAAAGACTCTCCAAGGATCACAGATGGAGAATTGGAGAGATTAGTTGAGTATTGGGGTCAGAAAGCCTAAAAAAAAAACAAAAAAAACATTCAAACAACCCCTACATCACCTCAAAACTGTTTGGAGGGTTTCAAGAAAAATCCTCCTCGCTCATCCAAAAACAAACTCCAGCATATTTAGTCAGACACGACTGGAACTTCAAAAGGGACCTGGTTTTAATGGTTGGATGAAACTAAAAAAGAGCTTTTGGCAGTAAACCCACCAGATGAGTTTGGTGCAACAGGGATAAAAAGTACCCGATGCCCACGGTGAAATACACTGCTGGATCTATAATGTTGTGGGCATATTTTTTTGCTGGAGGTCCTGGACATCTTGTTCAGATACATGGTATTATGGATTCTAGCAAATACCAACAGATCAAAATCAACCTGACGGCCTCTGCTGGAAATCTTATAATGGGCCGTGGCTGGATCTTCCATCAGGACAATGATCCAAAGCAAACATCAAAATCAACACAAAAATTGTGTCAAAATGAAGCTTCTGCAATGGCCGTCCCAGTCCCCTGAACTGAAAACCTTTAGAAAACGAGTCGGGTAAACTGAAGAGAAACACCACCAACATGGATCTGGGAATCTGAAGGATCTGGAGAGATTCTGTATGGAGGAATGGTCTCTGATCTCCTGTCAGGTGTTCTCCAAACTCATCAGGCATTATAGAAGACTCAGAGCTGTTATCTTGGCAAAAGGTGGTTAAAACAAGTATTGAATTAAAGGCCAACAACTTTAATGGCCAATGTGTTTTGGAGAAAAACATTTATTCCATAATGTGATTTCCCCCCCACTTTCATTTCTTTTACTTTAATTAATTTTTTTATTAAAAAAATCAAAAGGATAAACAATGCAGATTTATTTTACAGCCATATTTGATCATATTTACCAGGGGTGCCAAAAATTTTGGCATGTTTACACACTTTTGTCATGGGATCATTTTTATTGTGATACACACCACTCTTGACTTCTTCATTGCTAGTGCAGATGGCCTCTTTGAGTTGTTGGATCTTCATCCTGCATGACATGATTTTCCACTTCTGTGTTAAACAAAACACAGCCATGATGCTGAGAAATAGCTTAAAAACAGGTTTATATCTTTTATCATCTTTTAACTTTAAATTTGAGCACTTAAAACATGAACAAAAATACTTACAAGCTGGTCTGCCTCGACTTTCTTGTCCATGGCTTTGATGACTCTGAAACAAAAGGAAAATTCAGTCATTCAGACTTGAGTATTATCAGTGGACAATGTTGGATTGTGCACCACATGATGCTGATATCATACCTCTGTTGAAGATTCTCCTTTTCATTTTTCAGCTTCTGGAGTCTTTCAAGCTTTTCTGAATACCTGTTAGCAGAAATACAAAAAAAGAAATAGTGAGAATAGACAGAATATTCCACAACATGGAAGTTAATATATATATATATATATATATATATATATATATATATATATATATATATATATATATATATACATATATACATATATATATACACACACACAAACACTTAGCCTAAGTTAATAAGAATACTGTCACATTTGGTAACATGACTCAGCTAAACCTTGGTCAACACGTTTGACATGTCAAATATTGCCACAAAGCTCCTTTACAAAACTTAAATAAGCCATGACAACACTTTTAATTATGGATTTAAAACATATTTAATAGCCACGCCACTGACATCTGACAAGAAATGAAAGAGAGAGCTGAAACGTGCACCTCTTTGTTTGTCTGACAGTTTGTTTACATTATTAGCAGTTAGCATGCTAGCATGTTTGGGCCATGAATTAGCTACATGCTATTACAGGTGTCTTCACAGAACTCATCTAAACCCCGAAAACACTTAAAATCAAGGGGAAACGTGAGCTTAAATAAAAGAAAAAGATGCGAAAGGGATAATACTGAAAAATGCTAGCACGCTAAACTGTATTAGCATACATCGTAAATAATTAAGAGGAAAAAAAGAAATAAAAACACACCTCTCCGGATTTCTCCCGTCAAAATACACGAAGTCCCCGTTCTGAATGCACCGAGCGCAAGTCAGTCTGCGTCTGGCGGTGTTGCAGAGCGGACATCTCTCCACGGCAACAAACAGCCCCTCTGCATCATCCAGCGCCTCCACCATGACCGCGGCAGCAGCGCCAGCGCACGCCGGCTGAAGGTGCTGCAGAGGCGGATGGGGTCGTGCGGGCGCCCGGGCCTCTGATCCAGGCTCTGGATGCTCTTCACCAGGCCCCGAAGACCGGGGTTCGCCTGATAAGGTACAAGCCATGATGATACAGGCACTATGAAGAATAAAAGTTAGATTTACATGATTTGTGTTTAAAATATTAAAATAAAACTCTGGTCCTAAGGTCTCTATAACCAGCTGTGTGTGATGGCTGTCTGCCCTACGTACCATGTGACGTATGTTTGTGTATGTGCTGTCACGTGTGTACTGTGTGGTGGTGGGGGAAACATTTACCATAACCATACTTGAATCCAAAATGTTTCTTGAGCACCAAATCAGCATATTAGATTGATTTGTCAAGGCTCATGTGACACTGAAGACTGGGGTAATGATGCTGAAAATTCAGCTTTGTCCAGGAATACATTTTTTTTTTTTAAATAGATTCAAATAGAAAAGAGTTATTTAAAATTGTAATAATATTTCACAATATTACTGTTTTTAATGTATTTTTGATCAAATAAAAGCAGCCGTGGTGAGCATTAGAAACTCTACACTAAATCACACACATGAATAGTATCCAAAACAGAAGTGTTCAAGTTTATTTACCTGCATCAGCAAGAAGCAGTTCAACATGTACAATAGGGACAAAACATAGTCATAACTGAAGAGGATACTTTATGTCTCCATTCGAGAGTCCACATAGGGCAAAGCTGAATATTTTAACAAAACATTTGCTCTTTACAGTACACTTTTCGGATGCTCTGTAATCTCAGCAACCCTCACTAATGCAGACATTACAAAGTAAACATAAAGACAATAAACAAAGTGCAATAACAAAAGTTAGATTGAAATATTGCGTTCAAACCTTTGAAGTACCACTAACACATACAAAGCACATCATTATAGACAAATATTCGCATTATGTGCAGTGCTTCTACTGCTTCCTGAACCCTTTCAGGATGGGGTAAATATTTTCAAAGGCTTCATAGATCTCTGCCCGCTCTTTCGCACCTAAAATCATAATAACATAAAAATAGATTTACAAAATTATTTCAATGCATGGCCGCCAAATATGTTTTTAAGGATGCACTAAGTTAGATTATGCTAGAGAATTACCTGTGAGCACAACTTTTCCAGATACAAAAATCAGCAGCACAATACGTGGCTTCACCATGCGATATATCAAACCAGGAAACAACTCCGGCTCATAGCTGTAGGGGTAAAATGGTTGACTGGTTAAAGACAGGTGTTACGATCTAGTCAAGTCATATAATATTGTGGGCCAGTAACCATCAAACTCATTTATGACAGACAGACGCCCGTCCAGACCTGCTGAACTGCTGGTGAGTGAGGACCAGGCCTTCTAAGCGTATAGGAAAGCAGACATCACAACTTCCAACCATGTTTTGGATTTTGAAGTCAAGGAATTTGGCAGGGAAACCGAGTTTCTGTACCACCCGGGCATATTTCCGTGCAGCAAGGCGAGATTGCTCCTCGCTGCTTGGAAAGATAAACAAAGGAAAAGGAAAATATAGGGTAAAAGACACTGACATGTGAGACCATTTTCTGAGCTAAGTTTGTCTGTTTTACAGCCGTACTACCCTAATGCATCATAGTTAGGAGTTTTGAATATATATATTATGTATACCTCTTGGCTCCAGTGCAGACCATTTTTCCAGAGCTGAAAATGAGAGCGGTAGTTCTTGGTTCACGGATCCTCATTATAACTGCAGCAAAACGCTATACATAAGCAAAATTTGGAGTTATGATAGTGAAAATACCTGGAACAGTTTATCATAAAGAAATTGTGCACCCAAACATGAAAATTGTGTGTGTGTGTGTGTGTGTGTGTGTGTGTGTGTGTGTGTGTGTGTGTGTGTATGTATATATATATATATATATATATATATATATATATATATATATACCAATCTTTATGTCAACAGAGTAAACAATGACAGAATTTACAGGAACTGAAAGCTACATAATGTTTGTCCATGATTTAATACAGTTCTATACTGGGTTGTACATATAAACTTCAGTAGGAAAGTACCTTTGGGTTGTATTCAGCATTTCGAGCTTGAAGTGCAATGGATTTGAGATCCAGAGGACAAGCAAGATTCACTGTTGACACAATATTCCTGTGTATTATCAAAAACTGGTTTGGAAAATATAGACTGGCATTGGTCAACAGATGCATTCCTCACTAAAATCTAGCATACAGTAGCGGGTCGTTCAAAAGTAATCACTCTTTACATGTGCAAAGGTAACTTACTACAGACATTTGTTTTGGTGAAATTATGGAGTCAAAATATTTTACAGCCTTTTCTGCAACGCTTGAAAAAGCTCTAGGCCTATTTGATGCCATAAGTTAGATGCTAAAAAGAATCTCAGATACACACTCTTCATATTTTCCCTATATAATGTCTTACTGTAATTGTGGGATGATGCCTGAACTCTCGGTCACTGGGGTCATGGGGGTCATAGGAGTCATGGGAGTCATCGGGAGACTGAACTGTGAGGTGTTTTTGGCAAAATTACTGGTGTCAGTATCTGCCTCTGTCGACTCTCTCGGTGGACAGTCGGTGTAAACGCCACTGTCCTCATTCCTGCTGTCATTCTCAGCCTGTGGCGGCTCATCTTGAGTGCTCAGTTCATCAGGTAAGAAGCTCAGGTCCAAGTCCTCAGTGAGATCTTTCTCCTGAGAGGTTAAAGAGGACAGGAAAGAGGAATCCTGGAGCTGAGAAGCAGGACCCTGTAGGCCCAGATCCCCCTCAAAGATGTAATCAGATGAACCCTTAGAAGAACAGAAAGAAGAAGTGAGAAATACATTAATGGCATCTATTCAATCAATTAAGTTTAACAGACATTTATTGTTAGGGAGGACCAACATTCCAAATAAAAAAATTAAAAAACGTAAATTACATTTATTAAAACAATAAATTAACTACTCATCTTAAATGTATGACTAGCATAGCAATATATAATTTGTCTGTTTATTAATTTCTGTAACATATCACATGTATTTATTACTGTATTTCTTTCATATGTTTCATTATACATTTTCTTATTTATTTATAATTGCTTCATTTATGTGATAGGAACATGTGCATCACGCTAATGTTGATATGTTTTCAGATAACACATTATACTCACCTAAAACAAGCATTTCAGCATTTAATTTAACAACTTACAAGAGTATGGTCAAAGTAATTTTCGAGGGCTGCCTCCTCATCCATGTTCCTTATGGTCCATTGGAAGAAAACGGATTTCCATAAAGTAAAGTTTCCCAGTCTTAGTGTTTCTGTAGCTGTGGATGTGATCTAATTGGCATCAAGTGTGGAGCTACTCACAGAGGCGTGACAAATCATGCCATCAAAACTGAGGAGTTAGTTCTTTCTAGTAAGCTCAAATAAAATATTTTTGTAATAAAACAACACACTTACTAATTTTTTGGCTTTTTGCGCTAACAGAAAATAACAACTTAAAAATACAAATATTTTCATGCAACGCAGTCTCCGGACAGTAGAGGGAGACAGACACAACGCTGTAAACAGTCACTTACGCGCATGAGCGGAAGACAAATTATATCATTTTAACAACGTGAGTTGTGCATGAGCTGTCACAAATCATTTCAAACTATTAATGGTTAAATGTATAGTTTTTCGTGTATAGGTACCTTGGCATGCATGAAAAGAAAGTATATTATGTGTATTTTAAGCTGACGGACAAGTCAAACAGTCAAAATATTGATTCCATAGAAACATGTGGATAGGGTTATGGATGCAGTTAAAGAATGCTTGAGGGATTTTCCTAAAGAAGCTCGGGGTGAGTTCATTGGCTGTCTATTGGCATCTGAACATAATTATTTTATATATATATATATATATATATATATATATATATATATATATATATATATATATATATATAAACAACCATATATAACCATATAATCATATGCCGATATTAGATATATAATTTACATGCAATAGAAAATCTACACAGTATCCTTTTACAGAATATATACACAAATATTTGTTGCACCAAAATATATCTTTAAACACAGGGTTTATCAATCTTTTAGATGCCACAGACCCCCAAAATATGATGATTCGCAAAATCTAGCTAATTCGACATCTAGCTAAAAGATAGCTATTATTTTTATTTATAAAGACCCAATTAATACTATGAACATATTATAAATGTGTAAACAATTTAGTTTCTATTAGCCTTCATTACATCATGTTTTTTACTCTCTGTAAGTTGCTTACTTACTCTAAGATGTATTTTATTCATGTACTGTACTTTTTATCCAAAATAAAAAAATACACTTTAATCAAATGTATTATTTATTTAAGTCATATTTCATTTAATTCACTCAACTTATTTATTTACTAAGTTTAATCTTATTTTTAATCATTTATTTTTAAAATAAATAAATACTGCTTTTCTCTAAACTTTTCCACAGACCACCTTGCACTGCAAATTAGATTTTAACCCAGAATACTCCAAAACATAAGTAATAATTTTTTTGTTGAAAGCCTTGTTATGACTTGTATATCAGTGTGATATGGTTATGTCTTCTCATCCTTAGAGCTTTATCTTAATGATGCAGTGCCATACCTAGATGGGCCCCTCTCTTCACTTCAGTTTTATCGGGACTGGATTGGACCCAATAAGCCCTGCATCATTCGCAACGCCTTCAGTGATTGGCCAGCTTTGTCTAAATGGAACCCCACTTATCTCAGGTGAGCCAATCAGATGATCAGATCAGCCAGAGACTTCTAACTTGTAAACCCAATGCCCTGAAAATGTTTCTATGAAACTATGTCATATTTGTGCAGAGAGAAAGTGGGTTCCAAAGTCATCAGTGTGGCCGTCACTCCAAACGGATACGCAGATGCCATAAACGGGAATCGCTTTGTGATGCCAGAGGAACGTCAGATGACCTTCACCTCTCTGCTGGATATCGTAGAGGGGAAGGTGAAGGGCAGTGGTGTGTTTTATGTTCAGAAGCAATGCTCAAATCTGACTGAGGAGTTACCAGAGCTGACGGGAGACGTAAAGACTCACATTCCCTGGATGAGTGAAGCACTTGGTTTGTCCACACATTTTACATTCAGTTTCTACCTGGAGAATGGTTGGTTGGTTGGAGAATGGCAAAATAATGTGTAATGTGGATTCTGAAATTTTTTTTCCAGGAAAAAAGCCTGATGCTGTAAATTTCTGGCTTGGGGAGGAAAGCGCTGTTACATCAAGTGAGTTTGTCTTCACTTGTTCATAAACATCAAATATTGTAAACTTTAAACCAGTGGTTCTCAACCAAGAGGCCTCAGCAACATTCTAAAGGGGCCTCAAGATGAAATAATTTAAATTGTTTAAAATAAGACAAACAAGCATTAAAATTTCCACAGTTTTAAAAATTAGATGAGTAAGTTTAGCCTCATTTTAAAAGTGTTTTCAAGACCTAGAAAACTCATGTAAATTAATAAGATCTTAAAATGCCATAAGCATTTTAATAATAAGCATTCAAATATTATATCGTGTAGAAATTGTGAGTAAAAAATATTTTTAAACATTCTTATTTTTAATCCATATCCAGAAAATAACAAATGACAAAAATGTCATGCAAACTCATTGTTTAAAAAGAGCAGGAACCTTAAAACTTCTGGAATCTTGGAGAGCCTTTGAATATTGTTGTGCACAGTAACCTTGGAGTCAAAAAGGTTGAGAAACCACTGCTTATTTATGTACCCATTTTTGTGAGTGAACACAGTTTTGTTGTATCTGTAGTGCATAAAGATCATTATGAGAATCTATACTGTGTGATCTCTGGACAAAAAGAATTTATTTTACTTCCTCCGACTGATAGACCTTTCATACCATATGGTAAGGAGTTGTTTCTCTATCCTAATCTTTTATTTTGCTTGCTTAGCTTAACATTAAATGCTTTAGGAAATGGCCTCATGGCTCTGTCTATTGGCATTGTTTTATTTCCTCCTCATAGAGCTCTACCAGTCAGCGACATACAGACAGAAAGAAGATGGCATGTTTGAAATTGTGGATGAGGAAGATTCAAGCAAAGTGTTTAAGTTTATTCAAATTAAACTATTAAAATACATTTTTCTATTAACTTTATAATTATGAATGTGATGAATAAATGTGATCAAATTTATAAATAAATTATAATTTTCTCAATATATTTCCATATCTTGTATATCTCTTTCAGGTTCCCTGGATCCCTCTTGACCCCCTGAACCCAGATTATGAGCGATATCCCTCCTATAGGTTGGCTAAACCTCTGCACTGCACTGTGAAAGCTGGAGAGATGTTGTACCTGCCCTCCCTGTGGTTCCACCATGTGCGGCAGTCTCACGGCTGCATAGCGGGTTGGTGATGTGACCTCCAACAAGATTGCTAACAATAACTAACTTGCTAACTTGCAGGGATGCACAGAAATGAAAATTCTGGTCCGAAACTGAAAATTTAAGATGCATTTGGCCGAAAACCGAAAATAAGGAATAAATGAATTATCAATTAATTAAACAAACTTATTCAATAATCAACACTCATATAGCTAAAACATGAAAACAGTAAAACAGTTAAACATAAGGCAGATTTATATAAACTTTTTAATAATATAAGTGTTTCTACTCCAGTTTGTACAAACTGTTTTATTGACATCTTCCCCTGCTTGAAACACTGATTGAGCGATTACTTGAGACAGGGTTCATTTCAGTAAGTTGTACTGTATCTTTCAACATTCCCTCTGATGTTCATTCATTTATTTGGTGCCTTAACTAGTATTTAAAAGGAAAAGATGATCGGTTCACATGCCGCTTGAACTGAGGTGCTTCAGCGATCTGTCACGCCGTATTAAAGAACGCCAAAAATACATATATTGTTTGAATTTTGTAATAAATCGACAGAATTTTAAAGTTAAAACTTTGCTTCATATTAAAAGTAGTAAAGCAAAAAGCTTTCTGTGATTATTGGATGACAAGTTTTGTTCAAGCATCTATAGAAAACATCTCTACGCTATGGGGGCGCCCTCAGTGTCACTGGTGTTTGAATACTTGTACCAAACATGGCAATCTTATTGACCAACGGCAGTCCAATAACGTCACAAGCAGAACACCCGCGAGTAAAGAGGGCGCCTGCAAAATACATAACTCTTTTGTCTGAAGGAGACGTTCAGGCAAACCTGATGCATACCTGATGCATGCTCAAAAGGTGATCTAGCATTTGTTAGAAAATTACTATGAAGCCATACAAGCCACATATAAGCCACCGCTTCATAGTATTTTTCTAATCAGCACTAGATCCCTAACTAACAAAATGGATAAACTGAAACTACAGGTAGCAATGAATATAATCGTTAAGGACATCTGCATTTTGCAAATCACAGAGACCTGGCTTCATTCATTTATTCAGGACATGGCTATCGAGCTAGCAGGGCGTTACAGTACATCGCTATGACAGGACCAGGGAATCCGGTAAGGGCAAAGGGCGGAGGGGGTTGTGCGTGTATGTTAACAACAGCTGGTGTACTAACACTAACTGTGCGTTCACACCGGACGTGAATAGCGCGTCAAATTCGCGCCTACCGCGTCTAGTTATACGCTTGACCACTTTGTGTCCATTGTAAAAACAAAAGTTTGAAGCGAAATTTACGCGCGTCACGCGCATCAGAGGCGAAAGTTTCGAAACCCGTTGGCGGCCATCTTTTTACAAGATGTCTGATGTTGATCGATCATTTATCGAGAGAGTCACCACTCTGTGTTTGCTCTAGAGAGCAGAACAGCGGCGCAGGAATTTTGCATTGACTTAACATTGAAATCACTCGCGCCTGACGCGCTATTCGCGTCCGGTGTGAACGCACCATAAGACTAGACAGTCACAGCTCCTTAGACCTGAAGTATGTGACTGTTAAATGCAGGCCCATATATTTTCCTCGGGAGTTTACTGTGCTGTGGTCATGATAAGCGCAGTGTATATTCCACCTGATGCTAATGCTCGGCCCTGGGATGTTTATATGATGCCATTAGCAGCCAACAGAGCAGGTATCCCGAGGCTGTACACATTATAGACTTAATTATAGACTTAAATCATGCAGAATTGAAAGCAGTGCTCCCTAAATTCCACCAGCACATTAAGTGTGCTGCTAGAGGTGCAAATATACTGTACAGGTTCTACTCCAATGTCAAACAGGTCTACAAGGCTTAACCACTATCACACTTGGGCCAGTCTGAGCACTTGCCCATGCTCCTAATGTTCTGTTACATCTAGGATTGTTAAAACATGGCCTGAAGATGCCTTTCATCGCCTACATGATTGTTTTGGAAGTACAAACTGGGATGTTTTTGAAAACCAAGACCTCGAGAAGTACACTGCGGCTGTCCTGGGCTACATTAAGTATTAAATGGATATTGACACTGGGTACAGGCATATCAGGGTCTATCCCAACCAGAAGCACTGGATGACAAGAGAAGTCCAGACTTTCACCACATTATATCCACCAGATCACAGTAGCCACACCTTCATTGTGGAGGAGCAAGAGGTCAAGCGCACACTGAGGGCTGTGAATCAGAGGAAGGCTGCAGCTCCCGATGGCTTCATTGGACGGATTCTGAAGGACTGTTCTGACCAGCTGGCGGGGGGTCTTTGCTAAGATCTTTAACCAGTCCTTATCCCAGTCCACCATTCTTCCCTGTCCGAAGTCCTCATTTTTAGTCCCACAGAAAAAAAAAAGCCTACCGTTAGCAGCCTAAATGATTATCTCTTTATGACTATCCATCTGCCTCTGGATAAAGGACTTCTTGTCAGATTGCTTCCAGAGGGTCAGAGTAGGCCCCTATATCTCCTCAGCCCTCAGACTGGTTCCCCTCAGGGATGTGTGCTGAGCCTCCTACTCTATACCCTATATATACTCTCGACTGCATCCCAGCACACTCCAGCAATAGAATCATCAAGTTTGATGATGACATCACTGTTATGGGATGCATCTCGAAGGGTGATGAGTCTGCATATCGGGACAAGTTGGAGCGGCTGTCTGTGTGGTGTATAGACAATAACTTGGTCCTCAAAACCACCAAATCCAAAAATCTGATCATTGACTACAGGAAGAATAAAACAGCCATTCAGCCTTTTCTCATCAGCGTAGACTGTGTGGAGAGGGTTTCAGACTTGCAATTCCTGGGAGTCCACATTGATGAAAATCTGACCTGGAATGCTAATACCACAGCACTTTAAAGTGCTGCCCTAACAAGAAGGAAGGCCACCAGGCTACTCTAGGGAGCCCTCTAATCAAAGGAAGGAGAGAAACAAAGGTAACATTCTTTAACCTTGTGCCCAGTAATGTTATTTCCCAGACTCCTGACCCCAAGGAAGCTCGGGCCCTACTTAAAGCAATATCACTACTTCAAAACCCAATTCAAAAAGCAATGATCTGGGGAAGGAGGTAGACAAGTACTGGGAGTATCATAAGTATCCATAATAATCTCGTACACCTTGCTCTACCCCTAATGCGTAATTGAGCAGCTTTTGTAAAGGGAGCCTGCAAAGACCTGAAACCTTAGTAACCTTACCACCTTCACTGGAATTCAGGCTGGAACCGTGCTGGTAGAATGCAACTCAGGATTGGGCACATGTCTGTTGCCTGGCTACCAGTTTCTCTGTAGCTTGCTAAATGTTAATAATACAATTTAAATAAATATCTGATCATCCTCCAAAACATGGATTTAAACATAAACATATTTATCTCATATCATCTGTAAACTCTTGTGTTACCAAGACAATGGCTAACACATTTGTATTCCATTTCAAAGAGCTCCATTATTAGCCCCACCGTATCCACATTGGGCTGGGCCAGATCGGCATGGAATGGAATGGTTAAGCAAAGAGAACGGTTGGGCCCGACAGTGAAAAGCAGCTATGGTTTTCCATTACCCTTCTCTACCAAAGTGGATATTCAGGCAACTTGTCTTTACAAAGGACAAGCAAGGCTATATAACTGCTGCTATTTGAGGGGAAAGCCTAAATCCACACTCTTATGTCAAAGGGAGGGAGATGAAAGCAGGGCAGAACACAGGGTGTCCAGTAACTCTCATCGTCCAGGCCTTGACCCTACAGGAGCTGCAGGAGAGCTTAGGTCCTACTTAAAGATGTTATTGGTGGAGAGCAGCTCATATTCTGCCTATAGCCACAGTAATGTACTTAAGATCCACAATATCTAGTGATTAGACTCACATAGAGCATCCGTCCAAAAGAGAGCAATACCCCTACTTCAAGACCCAGAAATTTTTAGATGGGGAGGGAGATAAACAACACATAGGAAGTTATAAGGTCCCTATGTCCCATTCATCTTGCTTTTCCTAACCGGGATGCCCATTCAGTACGTTAGCCGTAGAGAGAGATGAAAGCAGGGCATTAAGTATGCCCAAAAACACTTACACCTTGGCTCCTACCCAAGGGTGCCTCCGGAGAGCTTGAATCCTACTTAAAAACTCCCAAAAAGGAGGACAGCTCATCCCTACTTTAATTAATCACCTCCATTCAAGGATAGCAACACACTTTCTCTAGAGAAGTGATAAAGAGGCGGAAATGATCCTCTGATCCCAACCTCCTTGCTCCATCCTATAGAAACTTAGAGCAGTCTTTAAAGGGAGCCTGCAAAATGATCTCTCTGTAGACCAGCATTACAGTCTACCACCTTCAAAGAGTCATGTAAAAGCAGGGACCAACTCGCTATTGTCCCATGCTCTCATTACCTAGGTTGAAACCATAGGAGGCTCTGAGCATTGGGTAGGAAAAGGCTATACCCATGCATCCTTGTCAAGGGGAGCTAACCCCACAGTATTTGTTTAGGGAATGGTGAGAGAGACTGATAAACATATGGTTCCAGTCTTCAACCCCTTGAAACAACACTTAAGGCACCTGTACCCCATTAGAAACCCATTATAAAGGGGTATAGAATAGGGGTATAATTGAGCGGCATAGGTACCACTCAATTCATGTTTTGAATGTGAATAAATAATCCTTTAGCATTACAGTAGCATCCTGTTAGCAGGGAAGCATCCTCCGAGAGGCTGCGCTCAACCCAATAAACTGTTGTCCCAGAGTCTGAGCAGCATATTTAGCCCAGGTGACAACAGGGAGTTATTGTCCATTTATGTAATTTGTCCTTCTACCAGGCCAAAAAAAGGAGGCCAATGACCCCAGACATGCCACTAATTGGCCAAAAGAATGTTTGCATCAAACAATATCTTTAGATGGTAGGATTCATGCTATATCCCCTTTCACTGCTCAGTCTCTATTAGTGACAGGTGCTACACGTACTGGCAGGAGACTAACAATCTTCTGGTAACAGTAACCCCCAACTAAAAGGTGAGGGCCATAAGGATTTCCACAACTACTCACCATACTGAGCCAGTACATAATCAAGGCAAATTAAATCTAACTGCGATCAATACATTAATCGGTTAGCTTCAAATCCTGCTTAGATGAATTGTGGGAGGGGGAGGGAGGATAACATTGAATTAGTGATCAGCTGTTCTCTCAGAGCACTTCCTAGTAATGACCTCCTTTAGGTCCTGCCTCCTCTTTTTAGCTGCGAGGCACTTCTGCCCCTACTATTCAAAGGTGGAGGGCACGAGCAGCCACACTAGTCTTCTGCTCCTGTCTCCAAGAACCTCTTGGAGATGGGTCAGTAGGCTTAAAGGAGGCAGAGGGTCTGGACTCAACCTTACAGGGGATACATCTCCTTGAAATCTCCTTGAATCTCTCCACCACCGTCTCAATGGAGATGCCAAAGAGACCAGAAGGTGAGGTTGGGGCATCCAGGAGGAAATACTCGTATTTCTCCTTAATTTAAAATTTAACCATTGGGGTGTCTCCATCACCACCACAGCCACCATAGAACGGCCAGTGGCCGCAACAGTCTGCTTGGTGGCCCAGAGAGCCGGGTCTGTGTTATGGCACAGTTCCGCTACTGCCTTAGGAGACAAACCATGTCCCTGGTCCAAGTCCTTAAGCAGGTCGGCCTGGTATGCCTTCAACACTGCCATGGTGTGCAAAGCACCACCCGCCTGGCATACGCCTTGCCTATGAGCCACGAGGGGGTTTGCCACAGCTTCAAACGCAAAGCTGGAGCCTTGAATGAAGATGCCTCATCCTCAGAGATAACCCATTAGTGGTTCCTCCACAGGAGGCATCTTCACATACCTGTGCTCACCCAATCCCTCCACATTTTAATAACTCAAATGTTGGAAGGGAAAAACGCAAGCCGAGTATGGTTTCTTCCATGACTTCACATCAGTGTGAAGATCAGGGAGAAGTTGGTAGGTTCACAGGGAAAGACTATGTGCTAAATGACTACGAGCAACTTCCAATTTCTCATGCGACCAGGACAAACTCATCCTGTGCATTGCACGGGCCAAAACATCCAGCAATTCCCCGTATGCGGGGCTGGTGGGAGAACTAGACTCAATTGAGACATCATTGCACGGTCCTCCAACCACATTCAGTAATTCAGAACCGGATGATGCCAGCAAGATGCTTTATGGCTAATCATAAGAACCATCAGAATGCACTAAATCAAGCAGATTGCTTGACCTATCCTGAGGAGATCGGGAAATAGTTAATGCTTCCCCGATTCCTCGGCCAGCTCAACACTATGAGTGTAGCCGCTGCACTGCCTCAGCATCTGCAGGGTTGATTAGACAATCACAATCGGAGTTTCCTTACCACAAACTTGTTACAGTGAACACATCTGGCTCATCACAGAAAAAGTGATTTTAATGTCATTTTAAACCATTCAAGTGCAAGAAGACTAGTTTTTTTGTGCTGCACACCAATACAAAACATGCACACAGAAAGCCGCCTCTCATACTGAATAATGCGCAATACTGAACTGAGTTCTCTTCTGTGTCTTTTTGCACTTGAATGGACAAATACACAGAAATGTCAAAATATTCTCTAAACAGTTGGTTGTGTCTTTAGTTAACGTAAACAGTTGACAAAGAAAACGCATAACCATATATTGGATCCGTGCAGCTCTTAAAGGGACAGCAGCCTAATATTCCTGCTGTTGTTTCTATAAAAACGTTAATCAAACAAAAGATAAAGAGAAAATTCACTCGCTATTCACTCCTGACTGAATAACTTTTGTAAATACACTGAACAAAATTATAAACGGAACACTTTTGTTTTTGCCCCCATTTCTAATGAGCTGAACTCAAAGATCTAAGACTAAGTACACAAAAGGCCTATTTCTCTCAAATATTGTTCACAAATCTGTCTAAATCTGTGTTAGTGAGCACTTCTCCTTTGCCTAGATAATCCATCCACCTCACAGGTGTGGCATATCAAGATGCTGATTAGACAGCATGATTATTGCACAGGTGTGCCTTAGGCTGGCCACTCTAAAATGTGCAGATTTATCACACAGCACAATGCCACAGATGTCGTCACAGAAGTTTTGAGGGAGCGTGCAGTTGGCATGCTGACTGAAGGAATATCCACCAGAGCTGTTGCCCTTGAATTGAACGTTCATTTCTCTACCATAAGCCGTCTCCAAAGGCATTTCAGAGAATTTGACAGTACATCCAACCGGCCTCACAACCGCAGACCACTTGCAACCACAACAGCCCAGGACCTCCACATCCAGCATCTTCACCTTCAAGATCGTCTGAGACCAGCCACCTGGACAGCTGCTGCAACAATTGGTTTGCATAAACAAAGAATTTCTGTACAAACTGTCAGAAATTGTCTCAGGGAAGCTCATCTGCATGCTTGTCATCCACTTCGGGGTCTCGACCTGACTGCAGTTCGTCATCGTAACCGACCTGAGTGGGCAAATGCTCATATTCAATGGCGTCTGGCACTTTGGAGAGGTGTTCTCTTCATGGATGAATCCCGGTTTTCACTGTACAGGGCAGATGGCAGACAGCGTGTATGGCGTTGTGTGGATGAGCGGTTTGCTGATGTCAACGTTGTGGATTGAGTGGCCTATGGTGGCGGTGTGGTTATGGCAGGCGTTTGTTATGGACAACGAACACAGGTGCATTTTATTGATGGCATTTTGAATGCACAGAGATACCGTGATGAGATCCTGAGGCCCATTATTGTGCCATTCATCCACGACCATCATCTCATGTTGCAGCATGATAATGCACGGCCCCATGTTGCAAGGATCTGTACACAATTTCTGGAAGCTGAAAACATCCCAGTTCTTGCATGGCCAGCATACTCACCGGACATGTCACCCATTGAGCGTGTTTGGGATGCTCTGGATCGGCGTATACAACAGCGTGTTCCAGGTCCTTCCAATATCCAGCAACTTCGCACAGCCATAGAAGAGGAGTAAACCAACATTCCACAGGCCACGATCAACAACCTGATCAACTTTATGCAAAGGAGATGTGTTGCACTGTGTGAGGCAAATGATGGTCACACCAGATACTGACTGGTTTTCAGACCCCCCCGGACCCCCAATACAGTAAAACGGCACATTTTAGAGTGGCCTTTTATTGTGGCCAGCCTATGGCACACCTGTGCAATAATCATGCTGGCTAATCAGCATCTAGATATGCCACACCTGTGAGGTGGATGGATTATCTTGGCAAAGGAGAAGTGCTCACTAACACGGATTTAGACAGATTTGTGAACAATATTTGAGAGAAATAGGCAAAAACGAAAGTGTTGCGTTTATAATTTTGTTCAGTGTATATTTGTGTTTATGTTATTTATATAGTGCAGTGTTATTTAACATTTGATTATAGTTTTTGTACCTGAAAATTAAATTTTGTACCTTAAAACAGTTTATTTCAATCGTGTCTTTGTTCAGTTGTATTTATTTGTGTAATTGCTTTTAATTAGTTTATTTGATATTTTTTATTTACTGAATGTTTACTTGTCTTTAATAATGCTTGATATTTATATTAGTTAGGCTTGTTGTTTTTGCTATGATGTTTTTGCAATGGTATTTTTACTACATAGGATAAAGTTCCTTGTGTAAGTGTTCTTTAGCCTGTTGATTTTTGTTCATTGTATTCAGCTACAATGAAATGTTTTGCAATTAGACTTAGAATAAATGTGAATTATATACTTTTTTTTACCTTATTGGAATCAAAATTAGAATCGATAAGAATCGGAATCGTTAAAATTCAAACGATGCCCAACCCTAGTCAACAGGTGTAAGGAAACGTCTACACAGAGGAACACACACTGCTGAAAACTCTTGCTTCCACCTGACATTTTTTGTCCATGTGCTCAAAACAAACGGCTCCAAAAGACAAAAGTTTTCGCAGGTGCTCTGCTTGCGACGTCATGGACTGCTGTAGCTTATCCACGTTGTTTGTATAAAATAGATGCATAAATACAGTCGAAACATCCCATCGGAGAAGCACTGATTAAATGTCTTTTTCGGTCACTGATTTTGGCCCTCCAAAACTATTTTCATTAGCCAAAACTTTGATGCATCCCTCCTTGCACATTCTGTTCTGTGCTCTTATGGTCAGTAATGTAAATAATCATGATTAATAATGATGTTTAACATGTTCTTTTTGTCTTGGCAGTGAATTTCTGGTATGACATGGAATTTGATATCAAGTACAATTACTTCCAGCTGGTGGAGTCCCTGACAAACGCTGTGGGATCACTATGAGACTGTTATCACATAATATATCCTGTTCAAAGGTGAAGATTAGGTTAATATATTTGATTATCAACAACTGGTGGCTTTACATGTGAAGATTCAAAGACTTCATGATTTTTTTTAGTGTTTTAGTGATATGGAATAAATATTGCAATAAACAATGCAGTTTACCATGTAATAAATACAGTTTTATTTGTTTGACTTCTCTGAGAAAGAGATTTCAGATGATAGACTGTATAAACACTGAGAATAGAAACACTTGACTTCGGTTTGGAGCAAAAGGTAAGACAAAGTCACAAGTTTCCAAAAAGAAACAAGTTTCTTAGAAACTATGGGTCCATCTGTAATCCTAAACTACGTCTTGATCAATTGGCCATACGTTACATGAAAGCAGAGCTAGTCACCACAGAGATAGCGCTGAAAGCTGATGGTTTGCATGATTATTCATGAGGAGCAGGTCAAGCGTACAACCATGCATTCTAGTTCAGGGAGCAAGCCAACCCTAAATTCTGCTGTTCTTCATGCATATGTAGTGTATTCATGCTGATTCTCACATAGTGCTTTTGTTACTGATGCAGTCCTACTATACGGTTTTCACTTCTGCTACATCACTGAAGCCCTATATGTTATATATCATTTTTATCTCATGCATTTTTACTCTCTCTTAAAGCCACAGCACTTTTTATGAGATAGCAAATGAGAGCATTTGTTGCATACCAAATGGGTCTTAATAAATCTATTTTACTACAAGACTGTCAGTGCAATCTGCCATTGGTGAAATAGGGTGTATATCAGTTTTTTTGGCTACTATGAGTAAAAATTTGCATTGTTGTAATTGCACAATATGCCTCTTTTGTTGTTAATACATTTGTACCCACAATCCTCAAAAGAATGTGACAGAGGTGGAACTAAGCAACAAGTCAATAAATAGAATTTATGCATCTCAGACACCAGGAAAGTTGTAGCTGTACTGAACTAGTTGCAGTGTTGACTCAAGCTGGGTGTACACTGTGCAATTTTGTTTTAGTTTTTTTGTCAGACTGTACAAAATGACACCAGTAAAATCCTGGATAAAAGGCAATGGTGACTGTGACATCACCTGTATCTTATATCATGCTGTATGATATGCATCTTTGGTCACGACTAATGGCATTGGCTGGGTGTTTACATTATTAATCGTGTCACATTCTGACATTTCATTCACAAAGAGCATGTCATGCTACTTTATCATACATTACATTTTTTAGAACCCCAAAATCGTACAGTGTGCACCTAGCTTTGGTGCGATTTGTATCAGTAGAAAAGCTGGACACAATAAAATATGTGCAGGTCCATCTATAGAAGTTACAGTACACTTAACATTACAATGCCTTCATTTGAATGAATGGCTTGTTTCCACCGAGCGGTACGGTATCAGGGCTGCCAACTTTTGAGTTTAGCTTGGAGTGAGATTTTGTGTGTGTGTGTGTGTGTGTGTGTGTGTGTGTTGGGGGGGGGGGGGGGGGTAGGATACTGGTAGGATACAGTTTTTATTATTGCTTGACAAAAATTTCAAGATTTCAATTCCATTCTTGTGATTTGATTCCGATTTTGATTCAATATGGACTAAATTGGATACATGTTTATTTTAAATTTTATTTAAAAAAAATAATCTCACCTAATGCTGTAAACATAGAGGGCCCAATCTGGTATTATTAAAGGTTAAAAATAACAAATTAAATTAAATATAATGCAGTTTTTGTTATAATAACAATTATTTAATGACATAAGTAAATATATAATAAATATGTAATATGGTGCTCAGCAAAATATCTCTAGCTATTTTTTCTATTCAGTTAACATGCTATGGTCATTAAATGGCTTTCGTGAGGTGAATGTAACGTTACGTGACATTGTTCTCCTGCTGTTATATTGACCTCTTTCCGTGGTTGAAAAACACTAATTGGTCGATATTATGTATACTTTCGGTAAGTTGTACTGCATCTTTAAATAAAAAAGTAACAGATGATCGGTTCACGTGCACTTGAACTGACTGAGGTGCTCAGCGATCTGTCACGTCACATTTACAAGCGGCAAACCTATTTTTGTCTGAATTTCGTAATAAAATTGACGGAATCTAAGAGCTGAGAATTAGTTTAATATTAAAAGTACCCCTTTGCTCCGCAATTTTTCTGTGCGTGAGAAAATGGATGTGTGGCGTGAGAGCGTGTGAAAAGTGTCAATTGCGTGTGTCTCACGCTCAATGCGTGAGAGTTGGCAGCCCTGCGGTATGCATTTTTTTACGTTTTGATTGTCAGAAGTTGGGAATGGTACCAAAATACCGAACCTTAGCACAGTAATCCGGTACCTAAAGGTTGGAGCTAGACTCCCTGCAAAACGTTTATTAGTTGACAGAGAATTGTCGCTTGCTAAGGGGAATGACAACACAAGAGGCGCCATTTTTTAATATACAGTTGAAACACAATACCGTTTCAACAAAATGTGAGAAGCAAGAACAAGATCTGCTGTATATCCACCATTGTTGTTTACTGTGTCGCTTTCTTCTACGTGCGAGATGACGTCGATCACTACTTTACAGCATACACAACGCCTATCAAGTAAGGGTACTGTTGGCGGTGGAAACTCAAGCCGGATCAGGGTTTACCATCCCGAATCATACTGTACACTGTACCGCTCGGTGGAAAAGAGCCATAAGCTTAATAACAAAAAAGTGCCCTAATGTACAATCAGTATAATGGAAAAGAAGAATTGTTTCTAGCAGAGGTCAGAGAGGCAACACCTCAACCTAGTTAGCAAAGGATCATGGATTACAGAGTGACTGTTTTGTTTATCTCTTGGGGAAATGAGAGCACATCACATGACAATAAAAAATACCTTTAAGAAGTCATCACCAGAAAGCAATATGTAAAAATGCATTTCGTTTCAGGACAAGGATATTTTCAAAACCTTTCTCATAATTTGTGCACACAAGTTCAAGAAGCTTTTTCTATCTACTTGGCTATTGCATCTCCATCAGTGTCACCAGAATGGTCAATTCAGTTCAGTGCTTTTATGGCAGTTTTGTTTCTGTTAATATTTGCAATTAGGGGTGGACAACATACAAATATCACTGATCATTTTGATATATAACCTGCTTGAATTACAAATGCCGGATTTGTTCCTTAAAACAAATTGCTGGTCAAGATTAAGGCACCCGTATCCATGAGAAAGTGACCCTTCAAGTACAAAAAAGTCCTGCAAATAATACAAAATCATCCTTCAAATTTACCCAAATTTTTCCTCTGGCACCCAACTGACCCTGCTGGGTATCAGGACATTGACACTGTACAACAAACACACATTGAAGAGTCTCTGTGCGACTCATTGACCTATCACATGAGAATAAATATGATGTCCCAATGTCCCAATTCAACTTTAGAGTATCAGCACAAACACAAAATACATTATAAAAATCATTCCATAATAAAAGGTAAAAGGGTGACAAATCTCCATTGCTAAGACTTCCAGGGATACCAGTCCCTGCATTGAGAATTGTTTTTAAAATATCAAATACAATGTTCAAATACATAATGCTTGCCAGAGATTCCTCTGAACAACAACAGTTAATTTTCTCTGTAACTGTTTCAGTTATATACAGAATATTGTATCCATATAAAACTGCTAATTTGTCTTTAAGACAGTGACCAAATTACTGTACCATGCAGTCAACAAACCATGTAATCAATTACTCTCCTTGATTACATGTAGGTCTTTCAAAAGTTACCATGGCTAAAATATCCGGATACATTTTTAGTAGCAGGGCACAAAGAGGTGAGAAAAATCAGGAGTGTGTTGCTGCCATAGTAGCATGCTAAATAGGGAGGTAGGATAGTGGCATTTCATCTCAATCTCTTTATTAAAAGCTCCTCACTATCTAAAACAGTCTGCTGAGCAGTCTTCATGGCTTGGTATCCTGTTGCAGCCACAGCACACAGAGTAGTCAAATTTTGTTGTCCATCCTCTTCTCTACAGCACTGAGCAGCAATTTGGAGTACTGCTCTAGAAGGGCTAGCGTCCTGTCGTCACCCAGTGTTGCATTACTGTTAGCCAGCATGGGCACTGTGCAAGTGCTAGGCTGTCTCGAAGGAGTGCATGGTGGCAGGCAATTCAGCTCATCTCTCATTGCCTGAAATGCTTCGGCCAGCACATGTGTCATTTCCTGCTGCTCCTCACTGGAGTTGGTGGAGTTGCTTAGCTACAGAAGCGCACACATATGCAAAGTTAGAGTCAAGTCAGCCGCACAAAACATTTTAGGCAGACGTGTGGGCTGAAGTGCAGCCTACTCTACAATTACATGTGAATGCGACCTAATGATAACCTACCATTTTGTAGAGGTAGGAGGCTCTTTTAAAACTGCTCTGCAATTCATTGGCAACCAGCCTACAAGAATCCACACTGAGAGATGTGTCTGCAAAAGAGAAACCGAACTCTGTAAGTCATAGCGAGTCTTAAAATGAGCTTTGCAACAAAATTGAGCATACAAAAGAGTGAAACTGAGTAAGTATAAAGCACTGAAAATGACTTAGAGAAGTGGTACTCAGCACAAAGTGATTTACAGAAGTATGGCATGGATTAACATTATTTGATTTTCCTGGAACAACAACAACCCTGACCCTTACTAAAACTGGAGGGAAACAATTGATGATGATCTTAAGACAATTGTTTCAGGACTTTAAAGATCAGAGGTTAATGATTGGTTGGTAGGAATATTGTTCCAGGTCCAATCTTGCTCTAGGAGGGTCACTTTCAGTTTAACTCCAATCCCAACCTTAATTTCAAAGACCTTTAACGGGTTCTGGTATATTTAACTAGGGTTGTAGCTAAACACTAAAGGAAGGTAGACCTCCAGGAGAAGGATTGGACACCCTTGACCTAACTCAGGGATGTCCAATCCTGCTCCTGGAGGGCCACTTTCCAGAAGAATTTAGGTCTAGCCCTAATTAAATGCACCTGAAACGGCTAATCAAAGTCTTCAAGATCACTAGAATCTTCCAGGCAGGTTTAATAGAGCTTAACTCTGCAGAAAAGTACCCTAAAATCAGGACAATAATCAGTTGATAGGTATGTTGTTCCTTGCTATAAATATAAAATCTGAGGGCAATATTTAGTTGGTCGTAATGTTGTTCCAACAAAGCTTATTGCGTGCATGCATGTTAAGTGTGGTATGTTCAAAAACCTTTACACTATGAATTACAGTTGATGCTTTGAGGATCATCCATGTCTTTGGTTTAATGAAGAATGTTTTAGCAAGTAAAATACCCCCCGGTTTCACAGACAAGGCTTAAACCTAGTCCCAGACTAAAAGTAATGTTTGAGCTGTTTTAACTGAAAGCAACTTGAAATGACACATCTTAAAATGCACATAAGTAATGTTTTTTTTCTAAAGCATGTTTTTTCTAAAAGCTACTTAAATGTCCTAATTGAACCAAGGCCTAATCCTGGCTTAATCCAAGCCCTGTCTGTGAGACCGGGCCTTAATGTGTAAACTTGGCCCATAAACTGGTTGAGTACCACTGGTTTAGAGGGTGGATGTTACAGCAAGTGTTAGTAAGGGCATGCCTCACCCTGCAGGTGGTAATGATTAATGGATGGATAGGATGGAGAGGGTGAAGAGGAGATGAAAGAAGTGATGGAGGAGGTGGAGGATGAGCGAGGCCAGAGCCCTTTGGTAAACATGTGTTTAGACAGCCCAAGTCGTAGCAGAATGGAAGATGGAATGAGGGAAGACTGATGTCCCAGCAAACCTGAGTCTTGAGCTCCTGAGGAAGACTGTAGAAGACTTGTGCTGCACTGACTCATGGGAGAGCACTCAGCCTCAGGGATATCCTCTTCTTTTGGCTCTGTGTGTAAGTGAAGTTCAGCTTCCGTTAAGTTTGTGGTCTGGCTGGGAATAAGTACCATACTGAGCTCAATCTGGTCTGGGGTTTCAGATGGGCTCAAACCAACAGCTGTGACCGGCTGTACGATGCTGTTGGGCAAGTGAACTGCTCCAGGAAGTGAAGGAGGAGTTGTTGGGGTTCTACTCAAGGAATCCTTTTCCTTTTGTACAAGATTGGGGCTCTTGCTGCTTGGTGAGAGGGAAGATAATGAGAGTTTATCTGGAAGAGGATTGGGAATGTCTATATGGAGCAGGGGTCGAGAACTGCCGGTCAGTTTGACCTGGAGACCTTTAGAGGAAGAGCTTCCAGTTGGGCCAGCACTCAATGTGGGTATAACTGCTGCATGGGGCGTGTAGGGGCCTGGAAAAGGGGATGCCAAAGTATTAAAGGAAGACACATGGGTAACAGGAGTGGTGGGCTTGCTCTGGGAGGAGCTCCGAGGGTTTGAACATTCAGAACCTGAGCTCCTGCGTTGGTCTGAAGATCCTGTGTCTTCTCCTAGTTCCACCACATTCAAGTTGTCACCCATTGAAACAGAGCGGGAAATCTTGGCCATAGAGCTAGTGGTAGGACTCATATAGGAACGGGATTTGGACTTCGTAGGCGTAGTGATGTCCCTGGACAGGGTAGTGGTGGGGCTGGTGGGTGGGACGGTGGGAAGAGAACGCCGTGGTCTTTCAGAGGTCTGAGGCTGTGGGTGGACTTCCTTAGAAGGACGACTGGATATCTGGAAAATGTCAGCTGATCAGAAGAGGGAGGGAACAGTTGATTAATTTGAGAAAAGAAAAATCTCCAAATTATTCTTCATTTTAGCAGACACTTCTACTGAAACATTATAGCAGATAACTTTTACTACAAAGAAAATGCCCCTGGAACAACTTAAGGCTGGAAAACACTACACGACTTTAAGACTTTAACAGATTTTAAGACACTAGTCAGCATACACTTGCTGACTTTTTAAATAGTAACAGAGAAAAACTGAGCATCATACACTAAACCACTGAGGATTATTCAATACCCGGCTAGAAGACGCATGACAAATGAAAACAATGTGTGCTCTAAAATCGGCTCAAAATAATGCCCATCATACACTTTGAGATTTTCTGCAAAATCTGTCAACTGGGCAAAATCTGCAGAAGTGTTGACTCCACCAGGCTGCAAATAAGGGCACATATCTAAGCAAAAGTCTTGCAGTATTTTCCAGCTTTTAGGGTTACACACACTTCTCAAGGTCACAATGGTAGTATGAATATTAGTACTCATTTTTTGTGCTATATAATAATCTGTTCAAAAATACATTTAAAAACCTATTTCGGAAATAATTATTAAGACATGTGCACTTATAAGTTGTAAGGAAAATATCACTTAAGATATAACTTTTTTAGTTAATGGCTACACCATCAAGTAAACCGAAACTTTTCTTGAAACCAACCTAAATACAAAAAATGTATTTCTAAGACCTGGACATTTTCAAACTAGATTTTTCCTTCCTTTTAAAATATTTTTCTTTTTTTGTGCATACTCTTATGCTACTAACCCATGAATCACCCAACTAGGTTATCTTTAACCACTTTTTTTAGTGAGCATTATACAAAACAACGTTCAGTACATCTATACAGGGACTCCCTGGAGCAACTAATATAAAACAAAATCCTGTATTCTGTAGCGCAAGTTCATGGATGCTTTACCCTCTGAGGAGATGTTGTGGATAGATTGAGCTTTCCTCATGCCCGCAGAACTGTTGTAACTTGCGGCAGCTTTAGCAACGGGGCTGATCAGTCTGCGGGAGTCCATGACAGGTGTGCGTTTCTTTTGGATTAAACGCTGACCTGTTGTCCTCTCAGAGCCCTGGGATTCCTGCTGTTTGCCTGGACTCTTATTCTCCATGAGGGGCCGTACCTCTGAGATAAGGGGCCGCACCACTCCACTGGTGGTTTTACTGTCAGTGCTTTTGTTTATGGGGAATGAGAATGCAGTTCTAGTAAAAAAATAAAAATGGAAGAGCAAAGTCATGTTTTTCTTCTCAGAAGTCCAAATGTCATTTGAAATAGAAGTCAGAGTTGGAAGGGATTTGTTCACAGGTTGACTGTCTTACCTGCTAGATGAGTTCTGAGAAAGGAACTTTGATGACATGCTGTCAGAGATATTTGGACTTAGTCTGGTTGGACTTGCTGCCAAAAATAAATAAAAATAAAATAAAGTATGAGAGCTCATACTTACAATAAAGACAATTTTGTTAAGAAAATTGTGAACATGACTAACACCCTACCAGGTTTGTTGAGGTCCGACAGGTTTGCAAAATGCTTCTTTAGAAAGGCCTCCTGGTCTGGGGTCTGAGGTACAGGAGTCTGAACCTCATTCTTTCTCAAACTATCCTCCTCTTCCTCATCAAGATCTTCCATATCCAGTTCTGATGAGTTTCCATCTACACTCAGTGGCTCAGTCGGCTCAGAGTCTACAGCGAACACATAGAAATACACAATCCTTTATCTCATCAAGGACCCATTGCATCTATTGCTTTAACAAAATGAATGTCTTCTAGTTTAGTTTTCTCTACCTTCTCCAGGGTGCTCGGGGCTAGAGAGACGACTGCTGGAATAATCCATAGAGCAGGCACTGTCTGGACTCTGCTTCTCAGGACAAGAGTTCGCTTTAGCACATCTCACTACATGGGGCAACTTTTTCACCTGATACTCACTATGTGCAAACAAAGAGAAGGGAGCGGACAGACATTTGAGGATCATCTCAGCTGGGTGTTTTAGATCATCGTATTTGAACTGCACAATACAAGGAATAATCCAGCCAAACATGGACATTCCATCATCAGTTATTCACCCTCATGTTGTTTGAAAATGCATGACTTTCCTTCTTCTGTGGTACATTAAAAAAAAAAGATCTTTTGAGAAACGGGCACCAATGTTTTTGTTCCAAGCATTCTTAAAAATATCATCTTTTGTGTTCCGCAGGAGAAAGAAAGTCAGGTTTGGGACTACATAGTGGTGAGTAAATGACAGAATTTCCATTTTTGTGTGGATTAAACACTGACTCATAAAAATAAGTTGGTTTAAGAAGAAGTTTTTTTTTTTTTAACTGACCTGCCTGCCAGACTGATTTGATCTTCACATCCCTCAGGATACAGGACCTCTGTCTCTGGAGTTTGAGGAGACAGCTGAATGTAACGAGGACGTGTTTTTTCTTCTGGTCCATTCTCTTCAGGTACCTACAGAGAATATGCACAAGTCAAAATGGTACAGAACAGACAAACAGGTCTGCATTGAGAAGCACACAAATAAACATTTTATGGCATTGATTTCAGAGCTTTTTGATTCTCATTTAACTCATGTCTTTTGTGTTGTCACTACAACCTGTCGCAGAGACTACAGCATCATTCTAATGAGATTCTACTTTGGTGAATGCTGTTTTTTTTTATAAATTTGTCAATTTTATAAATTTCATGCAAAAAGTTAACTGTTTCTAAAAGTGGAACAGATTTATGCCCAAGTCTGGCTCTGTGAGACTATATTGGACATTATATCACATTAGATACAAAAATACAAGTGTATACGTATGTTTTGCTTATTTTCATATAAATCTATAGCTATTCTTTGAAGGATTCTGTATCTCACCCATGCAGCTATGGTCTGAAGACTGACGGTGCTGCCCAGTTCCTGGTTCCTAAGCGGTGGAGGTTCTTTATGAACATGGGTTTTGCTGGGGAAGAGAGGCAAGGCAAAAGACTCTAGCTGCCTCAGGTCCAGCATGGACTTCACCTTCAGATCCATACTGCCCATTCGCCTGGACCAGCGCCGCCTTGGCCGTGGACCTGAACCCTCAAGTTCACAACTGCTGGATTGCTGAGAAGAGAGAAGAGCTGTGTTAAAGAGCAGCATGTAGAAGAAATGAGAGAATCAAAGTTAAAATTATGTGAAATTGTCATAAGCCCTATTTGGATGGTAATTGTTTCTCATGGGGATGTAAGGTATTTTCAGCATTTACAGGGGCCAGTTGGTGATTTTATTGCTGTCCAAATCCAGAATGTCAGTGTTTTTCTCACACCACCCACATTCAAATCCCCGGTCGAATTACCTACTGTTTTTGACAAACAGCAAGGTCGTGTGGTAATTGAAATGCCGTCCAAATCCACATATCTGAGTTTACAAGAAGAGATCACTTCGAAATTCACCATTTAACTTTTAGACCACTGCGAAGCACCGTACAATAACTGTTGTGCTTAACTGTAATTTTTATGCATTTTAAAGACGTACATTTTTATTAATAAAATGCTGGAAAGTATTTACAAGAACAATATTTCATCACCGCTCTACCTCAGCGAGTGGGAGCTGTTAAGAACAAAAAGGAGACAGAGAAAGCAAAGCACGTAAACATTTGAAATGGGTCGTTATTGTGGCAGCAATATATGCAACACAATTTTTAAATATGTATTATATACAATTATAATATGCATTAACAATATAAACCAAGCAGCTTTATGTTTACCTCATGTTAATAAGAGGCTGCATTAACTTATTTCCTCTAATTTCCATATTTTTAAAATGACATCCATCAATTTGAGATTTCATACATATTTTAAACAGGACATTTAAATGATAAAATAATAAATAGGACATTCTTTTCCAATTATTAAATTAAATATCCATTTATTCTTTTTATTCCAAGCACATGACATTTTATTTAATCATGCGACAATCATGCAACTGACCACGTGAGCAGCGTGTTCTCAAGTTTGTAGGATCACAAAACTCGCTCCTTCACCGTGAATAAATCGCCATTCGAATGCACGAGTTTAATCACTGAAGTGCCATGCAAATGTATTTTTACAGACTTCCACATAAGAAACAATTACCATCCGAATAGGGCTTTAGATTTTCCTACCTTCTTCATATGGGAATTAAGAGTATTGCGACTTTCTTCAGATGATCCTTGTAACAGAAACAAACACGAATATTAGAAGCCCACAAAGCTCAAAATAAACATTTGGAAGAAGTCTCGCCCAATAAAATCACACAACGTGATCCTACCCAAACCAAAAGAGACGGATGTAAAATATAGAACTAGCCAAACCAGTTTATTAAGACTGCTGGATAATGTCAGATACATTACCTGTCTCTTCACCAGATGATAGGCGAGGAAACATCTCATCTTCATCCTCAATGCCCTCCTCTTCCTCTACGTCTTTGTCGCTGTCAGATGACATGGTGCCAATGACTGGGGCGCTGTGGATTTCTTTCCTTGTGCTGATACATACACACACAAAAAAAAACACATTATAAAAACTCAAAACGATGATGTGTAATTGCAAAAACAACTAATGAGTGTGATTTGTTTTATACCCAAGTGTGTGTTGTTTATTTGGTGGGGTCTTCTGAACAGGTTTGCTGTTCTCTTTCAGGTCTGAGAGCCGTTGTCTCATTTTGATGGTCAACTCAGGACAGAGCCGCCACACAAAGATGCAGCTGAACACACATTTAACATTGTAAGATGATATGTCAAATATGAAGTCAAAAATTGATTCTGAGAAACATGATTTCAGAACGCCTACCTGTCTCCTGACACAGATATCAGATGTTTACAGTCATTAGTAAACTTCATTCCTGTTACAATCTCTAAAAGAGGACAACAAACACAATGCTTAGACTTGATTTCAGTTTTAAAAACGCATTTGCATTTTTAAGGATCTTACCTGAGTGGCCAAACATGGTGGCCACACATTCTCCAGTGTAGAAGTCAAAGATGCCGATGTTTTTGTCTGAGCAGCTTGTGGCCACATAGAGACCAGAGGGATCCGTCTGAACCTAATAAACACCGACAGATGGATCAATAACTGTATGACTGAGAGCAAAAGCATTATCTGAACTAATATGAAGCCTAATCTCTTAATTCAGGGGTCTGCCTACCTTGATAAGGGTCCCGTCCTCCCCCTGGGATCCCTTGTAGACCTTCTTCTGTTTGCCATTGCAGATGTTAAAGATCCTGCAAATAAACGAGAACCAGAAACTTTCATGACTGTGACACTCGCCTGAGGGTTAGAGAGTGTGTAAAATGAAAAGGTATATTACATCAAGGAAAGCTACATAACCGTTCAAAAGTTTGGGGTCAGTGGGATTTTTATTTAGGAAATTAATACCTTTTTTTTAGGGCTCTTTGCCTTTAAGAAAGCATTAAATTGATCAAAAGTGACATTAAAAACATAACAAAATATTTCTATTTAAAAAAAAAATGCTGTTCTTTTGAACCTTCTATTCATCAAATAATCATATGAAGAAAAACATTTCTTGTACAGCAAATCAGCATATTGGAATTATTTCTGAAAGATCATATTATGCCAAAGACTGGAGAAATGATGCTGAAAATTCAGCTTTGATCACAGGAATAAATTAAATTATAAAATAAATTAACAGATTTTTTTTTTTAATTATATTTATTATGTACTGTTTTAAATGTATTTTTGATCAAATAAATGCAGACCCCAAACCTTTGAACACTAGTGTAAATAATGATTGGTTTAGTTGGGAAAGCCTTGGGAGATCTAAAAGTATATAATTTGGCCATTTAAATCTGGAACTTCCTTTTTTGGCCTGGCAAAAGTGCTGCAGAATTGTATTTTGCCCCGTTCTATTTCAGCCACCTGGAGGCGCTATGGCATCGTGCCTCCACCTGTCATTCCTTACAGCTGATCATACAAGGCACTGGCAGCTTTGGGAGGAGCAGAACCATTGAACCCCTCAGGCTTCACATGACTTACACGAGGAACAAAAAGAGTCTGTGCCCATTAGAGGCATTGAAAACCCAGAATGAGCTCCAGTACACAGGCATACAGCAGTGGCTATTGACTCTATTGATATATTTGTATAGGTCTGGCCTTCTTCTTTTAAGATCATTCATTGCCACTGCACCAAACAGCATAGAAAAGATGCTGCTTCCAGTGAGAATAAATTTAATGAAACAAAGGCACTAAATGGTCAGCTGTATTATACACGACATTCCTGACATTTTTCTTGCCCACAGTGCAGAATGAATTTGCGACCGTCGTTTGAATGAACAAAGGAAAACAGTTGCAAGTCATGCGCTGTGCTGGTTCCTTCCTAATGTTGCCCTTTTGTGTGGGACAGCAAAGTGAGACTTACAAAACACAATGAGGAAAAGAGTGCCAATGCTGGAGAATAAAGTGCAAAACTTGAAAATGATCAAGTCAGCAGTAAGGCAAATCTCACAAAAGTGCTTTGTTCTCAGCCATTCTTGGGTGTTTTTAGTATGTTTTGGGCTGATATCCCTGTAGGAGGACCCATGAGCTGCAACTGAGACGTTTTTTCTTTCAAAAGTGAAGTCCTCCTGGGTCTTCTGGTACGATCACACACTGATGAACCCAGACCTTGGAGTTCAGCTTGTATTTCTTAAGAAGTTTTCCTTGGCTCTCTGTCTACCATTCACACTATCCTTCTGTTCAATCGGAGGTCAATTTTCCTCTTGCGGCCGCATTCAGGAAGGTTGGCGACAGTCCCATGGACTTCACATTTCTTAATAATATTTGCAACTGTAGTCAGAGGAACATCAAGCTGTTTGGAGATGGTCTTAAACCCTTCACCTTTAACATGCTTGTCAATGATTTTCTTTCTGATCTCCTCACACAACTCTCTCCTTTGCTTTCTCTGGTCCATGTTCATTATGGTGCACACAATTTAAATAGGCTGAATGACTTATTACAAGATTAAAGACCATTGAAGATGAGTGATACTAATCAAGCAAAACAATTAGCTTGAATCGTCACTATAATACTATTATTTGTATTTCTTTTCTAGGGGTACCAACAAATAAATCTGTCCAGACCATTTTAGAATATCTCTGTAGAATAAACATTAATTCATATCTTTTCACACTTTTATGCAATACACTATGACATACCAAAGGCAGGCAGATATACATGAGACAATTTATTTGAATTTCTTCAGTTTTCAGGAGGAATGAAGCATTTTTTCAAAGAACTGTAAGGGTACCAACAAATTTATCCATGTCTGTATATCTGTTATGTCAAAGCATATATATATATATATATATATATATACACACACACACACACACACACACACACACACACACACACACACATATATACACACACATATATATACATATATATATATACATATATATATACATATACATATATATATATATATATATATATATATATATATATATATATATATATATATATATATATATATATATATATACACACATATATATACATACATATATACATATATATATATACACAACAAAAATAACAAAAAACAAAAGGTGTATTATTTTAATTGTCCATTTATACATATGATAAAATACTGTTTTATAGCAATAAGAATTTAATAAAATCCTCAGATACAAATTTTAATTACACTAAAATGCTCAATTATAATTTGCAAAAAAAAAAACATTCATTTTAGGCTGAAATATGACCTGGACATGTTTTTGTGACAGTCACCCAGTTAAACAATCACAGGATGAGACAATCAGATTGAGTCTAATGATTTTGGCTGGTCAGATGTCTCAGACAGTACAGACAGGCTGACTCAGTGTGTGTTTGTGTGAGTGTGTGTCTGCATGCGTATGCACATGGTAAATGGAACATGCTAAATGTGACAGGATTAACCAGTCGAGCCTCTAATTCCATCCTCCTGTGCAAACACCTGAGTGATAATCTGCTAACACTGTGAGCCTGGCCACAGATGACTGTAACGCCCGGTCCAGATACACATCACACCTGTCTATACAATCATACCTTCATAAATGAGTCAAAACACTGTAAAAATACAGGAATCAAAACACATTCATGTATATATAGATACAAAAACACATGGGCGCAGTGATACAAACACATCAGCAAAATAATAGCCTGAATTTCTTGGAAGACAGGCTTAACTAGCAGATGCACAAAAGAACAGGATACTACTACTACACAAATGATTGCCAAAAAAAATAAAAATTCAAGGACAGAAAAACAAGAAAACAAACAAACCTGATGCTGCGATCCTGACAGCCAACAACAGTATACTTCCTCGTGGGGTCGATGTCCATGTCATACAGAGTAGTCTTCCTCACTATGTGATGAGTACGCGTGAACTCTGTTCCCTCCTCTGTCTGTTTTGAGGCGTTTAATTATTAGTTCAGCAAGGAAAACTGATTCAAGCGCTACATATCAAAATTCAGTTGTGTATAATGTAAAAAAAACAGTAACACTTTAGAATACCTTTCCGTCTACACAGGAACATATGAGTGACGCAATATAAGCATTCTACTAACTATTATTAACGAACAACACATTCTGATTTACAAAAATTAGAAAGTAATAACACTCAATTTAATATATGGAGTTCACTATTAGCTAATTAGTAACTATGAACTACTATTTTATTTCATCTTCTCCGCCATTTTGATGTTTAAATCAGTTCTAACTTGGCAATATTTATTTAATTATGTCCATGTTTTCTAGATTAATTTCAGTAGATCTTAATTCTTATACATAATTCTTAATGTTCATTCAGAAACATACTGGGGCTCTTCAAAGCTGTTTTCTTGGTGTTCATATTAGACATCCGGATAAAGTGCTTGTTTGTGTTTCACACTTAATCACTGGCCGTTGGTATCTCATTTGCAGGAGGGTGTTAAGTGCTTGTGTGCCTATTTTAAATCAGGTGTTCTTTGAAAAATTGGCAGCAGTTTCTTTAGGCCTGAGGAATCTGACAGCTCTGACTCAGGATCCTGTTTCATCCTCAATGAACTGGAAAAGAACAAATCTTGAACAGAACGGAGCTGAATAACAACATTACTGTCTTCAGTAGAGCTACTAGTAGCTGAACTGAACTTGTTTCAGAATGAATTAACTTTACACAGTTATATCGGGCTGCACAATATATCGAAATTATCGAAATATCATAAATGTACAAAATTGTATGTTCAGTTCAATTCAATTGGGCGACCCCAATTCAGTTCTCTTCCGCAGCTTATATGGCCAAATGCACACAAAATTATGTTAAATTATTGCTTAAAGACATGGAATTCACGTAAATATTCGGTTATGTTTTAAGTGAACGTAAACAGTTGAGGAATAAAAAGTATGTGTAACAGTATTTTGGATCTGTGCATTAGCTCTTAAAGAGACAGCAGCCTAAGGCCTAAAAAAAAAATTTGTTTGGTTCCGGTTTCCGACCGACCCTGTCAATTTATGTGCGACCCAAATTTATTTTATGAGACTGGGGAAGAACGGTCTTTCACACATCGTTAATTAAATTACAGTTTCCTTTAAATGCTGTTTTACACTTAAGTAATCCGTTAAAAACCATTAAGTATTGCATCAAAACCCTTTAACTGTCAATTCCTAAAGTGAGCTATAACTTAAGGTTTGGAAATCGTAACATTAAGAGAAACACGGGGGGGGGGGAGTCAACAACATATCGCGGAACAGAGAGGGCACTGACAACATGCTGACAGACAGGACATAGTTAACATTACCAGCTTACTTTTAATATGAAACAAAGTCTCATTTGGTTATTTCACCTTTCAAATGTGGTCATTTTTTAAAGAAATGTAAACAATAAATACCGTTTTGTGGCTCTTGAATGTGTCGAACAGATCGCTGTAAGTTAGATCATCAGTTAAAACTAACTGATCGTCTCTTGCTTCTAGTTAATTTATAGCATCAAAATCAAATAAACCACATAAATGAACATAACAAAGAATGTTGTTTGACTACAAAAAGATGTCTGTACACTCCGTTTTTCAAGTTCAAATCCTCCATGTTAATCTACTATGAGATCGCCTGTCAAACTCCCGCGAAGGCTTTTTGTGTGTGTGTGTGCGTTTTGCGTGTCTATGGCAACAACAGACTTTAAACGGGAATACAGAATCACTGTCGTAAAAGTTTGATTCGCCCGCGTAAATTAGTAATATCAAATACAGTAGCGTAACTTTAGCCTAGTCCATATCAACATATTATTCTTTCTTTTGCAATGATGGACATGTGTAACGTGATAATTATTTGCCCATGCAACACTAGCATGTCAACCAAAATTGTAAAATTGGGTTTAAAAACATTTGAAACCGTGCTTCAAGAAGTCAAAAAATGCTCTTGTAGATTCGTATCAGCTGCCGGCAAAGTCGACAGAGCTGAGAAATGGACAGACCTAGCAAGCGATGTGGTGTCGACACCAACTCACCAGCTTGGTTCGGTTGTCAGTGGTGTGACGTCCTTATTTCAGTTCAGGTATTTAGTGAGCAGAGTCAATGGCTGCCATAAGTTTCCTTAAGTTCAACGGTTTGAATTGTTACATTTTATTTTGAAGATTTTCTGAGAAGATTTGTATTGAGGTTAATACTATTAAAGATATTAGATGAAACATTGCTTGAGATGTCTGGTTTTTAGTAGAAAAAAGTACCGGTACACTCATTTAAAATCAGCGCGCGTGTGTGTGTGTGTGTAAAACTGCCACTGGAGGAAAATAAATAAATAAATAATAAAAAAAAAAAATCCCTACCGACCCATGACCTCAACTGACAACCAACCGGAACCAAACTTTTTTTTTTTTTTAGGCCTAATAAACCTGCTGCTGTCTTTGTTTTTAATGTGAATCAATCAACAGAAAATCACTCTGCTTTTGACTGAATAACTTTTATAGATTTCATAAGAATCAGTGTTTATTTGATTCATACAGTAAAGGCTAAGCAGTTTTATTTTTACATTTTATTATTCAATTTATGTTTTGTACATTATCGTATCGCATATCACACTTTACTTCAATTTCATGCAGCCCTTAATGCCACTATTGTTTTTCTATCGCTGCTTTACAACAGAATTTGAATTTGTCTCATATTTGATGAAGTTTACATCATTGATTCTGTTACCTTCCTGTTAATAACGTGAAGCTGCTTTGAAACAACTTCTATTGTATAAAGCATGGCGCTATAAAAATAAAGGTGACCTGTCTTGACTTCTGACCAATGAGGAAAATGCTACTTTTTAACATTAGAGAAGGCCAATAAAAATAGCAGAATTATGGCAAAGATTAGAATAAAAATCTAAATATGACCAACTGAGTTTGAATCTCACCTTCTGTGCCGTGCGGAAGTAGATGCTCTTATCCGCACCACAACTGATCATTCTGACTTTCCCTTCATTAGCTGAAAAACAAGCAAAGATGTCACACATGAACACTTCCAGCATTAGTTGTTAAATAAATCTCGGCTAGGCTATCAAGATCTCACCAGCGAATCGGACAGCAGTGATAGAGGAAGAGTGTTCATCCAGTGTTTGCAGGAGGCCGTATTCCCGATCCGCATCCAGAACATGGATCAGTCTGTCTCTGCTGGCGGTGGCCAACAGTTTCAGCCCTAAAGACACACACATAATACAGAGAGCAAAAGATATGTTAAAAAATGGAGTAATTAGGCTGAATATTCAGATTTGCCATCACAAAAATAAACTACATTTTAAAATATACTAAAATAGTAAACAGTTATTTTAAATAGCAATAATACTTCACATCAAATATTTTTGACGCAGCCTTAAGGCCCGTTCACACCAAGGACGATAACTATAAAGATAACGATAAAGATATAATTTAAAAAATCGTTCTCCATATTAAAGAATAACAGAGTTCACACCACAACTATAACGATAAAGATATGAGGAACGATATCGTTGGGATCACTTTCAGAATGATTTTTTTTTCAGCTGTCAAACGATAAAACACTGACAGTCAATCAGAATCCATTCTAATTTAAAGGTCTCGCGCATTTAAAATGGGGCGCGATAAACGATAAAACGATGGGGAACGATAAAAAGACCGTTATCGTTCGTTGGTGTGGACGCATATATAGTTATCTTTGTCGTTATCTTTATAGTTATCGTGCTTGGTGTGAACGGGCCTTTAAGGTCCTTGCACACTGAGTCTGAAATTTTCGCATGCGTTTTTTCGTATTCGTGAATATTCGTGATTCGGGTGGCTCCTAAAATGTCAAAACACCATTCAAAATGCTTGCTACGGATGCGAAAAACGCAGAAAATCGAACCTGATTCGATTTTTTTTTTGACGGACGAAAGTTTCGGAGGCAGTGTGCAGGCGTGATTGACATAACTTGAGGTCGTATTTTTTTTTAAAAGTGCGAAAATTTCGGATGCGAATTTCGGACTCAGTGTGCAAGGGCCTTTAGTGAGCATAATATACTTTTTTCAAAAACATTTAGTCGTGTACATGAATATGGTGTTCATTTAATACCATACGCCACGGCATTATCTTCTGATACTATCACCGGTATTCCCATTTCTGTAAGGATAAACCATCAGAATTGCAATTAAATAGTGTTAAAAAGTTCAATATCCGGTGAGCCGTGACGAGAGCGGCTCTTGTGCTGCGCTCCTGGGTTTCTTCTCACACGTATCACACCACAAGCTGATTCACTAACACAGTGTGTTCATGTGTGACTTCACACGCCGAAGAAAAGAATGCAAATGCCTCGTTAAGTGTGAGAACAGAACATGATATGTTTCTGCAACGCTAAGCAGAACAAAAGAGACAGATCATGTCAAAATAAGCGTTCATCTCTATCAAGAGATTCCCTTTTTGAAAGCCCTTAATATTTTAACGGCTTCAGAGCAGAAACTCAAATGATAATGTGATGTTTTTCAAAGCAAAAGCTGATCAAAATGCAACTTGTGAGGATTCCAGATACTAACAGACTATTAGATAGAACGATCTCATTTGCTTACCGCTGCAATTGTTTTTTTGAAGTGAAATAACAGTGCTAAACGTTTAGTGCATTTGAACTATATAAGATTTCAAGTATCGAGTGATATTTGGGACCACACAGAATCCACATAAAAGAAAGAACACTTGCAAACACACAAAAAAGTCTGCACATGCACATTCTTCTATTTACTGTTTCTTATCACAATCGCATGTGTGGGATTTTTGATAGAAGTTACAATAAAAGGTGCAATCCAAGCATGTTTTGCTTTGTCTCTGTCACTTAAACTACAACATATATTGAAAATGACAAGTACAGTACACTCTGGTCACTTCAAAATACCCTTTTTATATCTATTCCACACAATTCAGTGCAGAAAATACTGTGCAGATTATGTGGAGCCATTTTTGGCTTGTTATAGTGGGTGGGATCAATGGACCATTAAACTGAAAGAACCCTACCAGGAGAAGAAGGAAAGCAAAACAGCGAGATTGTGTACCTCTATGTGTGTTCTAGCAGATGTTCTGTTTCTCATCGAGCTGTACTTAGTGTCTGGCCTTGAGCCTGATATAAACCACCAGCTAAGGCAACACAGCACAACTTCACACTTTACAGGGCATGATAATGACTCTCTAAACCTGCTGTAAACCCCCGGCCCTCAAATAGAGCCTCAAGAGCTTTAGAGAACCTGAGAGAATTTCACTACTCTAGTTAGTGATGGTTAGAGGCAAGATTTTCAACATAACAGACAAGAATAAAGGCCCGTTCACACCAAGCACGATAACTATAAAGATAACGACAAAGATAACTATATATGCGTCCACACCAACGAACGATAACGGTCTTTTTATTCTAAGCACGCGCTCGCGCGCCCCATTTTAAATGCGCGAGACCTTTAAATTAGAATGGATTCTGATTTACTGTCAGTGTTTTATCGTTTGACAGCTGAAAAAAAATCGTTCTGAAAGTGATCCCAACGATATCGTTCCTCATATCTTTATCTTTATAGTTGTGGTGTGAACTCTGTTATTCTTTAATATGGAGAACGATTTTTAGAATTATATCTTTATCGTTATCTTTATAGTTATCGTCCTTGGTGTGAACGGGCCTTAAGGGTGTAGAATTTCCCACTGACTTGCATTAAAGGAGGGCCAAAGCATTGTTGCTATTGTTAACTAAAACTATTATTTATTGAAATATGGCTAAAAATGAAATAACTGAAGAAAAAAGTTTTAAGCAAAGTACTTAAACTGAAATGTTTATTTTTATTTATTTATAAAAAAGCAATTAAAAACTAAAAGCACAACAAAATTACTCAAATTAAAATGAAAACTGAAAATATAAAAATAAAAGCTAAATATTACATTAATAATACTATTATAAATACATGAACACAATGGTAATACCATGGTATTCTATATCACTATACCATGGACAGTTTTTTGTAAGTGCCGACAGTTTCCAAAGTATATTATCTTGCTGTTTTGGATCAACTGTTGTTTAGTCAACTATTACAGGAATGTCAGTTTCCTCTAACCTTGTCACGTCAGCATCTGCTCTCTTTAATGGACACCTGCCTTTATTTCCTTTAATTTTTCTGAAAAGGGTCATTTAAAAGCTCTATCAAGAGCATCTGTGGCATGCTGTCGATTACCACAGAAAATAGTAGCATTGATAGTTGTTTTTTTGTTGTTCATACGAAGTGAAGCATGAGATATTATTTTCTCTGGAAAACGACAGCATGCCACAGATGCTTAAAGACTGACAGAGCTTAAAGCTTATTTCTGCGCCACTAGGAATCAACCCAACAAATGACTTGCTTTTTGTTGTCACTGCTCATTTAAACTGGGATAAGAGAAAGAATATTAACTTGAAAACATGACTTCAAGTTGAAGATGAAACAGATTACAGTTCGAGCTGTGAAGTTTAAACTGTAAGCGCTGCTGTTGGTATACGTGTGAAGTGGTGACTCCAAGGTTACGAAGCATCTGCTGAGCATCTGAGCTGGATCAGCACTTCCTCTTGACTGGGGCATTAAGCGGCACCTCAGTGCAGGATTTAATCAGCTACAGATCTATAAAGAAAACACCCGTTCTCAGCGCTCACCGGTCTCAGGTTTGGAGTACTCCAGACACAGGATCTCAGAGTCATGGGCCTGAACATCCATAATTTCCTCCATGCTCTCCAAATCATGGATTCTGGAAAACAACAGTAGTTCAGTGAGGGTGTGATTGGCAAAAACATTTTCTGAAGAAAAGTATAATGCAAATACTTTTATACCGCATTATATATAGGCTAGCCTTCAAAGAAAGGGTAACTTTTTTCCCACGTGCATGGGCACAAACACACATCGACCTTTCCATTAAAACCTCAGAGGATCAATCAACTAAAATCAATTAGTGTAGAAGTGTTAAGCAGACATGTGAAAAACAGACCTCAGTGTTCCATTGCGGTCCCCTGATGCCAAGTGCAGCCCGTCTGGGCTCACACACATGGTCCTAATGCCCGTCCGGTTCTCTGAGGTCTGAGGGTCGACCTTCTCAGAGTTACTGGAGGTGGTGCAGTCCGTGTCCAGCAGGGTGGAGGTGTTGTTGTCCATATAAATGATCTTCTGGAGGTCCTTTAGTGGCGAAAGAAATGATCATCTGTGATTTCATTTCATTTATACAGATACAGAAACTTAAGTCACTTAAAATGCATGAATATTGATTGTTATACTAGATAATAAAGTATCACAGCAAGTTTAGTTTCTCAGGACTAAATTAACTATTCTGTGCTGTTTTTGCAATTATTTTAACCAACTTCCACCATTAGATAGTTTCCAAATATGCCATTTTAATTTTGAACAGTATTAAATAGTTTTGCTTTGAAAAGTGTACTTGTTTTAACTTTCTTTTATAACGAATGCTATTTGAAATGATATTTTGGGTCCCACTTTAGTTTGGGGAACACTTTTGACTTTTGCCTCAATAAACTCCTAATTACTGCTTATTAATAGTTAATAAGATAGTTCTTAAGTTTAGGTATTGGGTAAGATTAATAGATGTAGAATATGGTCATACAGAATAAGGCTTTAATATGTGCTTTATAAGTACTAATAAAGCCAGTAATAAGCATGCTAATAAGCAACTAGTGAACAGTGAGAAAATTGGAACTCAAACTAAAGTGTTCCCATATTTTATCATGCAATGCAATGATATTCATACATTTGAAGTGTGGATTAAATGTCTACATGACTTTTGAGACTATAGTAGCTAAAGTTTGCATCAGTTCACAGTAGCAACCCAAGTATGATGCTTGTCTTTCCAAAGAAAATACACTACTGGTCAAAAGTTTGGGGCTGATTTGGTGCTCAAGAAACATTTCTCATTATAAGTATTAATACTGAAAACAGCTGTGCTGCTTAATACTTTGTGAATTTGTTTTAGGACACTTTGATGAACAGAAAGTTAGGTAACACTTAGTTTAGGGTTCAATTCTCGCTATTAAACAGTTGCTTATTAGCATGTATAATACTAAGATTTTGGCTGTTTATTAGTACTTATAAAAAACACATATTAATGCCTTATTCTGCATGACCATATTCTACATCCCTTAAACACTCAATACCTAAACTTATCAACTACCTTACTTACTATTAATAAGCAGTAATTAGAAGTTTATTGAGGCAAAAATTATAGTTAACAGTTAGTTAATAGGGAGAATTGTACACTAATCTAAAGTGTGACCGAAAGTTCAAAAGAACAGAATTTATCTGAAAGAGAAATCCTATGTAACATTATAAATGTCTTTACTGTCACTTTTCATCAATCTAATGTGTCCGAAACTCACATTGCTGATGACGTTTCGGCTGAGGGTGGTGTTCTGAGCATCCGTGTTCCATAAACGGATAGTATTGTCGGAGGAACAGCTGAGGAACGACCCGGGACACAAACGCGGCTGCTCTCCATCCCTCATCTCTGGGTACATCTGCAAGACAAAGGAAGGAGATGATTCAACCTGACAAAACATGCGGCATTACAATCACACAAACTCATGCGATACTGTACAAATACAGGTGTATTTACTCTAGTGTGGCATTCAAAATCAGACCACAATGATTTTGCACGGGGCGTTAAGACAGATCCTCTTTATGCATACAGAGAATATCCTTCTAAATGACACACAGGCACTAAACAGTATATTCTAGAATAAGGATCACAGTACTTTGCTTAATTTAATGTGTCTTTAATATTTCTATTATATAACAACGGTTTGCACAAAATTAATAAGGTGAATATAGTCACGGCTGAAGCTGTCTGTCGCATATCGTGCAACAAAATCCTTTTGCTGACACTATATTCACAATATTTCAGTTTCTTATTGACTGATTATCCAGGCCTGTACTTGTGGACATATTTCAGGAACTTTGATAAGGTCACAAAATGCCAGACAACTAAAGAAAGACACAGCAAACCAAAAGGGAAGTCACTGTCATGAATCTTGTGATCCAATATGAGCATATACAGTCCATGACACAACCAGAAAATACAGTATATGCCGTATGTCGACAAATCCCTCAGGTTTTTAAAATATATGTAGACTGTCACAAAGAACTAAGACACATTAAAACACCTTTCGTCTGGTACAGAAAGAGCAAACACTGCACATTCCTGACCGGATTACACGTGTAAAACAAGGTACAACAGTAACAGGCTAGGCTGAAATCTACAGAGGGTGGGTTTTCATTAATACAATAACCCTTTATTAGTTCACATCAGGCCACACAAAAATATTACAAAAACATGAGGATCAAATGCAAAAGACCTGCCTCACATTATTTCAGCCGCCAAAATGTCAACACACAACACAATGAAAGGAATCTCTTACCATAGACTTCAGTCAGAAGTCTGGATACATGACTGAATTATCTCATAACTTTAAAAGCCTTTTGATCTAATTCTTCTGCTTGAAATGCTTGAAATTAGTTTTGTAGGTAAAGGTAAATTGCACCTATATGAATAGTTTTTACAAAACTGAAAATTATTATTTTAATATATATTTAGTATTTGAATTGTATATATTATTAATTTTTTTATGTTGTATTTTATATAATATTTCATTTTATATTTAAATTAATATGTTTTATTTTATATTTTTATTTTATGTCATTTTATTAATACATTTGGTTTTATATTTTATATTATTTTAAATCAAATAAAATTTTAATAAAATTGTATTTATTATTTTATTTTATTTTATTTTATTTTATTTTATTCACCTGATCAGCACTGACTTTCGGTCACAGCCTAGCATGAATGTATCTTATTCCTCACCTCCACGCTCCATACGCATGCCGAATGGTAGAGGGCCGAGTAAACCTTGCCCACTTTACGAAGATCGCGTACATCCCACACGTACAGACTGTGATCGTTGTAGACGCAGGACAGCCAGCGGTTCGTGGGGTCGTAGGACACGGCCACGGCGTCAGGATAGCGGACGTTTTCCTTGTAGGCGAAGAGGTGGCTGTGGAGAGATCACGATGGATTAGTGGGACAGTAAAGTCAGCTGTACTGCGAGGTCACAAAAGGTCTTCTAAGAGTCATGAGAACATTTTTCCAAGCAGAACCCGCACTTAGACCACTGCTATTTTCAGCCAATTATAAAGAGACAGGCAGAATGACAGTGTGCATTCTGGGAGTAGTGTCTCTGCTAGAATGCTTGGGCTGGTTTTTTGATGGTACATTTGTTCATGATGCATATCAGTTAAAGAAAAACATTAAAAATTTTAATAATTTTGTAAAATGATGCATGTAAACAAAACCAGTATTTCCATCATGATTATACACAAACCATGACCCGCATTTACAGACAAATAAAACCAAAACCTCAGAAAAAAACAACTGAAAAGAACTGTTACTTTTTCGTAGTCTAAAAATATTACAGACTCAAAAAGTCACAGACAGATCTCAGTGTCTTAAAAACAGTCTTCCTGAACAATATAATATATAATAGAGGTCAACTGCCATGTCTCAGCCTTGCAGGAGCGTCTTTGCATATTTATGAGCGGTGGACTAAGAGGTCTTGTGTGTTTGACAGTTTAGAGGGAAAGCAGGGAATGCTAAACAGATGTCAATGGCTAAGCTGTTTCATCTAGACTACATGAATCCACTCCGAATCTTAAAACAGACTGAGATTTCAGGACGCTTTCAGGGTATTTGCATATTCATGATGCCACACACCAGACAGCAGCTCATCCAGTAGAAAAATCTCTGGAGATTTCCAAGTTAAAACATTCATCCTACTCTTTGACAAAGGGATTTTTCCTTGATTCTGAGCAACCACAAATATATATATATATATTATGGTTGTATCAGTGGTATTATAAGATAAACCATTATACACTGATGAGCCAAAACATTATGAGCAGGTACAGGTGAAGCGAATATCCTAACAAGGACACATATTAAGGTCTGGGTAGATTAGATGGTAAGCATGTTATGGCAATGTGACGGATTGCTCCTGGTCAGCAGTGGACAGTGTCCGAGGAGGGACAAACCACAAACCAGGACAGGGTGTTAGATGCCCAAGGCTCATCGATGCACAAGGCCAAAGAAGGTTATCCTGTCTGGTCCGAGCCAACAGAAAGTCTACTGTGGCAGAAGTCGCACAAAATTTTAATTTTGGTTATGGGAGGAATGTGTCTCCAGCCGCAGAACAATCAGAGTGCCTATTATGACCCCTGTCCACCGTCGAAAGTGCCTACAATGAGCACGGGAGCAAGGTAGTCTGCTCCGTTGAGTCTTGTTTTCGGTTTCATCACGTGGACGGCTATGCACCGATTACCTGGGGAAATGATGGTTCTGCTGGGAAACACTGGATTCGGCCATTCATGTGGATGCAAATTTGACGTGCCACCTATCTAAATATTGTTGCAGACCAGGTACACCCCTTCATGACAATGGTGTTTCCTGGTGGAAGTGGCCTCTTTCAGCAGGATAATACACCCTGCCACACTGCACACATTGTTCAGGAATGGTTTGAGGAATATGATAAGGAGTTCAAGGTGCGGCCCAAGCCTCGAAATTCACCACATCTCAATCCAATCGAGCATCTGTTGGATGTGCTGAATCAAAAAGTTTGATCCACTGCAGCTCCACCTCGCAACCTGTAGGACTTGAAGGATCTGCTGCTAATGTCTTGGTGCCAGATACCACAGGACACCTTCAGGGGTCTTATAGAATCCATACCGATGGGGGTCGGCACTGTTTTGGCAGCACACGGAGGACCAACAGCATATTAGGCAGGTGGTCATAATGTTTGGGCTCATCAATATACATGGTACTTCAAATATAAAGCAAATACATTTATAAAATGAGACTAACGTGTAGGAATGTGTTTTTTTTTCCGAAGACTCACTAATGTGGCTCATCTTACCTGGCCTCAGTAACAGTGGAGATGTCTGTGCCCAGGCTGTGAGGGTGAGGAAGCGTACAGATAAAGTGCAGGTCAGTGGGGCTGAACGCTCTCACAGTGCCATCAGCACAACCACAGTAGATCAGATCCTCACTGACGGATAGAGACGTGGCCATACTAGTCTGAGAGAGAGAGAGAAATGGGGAAATCCAACTGAATAACAGTGAAATCTCAGTGAGGCAAGTCATCACTAGGCCCACAACCATTCTTTTTTTTTTGTAAATGTATTATTATTATTACATTTTTGCATTGATTGTGGGGAATAAATTAATTATTAAAAAAAAAAAAAACATTATTAAATTAACCAAAAACATTTAAATTTTCTTATTTTATTTAAAAAGCACAGAAGGTTCAGTCCTTTAAGCGCAATTCTAGTAATAAAAACAAGTGATCAAACATGCAATGGGTGGAGGAAATGCAGAATTTTGTGAACAATGGGCAATTCAATTCTCTAGAAATCGGCAGAAATGATCAAATCTGAAATGATGCATTTATGCCATGTGGGCCAAGTTGCTGCCAAGTATGTTGGATGAATTTTAACATGGGAAAAAATGAGAGCTCTGTGCATTCATTTAAGATGTCTCATTAAGTTTCACTGATAATAGCACGGAAACAGGCCGCAAATAAAAGCTGATAAGATATAAAACATAATTTTATGAAACAGGCCGGCAATAAAGAGATTAAATGCAAAAAAGTGACTGAGGAGGTTAACAGTGGGAAAATAAGAGCTCATTTGTGTGTTTTTTTCATCAGCTGTTAGATGTTCCTGATGAGAGAAATCTAATATGGGATTGTAAGAGCCTCCTTCACAGACATATAATTTAATTTACAGAGATAAGGCACGGACAGGGGAGAGTATAAGCTAAATAAGCTTTACGTCGAGAGACCAAAGTTCATTTTTAGATAATCAAATTGTAACTCGGGTTCTTGTAGTTGATAAACTGCTAGACAGAGAGGCTTTTGTATCCTCCACCATCCTCCCTGTATCCCTTTCTTTCTGGCACTCTTCAATCTCTTTCTTGTTTCTCTGTGCATTGGGCACAAGGGTCGCCACAAAAGCAGAATTGTGCAGCACCCACCTGCTCTCACCATGACCCACTTTGACAGTCCGAGAGGAGTCAAATCGAGATCTCATATCAGCTCTAAATCATGTGTTCACATTCATAACACGATTGCCTAGTTCTCATGGGTTTTCTGAAGGTCTTCTGAAATACCAATTTGCCTCTTCTTCTCTTTCGTGAGATACAATAGACCTTTTTTTCAATAGACATTACTACTTGATCTGATGTTGTTTCATTTTAAGGTATAGTAATAGAAGCAGTAAATTAAAACAATGAATTAAATGAAATATCATGTTGGTTTATTAATAATAATATTATTCAATAAGCATTTCAAATACAGTTAAATAATTAATACTAATGATTAATAATTAATTCAAATAATTACTGTAAATACATAATTATAAACTTAATAATGAAACAAAACAATATATACTGTATATATATATATAAAAAAATACAGTAGTGGCCAAAAGTGATGTCCGGCCTATAAAATAACATCTTCACCATGTATTCAAATATTATTAAACAATAATTTTTTAAGCATACTGCTTATTTAGTTGCGCTTGGAGTAAATAGTTTTATTTGTGATAATGCAACAAAACATGTCAAATTGTGCAGACATAATTTCTTTGTATGACAGCCTTGCCAAAAATTCTGAACATGCAAAAACGAGAGAGAACCAACAAAATATTAACATATTATGTTGTAGTCCGTGTCTGCTTTTTCCTGTGAACTTTTTGTTTTGCTAAAGTAAAATAAAGCTTGTAGCTGTGAATAATTTTGTCAGATAAATACTTTAACTAAGTTTAGTCTAACATTCATCCCTCATATTTAAAATATGCAAAAAAAGATTTTCATATATTGATACTGAACCATCCTATTTTATGGTTTAATCAAACATGTAGGGTCATTAAAAACAAATATCCCCTCTGGACATCACTTTTGGTCACTACTGTGTGTTGAAATGAATATTGGAAAAATATGAAATAATAATTGTATTTATTAAAACAGACACAACATGTGCAGTGAATATAGCAAATGATGGGTATGTAAAATTCATGTAGTAAAATGTAAAAGTGTTTTATGGGCATCAATTCTGTGTGGGCCTGGTCATACATAATTTTAAATGCTTTGTCTGAGAGTGATAACTGGCAAGTGAAGACAATGTGGTCACACATCCAATGTACAGGTGAGCATGACTGACAGACGCACTGTGACATGTCCATCAATGAGTTTTACAATGAGACGTGACAGCTGAACCCGCAGCCCTGATGTGAAACTTACTGCGAAACTGTCATTTTTCTGGACAGTGTGAGAGGAGAAGCAGAACAGACTAACATTAGATGACAGAAGCAGCAGAATTGTTAATTAACACACTTCACTTAACAACAGAGAGTGTAGAAACACCCTTGCGTACACAAGGGCTTTGATATCAGAGAAAGAAAAGAGCTTAAAGGGATAGTTCATTCAAAAATGACTCTTATGTTGTTGTGGATAACCAAACAGTCGATGGGCCCCATTGACTTCCATTATATGGGGAAAAAAATACTATGGTCACTAAGTCACTGGGGCCCATAAACTGTTCGGTTATCCACATTCCTCAAAATATCTTCTTTTGTGTTCAGCAGAAGAGAGAAATTCATACAGGTTTGGAACAACATAAGGGTGAGTAAATGATGACAGAACTGTCCCTTTAACATGGATAAAACAAAACACACAGACAAAGTAAAAAATGTGACGACTGAACTTTTTTTAATAAAATTCCATGTCTAAGGATCTGTTTACACAACACCATTTTCAGCTAAAAACAGAAAACTTTTCCTGCGTTTGGTCCCTCATTTACACGACAATGGCGTTTTGGGGCCCTGAAAACAGAAACTTTAGAAAACGGCTTTCAAAGTGCAAATTTTTGCAAACGATATTGCTATCGTCTCGAATTTGTGAAATGGTGACATCATGCGCATTACGTGTTCAGACTATAGGCGCATAGTGTTTCTTTATAAAGTGACATCCCCAGCTACTGGCCTGGCAGCAGAATACATTGTGAAAATGTTTTACTCGTTTTCGCAGATCTGTGTGAATGGGGATTATTTTGTCAACATTGTCGTGAATATCGTCTGTACGGAAAAAAAAAAGCAGAGGACAAATCTCTTCCATTTTTAGTACATCATTGTCATGTAAACCTTGCCTAAAATAGCTTCAATTTCACATTATGTTCACAAACACATTATTTAAAGGAACAGGGCTCAACAGTGAACTCTCCAAATTATTTTTATTGCAGCTTTCGCTTCATGCTGACTTTAAAATGTGGATTTTATTGAGTTTTATTAATTTTTAAATAAAGTTAGAGATAAAATTGGTTAAAAATCAACTCTGTAAGGAAGATTACTTCGGTAAGATTACCAAACTGTTGAGCTGTATTGCACATACCCACTCATGCATATTTGTGACAGACTACAACATCAACCAATCAGCATCTTTGTCACTCACCCTGAGCTCCACCCACTTGTCCAGCATTCTTTTGTCGTTGAACTCACAGAGCAGCCCAGACGTAGTGATGCAGAAGGTACTGCTCGCCTTCCGGCCCTTTCCACAGGCCACATCGCTGAAGAAATTATTCCGCAGCTCTCCAAGAAGACCAGAGCGGCCCGATAACGGCACTGTGGCGCTCACCTGAGACAGATGACATTTATAAGACATTCATCTAAGACCTGGCTGATATTCAGTACTGTATGAACTGAGATTTTATGTGACATTTTCAGTTGAGGTCAGGTTTGGCGTCTCAAGTGAGAGTTAGAGACTTTGAGACGGAAAGCCAGACAGAAAGTTAAAAGAGCTATAATTTGGAAGAGATAAGGCTCCTTGTTGTCTACCATGTTAGCAACGTACCTTGGACGACTTGGTGTGGTCAAGGTACCAGAACTTTACATGTCTGTTCCCGGCTGTAACAAAGTACGAGCTGTCATCTGAGAAAGACACAGCCATCACTTTACTGGACACCTTGTTGGCAGCAACCACAGCATTTTTCTGAAAAGAAAGAAAGACAAATATTCAATTCATGACTTTTTTTGTAGTTGGAGTAATTGTTTGATTAAAGTGCAACAATTATCAGGGGGAAATTAATTCCACCTTGAGAGTATTCTTTTACCATCAGAAAAAGCAAATCTAGTTATCTAAACAACCTATAGTATATAATAAACTAAATGACAGCTATCTTGATTGTTTTATGACTGTATAAATATCGCTAGCCACCTTCCAGGCCCAGACGTTGACGATCATGTCGTGCTGGTAACCCACGCTGACGATATATTTACTATTGGGGGAGAAAGCCACACACGCCACGCCGTATTTATGTTCCTGCAACTCCGCCACCTGTGTCCTCTCCGCCACATCCCAGACACGCACTGCCGGCATATGACCGCTCTGGAGAGACAGAGAGAGAGAGAGAGAGGGGTTATCATTTATGAGGGTTGTCAGCAAGTATCACTCTACACAAACACAAAACACAAGAGCAGCATGTACCAGATGAAGAACTACAAAAATTGTATATTAGAATACTTTTTAAAAGTCTGGGATTAATACGATTTTTTAAAGAATTTTTCAAGATTTTTATTCCAAACTGATGCATTAAATTAATCAAAAGTGACAGTAAGGACCTTCATACTGTTACAAAAGATTTCTGTTTCAAATAAATGTTGTTCTTTTGAACTTTCTACAACAAGAATTGTGAAAAAAAAAAATGTAGAATGGTTTCCACAAAAATGTTATGCACCACTTTATATAAGGGTCTGTTTCACAAACAGGGCTTAGATTAAGTCAGGATTAGGTCTTAGTTAAATTAGGACATTTAAGTAACTTTTTAAAATGTGCCTTAGATAAAACATTTCTGGTGTGCATCATGAGACAAAACAATGGCACTGACATATTTTAAGCTGCTTTCAATTAAAACAGCTCAAACAGGCATTTTAGTCCAGGACTAGGGCTTAAAGGGATAGTTCACCCCATAGATATCATATAAAGGCTAGATGTCTTAAGGCGGAGTCACTTCCGGCATCACCGGCGGCCATCTTAGGACAGGGCTCTGTGAATTAAGGTGAGTGAGCAGCACGCACACAAATCCTCTTATCTCGCTGAAATCTGGACGGATTTACAAACGGTTTGGTTTCTTACAAACGTTATTAACGTGGCTATAATTATGAATGCTTAAACATTTTGAACATAATTATTCATATGTATGCAGTATAATAGCTACATCTCTGACGTTTATAACAAACCAAACCGTTTGAAAATCAGTAGAAAATTGAGCAAGTTATGGTTATTTAAAAGTACATGCACCATGTTATGAGTGAGCGAGCACCCTGTCGTAAGATGGCCGCCGTGTGCGGATGTCGAGCTCCATTGGCCAGCAGCGCGGACGAGACATCTAGCCTTTATATGATATCTATGGTTCACCCAAACTGAACCTCATTGGTTCTCAAACGTCAAGCGAACATGTTTGAGCTTCTGTTTACCACAACTGATGTGTGAGTTGATGAATGTTTATATGTGAATAAAAGCCTTCAATGGGTTTTCAACAAATTCACAATTTGTTCATCATATAAGCGACTGTGTCTCTTCAGAAAATTTTGGACTAAAATCAATTCATATGGATTAGTTTTACGAACTCTTTATTCACTTTTTGAAGCATCAAAGTAGTAGTTGCGTAAACTTTCAATGGAGGGACCAAAAGCTCTCAAATTTCATCAGAAAGATCTTCATTTGTGTTCTGAAGATGAACGATTTCTTACGGGTTTGGAACGACATGAGGGTGAGTAATTTATGACAGAATTTTCATTTTTGGGTGAACTATCCTTTTAAGCCTTGTCTGTGAAACCAAATAAGGAATGTTTCTTGAGCAGCAAATCAGCATATTAGAATGATTTCTGAAGGATCATGTGACACTGAAGACTGGAATAATGATGCTGAAAATTCAGCTTTGACATCACAGAGATAAATTACATTTTAAAATATATTCAAATAGAAAACAGTTATTTTAAATTGTAATAACATTTCACAATATTACTGTTTTATAGTATTTTTGATCAAATAAACGCAGCTTTGGTGAGCATAACAGACTTCTTTCAATATATTATAGAATTTTCCTTGACTTTTAAAGCCATGAAAAAAAAAAAAACATTGTTGAGGCAGGTCAGTTCAATGATCCCAACTTACGTAACTCCAATCAAGACAGATCAAGCACCGCAAACCAAACCGAGCTATTCCAATTAATCTTACACAACATCCTGCTTTCAGATCATTCAGTGCTGCAGGAGATTCGCAGTGAGAATGTGGAGTCAGAGGTCAAACCACAGTGGGCAGACACATGTCGATTCCAGACTGCTTCTGTCTCTTGCTTCAGGCACACTTTCTTTCTCTTCCTCCCCACATTCTCTCTTCCTTGCCCTTTCTTGGCGCTCTCGCTTTCACCTTTTTATGACAGCAGACACAGTCTGTGTGCAGGTTGGCACGGTGCCGCCTGTTGCCATGGCAGCCGATAAGCACAAACTCACATCACTTTCACATGCTGGCGTAAGAAACTCTTCTCAAACGGAAAGGATTACTTTTTTGCACACACACAAATGTACAACTACCCACACAAACAGAATCACCCGTCCACATGATTTAGTGGATTAGAGAAGCAGACAGGATATGTGCTCATGTTCAGCTTTGCAAACCAAGTCTAAACAGCTCTGGTCAGTGTTCACACTACTGTTTCCACTCATTAGTGTTATGCCATCGGGGCAAAACTATGAACACTTCATCAATGCACGTTATTCTTGAGGGATAGTTCACCCAAAACTAAACATTTTTTTTTTAATTCTGTCATAATAGAATGATCTTCATGCCGTTTTCTGACTACCATCTGTGGAACATAAAAGAAGATATTTTGAAGAATGTTTTTTTTTTTTTGTCCATACAATAGAAGTCAAAGGTCACCAAAATTGTTTGGTGATATCACTTTAGTTTAGCCGGGTCCAATTCTTACTATTAACTAGTTGCTTATTAGCATGCATAATACTAGGATGTTGGCTGTTTATTAGTACTTGAAGAGTTCAGATGCAAAAGCCTCTAAGTGCCATCTGAAATTTTTTTCTAGAATGATCATTTTTATCAAGCTTGTATGTTTATGTTCAGTTATTTCATTTGAATGGCAATGGAAATTAACTATTAATTGACATTTAAAGGCCCAATATGTAACTTTTTTGCTTTAAAAATAGCAAAAATCACTATAGCCTATCTATGTTATATATTTTTTTTAGTTGTGTACTTACATTATCCCGACTGTTTCCAACAACTTTCAAACCATGAGAAATTTGTAATTTAATTCGAGAAACGTCCCGTTTCTTTATTTCCGCTTTGTCGCCGCCAATGCCGTCATATCCGTGTTGTCCCTGGTTTCCACTCGTGCTGCCATGGCAACCAGAGCCGTCTGATTGTAACCAAAGCGACAGACATGGGCTGCGTCCGAAATCGAATACTTCCCTACTATATAGTATGCGAAAAACAGTACGCGAGCAGAGTAGTATGTCCGAAATCATAGAATTCGAAAAACAGTAGGCGAGAAGTACCCGGATGACCTACTACATCCGGCGAGATTCTGAAGTGCGCATACGATGGACACTTTACTATCCCATGATGCCACGGGAGAGGAGTTGTCGTCGTTATATTTGAAAATGGCGGAAAACGGAGACGCGGCTGTTTTCAAGTGTAAGTACTTTACAACACACTTTTTGTTTATTTGTGGTTAAATTGTATTCGTTTAACATCATATAAGTAAACGATTGACTTGTTAAAAGTTTAAATAATGTAAATCGAGGGTACAAGTTTGTGAATTGGCTGCAAAATGACAATTTTATCATTATTATTATTGCCGAACAGAACGAGCTAATGTCTGTCAGTTAACACTGTTTTATTTAAACAACGACGTTGTTTCTCAGTTAAATGAGAGAGTTACAAAACTTTTATTTTTTAATTTTACAACGATTTTATTTCTTCTTTACCAGTGTTGATATGTAATATGTGTTGGCTACAAAGCAAGCTACTGTAATCAAGTGTACCTCAACTTGTCCAACATTAATATTAATTTAATAATATAGATTGACCATGGTTCATCACTAATGTTAAATTCTGTGTTGATTTTGCAGGGGCTGATGACCACACCTGTGTTCTTATGGCTAATGGAAGAGAGGAAAGAAAAGAAAGAGCGACGAGAGAGAGAGGAAAAATTCCTTCTGCTTTTAGAAATTGCTAAAAAAAAATTATAATAAAGAAAACAAATGTTACACACTCTCTTTCCATTTATTTGTTATAAGTTCATTTTGTAATGCTGTTTTAGCAAGTTTTATTACAAAACACTTAATTCCCAGGGATTTACAGTAGTTAGATTGTCAATTGTAAAGTGTTCAGGGTTTTTCCTGCATAGACAATAATGAGGCGGCCGCCTCCGTCAAATTTCGTGCCGCCTCCGCCTCTCGACAAAACTCGGACAGACAGTCACGTGCTCATACACTTTTTCCACCGTGACGGTTCTGTTGCGGTTCCCGCTTGTGTCCATAGTGCTGCACGGATCATAATCCGCCGGTCGAGCGGGCCAAGTAATAACAACATTCCATTCAATCAAAGGTGGAAGACAGATAAATCATTATAATGTGTTGAGTGTAATAAAGACACGGAACTCCCATCATGGTAACTTACCTAATGTACGGACGTTAACAGCGCTGTTGAGGTTCGCGCCGTTATTTATAACATATTAATTATAATATATTAGTTATATAGGCTACACACGACCAGAGTTCCGTTTTCCTGAATGCCATCACGATTGAAACCGAGATATTGATTTCATAACAGTTAAACAAATAGTTAAAATTAAGTTACTTACATTTTTAGACGCAATGACTGTTTTTGTTCTGTTTCAGCAGCGAAAATAGTTCCAAACAATAGAAACATAGAGCATCTCACAGCAACACGCATCTATGATTCATTACTGAATGATTCAGCGTTTTGAACTAATCACTCGAGTCAAAGATTCAATTACCCATTATTAAACCGCCTCATTCTGAATAAATCAGCCGTTTGAACGAATCGTTTAAATGAATGACTCAATGACTCGCTCATTAAGACGGCCGCCTGCCGCCTCCTACTGGCGGTTTAGTTTCATAAAGTAGCATTCTTTTCAACATTCCTTAAAAAATATTTAAAACAATCTCATAATCTCATTTAATACAGTTATAATTTTTCAATGTAAATTATTTAATTTGATTGGTAACAGCCTAGTGTCTTATTATTTTAATTGAATGTATTGATAAAATGTAAGAATTTGAAATGAAATTTAGAGCATATATTAAATAAAATTAGGGGAAAATGCTCTTTATAAAAGGTACAAAAATTATTCCGATAAGAGTGTTTTCAAAAATGAAACATTGACAATTTAAGTTTAAAGGGAGTAAAGCCTTTGTTTAGGCTATAAAGGAAATGTAATTTTGCCAAAAGAACTTTTAATTTAAATAAATGTTAATTTTAAATCAGCCTACTTCAGTGTGATATGTTACCATATTATCATGCTTAATTGAATAATTGTAATGTGATGATCAGATGCAGATATCTAAATCAAAGAATATGGGTGGTTGGCGGGTGGATTATTATTCATTTTTAACAACAGATTCGAGTGACTCAAAGTGCACCAGATTAAGGAATTTATCTTTAAAATGTACAAAATTTTCTCCCGGGGGGGCATGCCCCCGGACCCCCCTAGTGTTACGATTTTACCACCTCCGCCTCATTTTGAGCCAGGAAAAACCCTGGTGTTTAATATGTGGCATTGAGTAATTAATATTTTTAAAGGGTGTTGTGTGTGCACTTATTTTGTGACAGATTCCAGATGTTTTTTGAAACAAGCAAATTGCAGGTATATCTGAAAAATATGAGTGCCACACTGAAGAGAAATATCCACATAACCCAGACACCTTTAAAATGTATTTGCTTTATTTTTGTATATTATTTAACTTTTAAATGGATACAGAATACAAAAGTTTAAAACAAAATCACAAAACTTTGGCAAAACTTTTTTTTATTAAAGTGTCATCTTGAGGGAAGAAAATGAACTTCAGCAGCTTCAGTAAGGTAACCTTCACAGGTTTCTAAAGATCTAAAGGGACTTTCTTACTAACAGTCTCATTTGTTGGGCATCACTTTAAAATAATTTAAAATCTGTTTCTTTAAAAGCATGTGTACAAGATGAGAACTTTACACCTTGGGTAATTTTTGGATTTCCACTTGAATTTTTCCTACCTAAATTTAAAGTAAATAATTTGTAAAAAATTAAGCTCAAATATGTGATATGTAGCTAGAACACCAGCACCTCGATGTCCTTTTTTTCCACCCATGGTCGCAATCAGTGACTGGATGGACTACCGTGAGGGGTGGAGGTCAGCTCCATCTTTAAAATATAGATGAAGAATTGGCGTTGTAGGGCTCACAATCTGTAACGTGTTCATAGTTTATTTTAAAATACGATTTGAATCGACAAGACACTTGTTTTCTGTGTTGGATTATTTATATGTATATGTATTATATGTATATGATCCATTTCTTATATGTGTGTGTATATATATATATATATATATATATATATATATATATATATATATATATATATATATATATATATATATTATATATATATATATATATATACACACACACACACACACATATATATATATATATATATGAATACTTAAGATGTAAAAGCCTCTAAGTGCCATCTGGAATTTTCTTTTAGTTTGATTATTTTTATCAAGCTTGTATGTTTATGTTCAGTTATTTCACTTTAATGGCAATGAAAAGGACCTATTAATTGTCATTAAAGTGAAATTACTGAACCTATAATACAAGTTTGATAAAAATGCTCATTTTAGAAGAATCCTTTTCTTTTACGTCTTAAGTCTTCATACATGAATGAATGTGTGTGTGTATTGTATCTGACCTCAGTGTGTTACCCTATTGTTCACTGTGTGTGTGTGTGTGTGTGTATATATATACACACACACACACACACACTGTGATATTGCCATCCATGAATGAATCGACAGAGATAAACACACGCATATTATTGATTCATTCATGTTTATTCATTGATGGCACTATCACAAGCAAATAAATTACTTTTTCCTTACCAAAAATCAACCTCTGCCATTGTTCACAGGTTTGTGTGTGTGCGAGCAACTGACCGACGACTCTGAATTGTGAGCACGAACGACGTAAAAACGCAGACGAAAGCGGAAAGAAGAACTAAAAATGTTATGTTGGTGCAGTCAGTGGAACGGGCTCTTTAAATTTTCGCGCTGATGTGACCGCGCATGTTACGTGACAATACCAACATGGCGCATGTAGTACGTCCGGACTCCATTCATACTACCCGTATTCATACTATATAGAACGTACTTTTTTAACGGTCGCGAAGTACGTTCTAATTTAAATGTAGTACCTACTCACAAAGTATGCGATTTCGGACGCAGCCATGGACAACTTTGTAGTTCGCAATGTCTATTTGCACGCTGTTGTTGTTTCGTTCAAACATTATGGACCATGGCAAGCAGACTTTGGATAAAAAAAGGAGAACTAAACCGAGAATCAATATCAGCGCGGTGTTTTCGAGATGCCGAGAGCTCCCATAGACAGTATCTAAACGAGAGCTCCACGTCCGAGACTTCGACCGCTCCTAAATGTACTTTATTAAACAGGTGAGCACATTTACATAAAACTAATCAATGTTTTATAGTTCAACAGTGATAAAATGTCAGAATATGATCTGTATGTTATTCTAATGTTGATCTAGCTTACTGCTAGTCTCATACAGACAGACTAACACATACATTTCAACACATTCAAATGCAGTTTATTGTGATAGTGTAATGTTAGACCAGGTGAAACAGCGCTGCGTTACCTCACAAGTTTAATTTGTCTAATAAACTGACCTGTGAGTAGTAATTCTGCGTGAAGTTCGGTAGAATGAAATGTCCATATTCCTTTTATATCCGTGGGACTCGCGTCGCGTGTGGAGCTGATAGCTGTCTCTTAGCAACCCCGTAAACATTATTAGATCGGTCGGCTTGACGTTGACGACAAGATCCATAATTCTTAGCAAATGTTGCGTCATCAATCTACGCCTTTGTTATTGTAAATAGGTTAGCGACCCCTAGTGGCGAAAAATGCCATACTGTACGTTTAAGTGAAATTACTGAACTTAAATATACGAGCTTGATAAAAATGCTCATTTTAGAAGAAAATTTCAGATGGCACTTAGAGGCTTTTGCATCTGAAGTCTTCACTTATTCTGCATGACCATATTATACATCCCCAATACCTAAACTTAAAGGGGTGGTTGATTGCTATTTCACTTTTTTCATTTTAAATACTGTGTAATGTTGCTGTTGGTGCATGAACAGTATCTGCAAAGTTGCTGCGCTGAAAGTTCAACGTAAGCGGAGATATTGTCTTTTAAAAATCAGGAAGTTTAATGCCTACAAAAACGACTCGAATGGGACTACAACGAGATACTTCCCGGGTTTTATACGTAACTAACCCATACATTTACATCAACCCTCCCTCCGGAACATGTTCTGCTGTCGAAGAGGAGGAGTTATAGTGGAGAGCTGTAGCTGTCAGGTCTTCTGTGTTCAGGCTTCCTACAGGCGCTGTAGTTCGTCAACAATGGTTAAAATTTATGTTTGATTATGTTCCTGACAATTACAATCGTTAGCTCTCTGTGCTGCGCATTTTACGGAAGACAGCTTCCAGAATCTACACGAGTTCAATGCCGGATTCAACAAGAAACTATTACTACAACATGAAGCAGTTCCAGCTTTAATACCAGAAGCAACAGTTGTTGGGCCACAACCTGCAAGTAAGATTTAATCATTTTAAATGTATTTGCCTGTATAATTTAAGACGTAATGTTTTAGTTTTATCAAGGATGTAAACAAATGCCAGCGCTGGCTTTAGCCACTTAGTATATGACAAACGCGTACAAACATTTTGGACCCGAATTTGTAATATGTACAAATTTTGTAAACGTATTTTCCATGTATACTTTATGACGTAATTTTTTTATTTGATCAAGAACGCAAACCAATGCCAAAGCTGTTTGGTTATAGTAGCTAGTTAGTTCGATGCTATTTTGTGTGTATAAGACAAACGTGTACAAACTTCAAAAAATTATCGCAACAGCAAACTTCAGCTGCTGGAATCACATGTACACCTAAAGAAAACGACAAACTGAGTAAACTAAGTTTTGTGAATAGTTAAACGGTTGTTCATTCTATCAATAAAACAATATCTTTAAAAAACGGTATTACTCAGTCATGTATTCAGTTTTAAATGTTTAATCAGGGGGAAACCGTATCTCAAAAGCTAACAAACAGCAGTAGCATTTTCAAGTAACAGCGTATGGAAATTCTTTGAGAGAATAATAATAAAATAAAAAAATTTACCATTCAGAAACGTTTAGTAAGAGCCGTGTTTGCGGAGGTTCTGCTTGACTCTCTTCATCACCGCTCTCTGGGTCTGATTCTGGCTCAAACTGATGAGGCAATATTTACACCATTATTTACTGTAGCCCGTAAAGGTAATGGGCGTGAAGATTCCGGACGCAGTTTAGCCAATTACTACACACCGGCCGAACTAACCAATCTGAGCCCATTGCCTCTTTCTGAGGGGGTGTTTTCATAGAATCAGGAAGTCAACCGGTCGTTCAAATGACAGAGGAGGAAGCGGCTTACAATAAAGGTGAAATTTTGGAAAAATAAGGCGTTTTTTAACAAACGAAACACGAAGACATGTTATATTGCAGCCCATAAACACAATCAAGCAAAGAAAAAAGGCAGTAAACCACCCCTTTAACAACTACAACACCTACCTTACTAACTAGCAGTAATTAAGAGTTTATTGAGGCAAAAGTCATAGTTAATAGTTAGTTAATAGTGAGAATTGGACCCTAAAGTAAAGTGTGACCTGTTTGGTTACCAAACATTGCTCAAAATATCTTCTTTTGTGTTATACAGAAGAAAGTAAGTCAGGGAGCGACATGAAGACAGAATTTTTTTTGGATAAACTATCCTTTTATGAAAAAAAAAAAAATGTTTTCATTGTGGCTAAAGTAGTGGATCCATAATATAACAATTTTATTTTGAGATTGCACCCACTAGATGATTTTTGTTAGATGAAAAAATGTACATCGACTAAATGTTCATGACTTTTCCATTGATTTTTCAAAAGCCTGGAAAAAAAAAAAAAAAAAAAAATCACACTTTTGAAATGCCCTGATATTTCGAGGATCACAGAAACCCTGTAGCACTCGATTACAATGTAATAACTTTTTCAACCACCATTTTCTACTCAGATGACAAACCCAAGCCTGCACATAAAGGGGAAAATAATAATAATAATCAATAATATCAATCCAGTTGACCAAATGATCCAATCAAATCCAAAGTTTTTTCCTGCTAATATTCTGTTTAACTTGGTAATATGTCAGATTACAGCTGTTCAATGCTGTTCGCCAATTACATTTCATGTTTTCTTTAAACTATGTCATTTTTCTAAACACTGTTTTCTGTTATGTTTATGTTATGCTGAACTTTTTTTGCTGTTTCAATCAGTTTTATTCTGAAGGTTGTAATACTTTGTGTATGTGTTTTATTTCAAGCTGGACATATCTTGCATGCTTCTGCATGATTTATATATGACAGTCAAAGCAATAAATCCCTCCTAATCCAAACGTTAGTAGTGCTGCAGAATTGCGGAAGGAAAGCAATAGTCATCACATTTGTCTGTACTTGACTTGGCAACAGACAAATGACACTGATAGTTAGTCACTGCTCACAGCGATTGCAGCACACTGTACACTTCACAGGCCTGAATGTGCAAGATACAGAACTTTATTTTCTTACAGCCCGTCTACATCAGCATGAGTTACTGCTCCAGAACTCCTGACTTCCTCCTAGATCATGTGAGGCAACCACAAAGCAAAGATATTGAATACTCACCTCGCCTGTGACCACATATTTGCCATCAGGAGAGAAGGAGAGTGTAGTGATGGTCTTCCTGTGAAATGAGAGAGTGGAAGGAAGTATTTAAGGCAATGTTGAAGGACATGTATCCTGCTAGTTCAGAGTTGCCTCTCTGTCTGTTCACATATTGCTTATCGCAATAATTATTATGTCTGAGCAACTCAACCAGCCTGACACTACAACATTTGCTCAACCATGAGCAAAGAGTTTGGGACAGGACTATTTGTTTGGTCAACCAATGACAGATGTGTGTTCATTATTTTAAAGTCACCATGAAATCAAAATGGACAATTGTAATTTTTATGGAATATTGCAGTATTTATTATAAATTATTTATCAATGCACCTCATTATATATTTTTTTAAATACATACTCTCAAAATCTCAAATTCTATGATGACGTGTTTACTGGCACGAGGGCGGGGCAACCTGTCACTCACATGACATCACAGCAATAGCAAACCACAACCATCCAATCAATTCCCCATGGACAAAATCAAGTCCTTACCTAATTTTATTTTTTTTTGTTAGAGAAGCTGTTTCACTTGGATATAAGTCACAATAGGAAAAGAAAAGACTATTGAAACTTCCATTTCACGCAGGCTTCCAACAGAACGCATTTTTCCATTCCACTGCGCTACTTTTCCATTGTTTTTGTTTTTCAATGTAAACATTTGCTAGATGGACGTCTTTAACCATTGCGCTTATGTCTTTTGAAGCGTTTCGCACGACACACTGTTCTAAAAATGCAACGCTTAAGTTAAAAGAAGTTAAACTTTTAAAAAAGCCATTTCTAAACCTGCATTTTGCTGTTTTTGCTGTTCTGTGTGAAACGGCCCTTAAAATATAAAAGTGCTTAAATAGACATCGCTGGAATGAATGTACTAGCACACTAGTGGAGCTAATGAGCCAAAGAAGGTGACATTTATCCATGTTGTGCTTGGTTAGAAAAGTATGAAAGTCTCACCTGGAGCTATTGAGGATATGATGTTGTTTGGTTTTCTTAGGGTTCAGTAGCACCACCACACACCTATAAAACGACAAAAAGAAAGGGTCAAATGGTCATTAAATTACACTTTCCAATCCAAAACAACAAAACATTAAACATTTTACTATGGTGACTGACATTCACTCCAAAGTCTTACTCGGTGACAACCTTTGGGTTAGCAGCCCAGATCTTTGACCACTAAGCCACAAGCACAAAATTTCACACCCTAGTGTTTTCTACAACCTAAATTCAGAACGAGAAAAAAAAAACTGAATGAGTGCACAAATCAGACTAATTTAAACATGATTATATCTGATTTTATGATCCAAAATTAAATGTAATCATAGCATCACATCTGTCTAACTTATCAGTCATGGCTGCATTTCCCGAAAGCATCATTGGCCAACTATGGTTCTGTCGTTATCAGTATAGATCAATGAGTTGGTGTTTCCTGAAACTATAGTTCCAACGAACATTGGTAAACAGCCTCGCAAAGTTGTGTGGTTGAAACGTTGGAACATGGTCCTATCAGCAGTTACCATGATAATACCATGGTATTCTTTGAAGTACCTTGGAGTTCTATGTATTATGATTTATGTTTCTGGTAAACATTCCGTAGGAGTATGATATCAAAGTACCATGGTATTACCATCTGATATGTAAGAATACTATGGTACTTTTGTGTTTACTTATTGGGTTTTGTGTTGTATTGGTTTTGAGCTTTTCCTCCGTGTCTTTCTTCTCCCAAATACAGGAACGATCCTTTTTAAGAATGAAAAACAAACAAGCCTTTTGGAAACTTTTAAATGGAAGTACAGTAGAGTTGGTCCTATAAAGACTGTCCGAGACAATGTCAGGTGGGGGAAATGACCTGCTGTATTGCAGACAGAAAAGGAAGGCATTGAGACAAACAGAAGACAGAGGAAATTCGTCATTCACCACTGCAGAATCCTGGGGAACAGAAACACTTTTATAAAGTCTAGTCATTTGCAGATCTGTAGTACACTCAGACAAATCTTCCCACAAAAAAAAATAAAATAAATAAATAAATAAATAAAATGCTGAAGTCCCGTATACTAAAGGTAAAACGCTGATACAGAGACAATAAGTGCTTAAACCAGTTTTCAGAAAAACAAAACCACCCTGCCATGCATTTCCTCAACCACCCAAATGACGTTTCAACCTCCTTCAGACACATATATTGCAATATTATAATTAAACATTACATTTTATATAATTTATAATTTAATATAATTTATATATAGCATAAACAAATAAATAATTATATATACATTTATTAAATCTACATATTTTATCATTTATACATAATTAAAGTATAATTAAAATATAGTACAGGAGATATCCTCAATCACACACCTATATTCTGCTTTGTTTCTTACCCACTTTCATTATTTTAAATGTACTAACTTTGTTGGCATCATCAATTTCAGATATATTCTACGCTAAACGTCACACACAAAAATACAGCTGACAGTTTCACATGTTTCTCGGGAAGTGGGGGATTCTTAGACCGAAAAAACTAATGTGCAAAGCGGACCAGGTTTAACACAGATATTCAAACGTCTGCTGCGGTGAAACTACATCTTCAGAGTAAAGGTCTCTTCCACTGGCTGAGGTCCAGCTCTATAGGTTGATTTTAAACACACACACACTCTCTCACACACACACACACAAAGAGAGATCCAAGTGCACTACAGTCTTTCTTCTGATGTCAGTAGCAGAGAGGAGAGAGACAAAGCCACACAAGCACTCAGTCTCCCCCGACCACAAGAAGAGCCGCGTTTGGAATCCGTCAAGTCAAAGCCTCCCTGTCGTCCCGCTCCGTGCTTTACGAGCACGTCTAAGAAGAGAGGGACATAACAGATGAGCTCATGCTTCAGTAGCACATTACTCATGTCTCCATAAACCACTGATGCCAGAGACAGGCAAACGGACCTTCACTGTTGGCAAGTAATACCATTAATGGATCTCCTACACTATATATAAGCCACACTGCTTATGGGATTGAATGGGCTCGGATCAATGACTGTGCAAGCCTGTTGTAAGAGCGTCTGCGGCTCATCCCATTACAAAGATAAGCTGATATGAATCAGTGCACAGTCAGCAAATATTCCTGACCTTGTATTTACACGTGTCTACCCACCATTCACTCGAACCACTCTCAGACATTTCATTGACCTCAATATTGGCAAAAGTTTTTCAGAACAGTCGATTGGCTGTTTCTGCACAGGTTTTATCAAACCTGCAGGCCAGGGAAACATAACTGTGCTTACAAGTTGTTTCAAAGTGCACTTCAGAGGAAGAACTACAGAAGCTGAGGTTTGTTACGACACTGAATCCTTAAAACAATATTAATATATTTTGTTCACAGTTCATTAACTAATGTTAACAGACAAAACATTTGATTCAAAGATGTAAATGTTGAAATGAACATTGACTAAGATTAATAAATGCTGTAAAAGCATTGTTTATTGAGAGTTAATGTATTTAACCAATGTTAACAAATGAAACCTCAACGTAAAGTGTTACCCAATGAACAACATTTATAAATTAACATTAACTTATAACTACTGTAAAAATTGTTGTTTATTGTAACATCATCCTAGCTAATTCAATTTAAACAAATTGAAGTGTTTTGCAAAGTGTAATCGGGATATCTTAAAACAGTATATTCTGCTTTGTTTGAGTTTTGTTTATACAGTCTTTGGACGGATGGAAATTCTGAACCATTAGTTTGCGGCATGCTGATAAATTATTTTGATTTACAGAGGTCAATTTTATATTTAGCTTCCTTAAATGTCACATAAATAAGCCAACAGCACAACTTCTTCCAAAATACTTTTTTTTTTCAATAGGGCAAGAAGTTTTTTCTCAACACTTGTCTTGGAAAGCAATAAGGTTACAATAAGTCGAGCCAGCAAATGAACCTTAAAGGAGAACTCCGGTCAATTTTAACATTGAGCTCATTTTTTTGTACATTTGGAGTGCTGTCAATACAGAGAACAACGACAAAAATCGGTGTTGCCTACACCCAGTTATTCTATTTTTAAAATTTGCACCCTGTTGACTTCAATGGGGCAAGTACTAAACCTGCTTTTAGCCTCTTAACATCCTTGATGTGTCATTACAAGTGCACAGCCAATGTGAGTGATTCCTTCAGAGTGAACACGAGTGAATCTGACTGCAGTAGATGTGAAAGATATGTATAAAAATGATGTTATTTAAGCCAGCGCAAATACCTCTGTATTGACAGCACTCCAAATGTACAAAAAAATGAGCTCAATGTTAAAATTGACCGGAGTTCTCCTTTAACAAGAGAACATCGACTTTAATCAGCTAACACACCACCAAGGCATTGAATTGTCTCTTGAAAAGTCTTGAGACATGATTCTGTTTTCAAAAATAAACCACAAAAGCACCAAAAGCACAGCCTGTTTTTACAGATATCAGAAGGGAAACTCTAAAAATAATTCAGTGCTTATGTTATGAGATGATATAGGATAAACCTCATTGTCTGAGCTGGTATAAATGAAAGCTTTTATTAAATCTCAGTGTATTTAGTATTATTTATATACTATTTTAGTATTTTTTTTGTTTTTAAGTAATTGTATGTACTTTTGTCATTTTTATAAATTTTATTAAAATATTTTTTACAATTTTTTCATTTCAGTTTTAGTTGTAATTATTGTAATATTTTTTTTTTAAGTTTTTCACCTAATATTTATATTTTATTTTAACTTTATTTCAGCTTTATTACAACTATAAAATACCAGAAAACAATTTGTTTTCGTTAACTAAAACACTAATCCATGTGTTCACTCATTCAGCTAAAACTGGTTATCTCTACTTCAACCAGAAATCAATCACAAGATCTTTAAAAGGACTCACATTTTACTCGATGAGTATCTAGATAAAATGTCACCACCAGAATCAACAACAACTGAAACAAAAACTATTTTTGTGTGTCCATATTTTTATTATGAGAGATGCAAGATCCCACTGGTACACATTTTCACACAGACTCATCTCATCACAGAAAATCATAGTAGTGTTGAACCAGGACAATAATGCCATTTCTCTCTGGTGAAATGAGGACAGAATGCCCAAACTCTCAGCTATCTACACAAGTGTGACTAAAGATTCAATGCACAGAGCCAATGAGAGGATTCATGTTACTCTATAAACACACACACAACATGTTCAGTCTCACCACATTATTAACAGTAGATCATCACTGCAGTTTAGCTAAACATACATTTCTATGAAAAACTGAAGTTTTCCACACAATGTAAATGTCATTGTATTTTTTATTTTATTTTCATTTTAAACATACACACTTGACAAAGTTTAAATGAACCGTAATAAGATTCTGTAAGAAACATGCAAGCAAGCAATCCTCGTGTCTCTTGCGTGTGCATGTATTGGGACACTTGGAAGGGCCCACGTGCCATCGTGTGCTCCATGCAGCCCGGAAAAAGCTGATCCAGCTCATTATCTCACCTAGCAGGGAATCAGATAAGCCAAGTCGAGTGTAGAAGCGCACGAATCGAACAAATGACTGCTGATGTTAGGCCACCAAAACCCTCTATAATGAAGTTCTCCATATCATACTCCACAAAAGAGTAACATTACATTTTGGTAGCAGCTTGTTAATCTAAAAAGTGGACCAATGCGATGGACCAAATGCAATCCAAACTACAAATGGATATCCAAAATAATTAGACAATATTCAAACTCAAAGCTTGCTGTCAAGTACTTTAAAACTGCAATAGAGCAACAACTCATAGAATAGATTTTTACATGTTTTTGAAGACATAAGTGGTGCTTTATTTGGCAAAGCTCACAAACACAATGTTTGGGTATTGAAGTGGTTGCTAGGGTGTTGCTATACGGTTTTCAAGATGTTCTGTGTGTTTTTTAGTGTGTTGCTAGGCTGTTGCTAGAGTGTTTTGGGTCGTTGCTAGGGTGTTGCTTACTTTGGTCCAAGTTCCAATTTCTATGATATTCTGGGGCCATATTCACATCTTAAGATAGATTCTAAGAAGGATGTTCCAAAGTGAAATTCTTAAAACATTCTTAAAGTATAAAATTAAATACTTTAGTGTTATATGATTGTATGGTGTTCTTGTCGAACTCATGCACATCACTAGTAATATTAATTTTCATTCTATGTAGCTATATTTTTATGCTGTAATCCTTCATATTTTAAGCAACTCAATACATTCATTAAACATTTTATCTGAGGTTTTAAGACAAGTTGAAAATTATCCTAGTTTAAAAGGTTATTTATGATGATTTTTAAGATTTTTTTTTCCCCAGGAATTTAAATTCTTAATTTTGTCTTTGAAACAATCTTAAGAAAAAAAAGATTTTAAAAGATTTTTAGAGATTCTGAAGTTTTTTGGAATACAAATTGTTCTTAACCTCTTGACTTAGAATATAAGAAGAAAATAAGAGTTAAGAAGAATTTTATACTTCATAAAAACTGGCCCTTTGTCTCTAGATATGAAATAATTTCCACCCATTTTGTTGGGCAAAAATCGTCTAATCATTTAGAAAAGTAATAGAATAAAAAAACATAAGATGAGACAAGTTACAGTACATGAAGTTTAATGCTTAAGGTTAGAAATTTGAATGAACTCCTAATCATAAAGAAGAGGAAGCATTAACTATCATTCCAGTTAAAAGACAGGTTCAACAGGTTCTCATGTGCTGATTGAATATTTGACTCAGCATTACTATTAACAGCATCAAGTCTGATTTAAAAAGAGATTGTCCACTCATTCTAGAAAAAAATCTTCAAACAAAGTCAAAGCTGTTGTATGGCAAAGGCTAAAGATAACTAGATCCTAAACAGCTTGTGTTATGGTCTCTCAGGTTTCACAACTGTTCTGTATGTAGACAGTTTATTGTGTGTCTCTCTCTCTCTCTCTCTCTGTGTGTGTGTGTGTGTGTGTGTGTGTGTGTGTGTGTGTGTGTGTGTGTGAGAGAGAGAGACGAGAGTTCAAGACGAGGCAGATCAAATGTTGAGGCCAGTAAATAAGGACAGTTGTAGTCCTGCTCCATCTGGCGAGTGGGATAAAACAGAGACAGGTGGTGAGGCTCACACGCAACATCACTCCCCATCATAATCAAAGACTTCCAGGAGTATTGCTTTCCAAGCCCGAGTCCAGCCGTAAGTCTGGCTATTAGCAGGTCCTCCCCATTGATCCAGGCCTGTTCGCTCCTCAGCTCCAGACAGATGGTGACCAGGACGCTCTAATCCTGTGCGTCTGTGCCCAGCAGTCAGCACGTTTTCAGATGGCAGAGGATTATGCACTGAAGGGACGACCTGGTGCTGCGCTGTGCTCAGGCAACCTTCCTATTATCTGTCCTGTGCCACTATTGTCCCCAATGGAATTGCAACATTATGTATGTATGCATGTATGTATGTATGTATATATATATATATGTATATACACATACATACATAATATATATACACATACATACATAATATATATATAGGCCTATATATTTATTTCTATGTGTGTGTGTGTGTGTGTGTGTGTGTGTGTGTGTGTGTGTGTGTGTGTGTGTGTGTGTGTGTGTGTGTGTGTGTGTGTGTGTGTGTGTGTGTGTGTGTGTGTGTGTGTGTGTGTGTGTGTGTATGTATGTGTGTATATATATATATATATATATATATATATATATATATATATATATATATATATATATATATATATATATATATATATATATATATATATATATATATATATATATATATATATATATATATATATATATATATATATATATATCTATAGAGTACCGGTTAAAAGTTTGGAAACAAACATTACTATTTTTTTATGTTTTTGTGTTTCAAATGTTTCAAAAATACAGAAAAAAAACCTATAATATTGTGAAATATTATTAAAATAATGGTTTTCTATTTTAATATACTTTAAAATATTATTTATTGTGATGCAAAGCTGAATTTTAAGCATCATTAATCCTTCAGAAATCCTTCTATTATACTCAGTTATTTTCACTGTTCAAAACAGTTGTGCATGTTTAATATCTTTTTTTTTTGAGTCTGTGATACTTTTTTCAGGGTTCACTGATGAATGAAAAATTAAAAAGAACAACATTTATTCAAAATAGTAAAGATTTATATTGTTAGAAAATATTTCTTTTTTATCAATTTAACACGTCCTTGCAGAATAAAAGTATTGATTTCAATATATATATTTAAATGTTCCTTTAAGTTTGCTATGGTAGCCTTTTACATCAGATATAGCTTTTTTATGTCCAGTTTAATTCACAACTCATGAAGATAAGTGTTGGTAAAAAAAATATCACCTTAGGGTCACAGATGGCAACATTTCTTCATTAAAGTGACCATGATCACTAACAACCTTGTGGAAGAGACCATCAGTAAAGCGATCATTCAACTGCTTACTTTTGTATAGCGTGGCCCTGCAAATAGCGTTCCCTTTCCGCAGTGACCTTCAAGGGAGTTAAACTGACGGCTAGAGAGAGAATGCATTGACTTTGTGTGTTTTGCATGTGATGCTTGTATTTGTATGCAAATATATGATCTCTAATGACTTACAGCAGTATGGCAAAGACATCAAAATTCAGTTCGACTGGATTCAGTTCTCATTCACTTACACTTTCACAAGTAGCCAAAAGCGTGTTTGATTTTCAATTATTGTCCACAAAGGCTTTTTTCAAGTACATGACAGCAGACTCAGAGTAAAACTGATACTTTTAATCTATCCTAACATGATCTCCAGCACGAGTGGCTTCTACTTGTTTTGTATTCCCGGGGGTGTCTTTAGATTGCGGCTCTCCTCTCAGAGTGTGAGATGTCATTAGAGAGTGTGTGTGGAGCCGGAGAGCCTCACGAGCGCTGAATACTGCAATGCAGCAGAGAGAACGACCACACACACCAGAGCAACGCTGCTAAACTAACCTCTTCTCCTACAACGTTCCTTTATTTTTTCACTCAGCCCATGTCACCCCTTCCTTCCTTCCTTGCATCCGTCATCCTCTTTTCTTTCGTTTCCCCTCATCGCATTGGTTCGTTCAGCTCTACTGACCCACTTTACCGCAGAGCACAAGGGCGAGAGACTGTGACACACATTTTCATGCATCTATGATTAACACAGAAGGCCGTTTATTCATTATGCTCATATCTATTCTACAGTGACCGCCGCATTACACCAGAACTCATTCATCATTCAAACACTCAAATACAGTTCGCTGAAGTTCCTGCCTGCAGAAATGGATAAACTGGCCCAGGGTGCACTATTATTATAAATGACCTTGTAAGATTTGCAATAAATGTATCAGTTTACTTCAGTACGTGTGATCCATACATAAACATGATTTTAATCTCGTTTTTTTTTTTTTTTTTGGCTGTGCCTGTGATTACACACTAGTATTTAAACCTATACTGAGAGACTTCAACTTGTGGTAAAACACAACAGGTGCAAGCATAACTTCCTCTGGATCTCCAAGAAAAATGTTGAGAAATGAAAAAGACGTGTCAGATAGCTTGCATTTTCTGCTTCTGGTTTTTCCTGTTTTTCCTGGTTTTGTGGAAGAGTCCATCCTGAAGCACACATACACTACTCACCCCTCAGAATAACACTGACATTACTGTTCAACAATTCCTAATATGGAGTTTTACAGCATTTCGCTTCAAGACAAAGAGTAAAAACATTGTAAGAATCATGACAGTGAGTTTAAATAGGCTCATGGAATGACTCTCTAAATACGTGTGTGTGTGTGTGTGTGTTTTTCTATCCCGATGGGGACTTCAACCTGATTGCACACTGACTCATGGGGACAAGTGTCACTGTGGGGACCTAAATTGAGGTCCCCAAGAGGAAACAAGCTTATATTTAAATCATAAGAAGTTTTTGTGAGAATGGATGTGTGATGGGTAGGTTTAGGGGTCGGGTTAGTGTAGAATATACAGTTTGTACAGTATAAAAACCATTATGTCTATGGAGAGTCCCCACAAAGAAAGCGAACCAGACGTGTGTGTAGTCCAGGTAAACCCTACATTATGGGGACAAAATGTCCCCAAAAAGCTGGCATATCCAAAATCCTTGTCCTTGTGGGGAAATTGTTTAGTCCCCATGAGGAAAATGGCTTATAAATCATACTATGTGATTTTTTTTTGTTGAAAATGTAAAAATGCAGAACGTTTTCTGTGATGGATAGGTTTAGGAGTAGGGTTAAGGAATAGAATATACAGTTTGTACAGTATGAATAAAACATTGTCTATCGTTAGAAAGTCCCCATAAAACATGGTCAAAACAAATCACTGACGAGTGGTCTATTCCCAACAAGAGTGAAACAAATATAAAAAAAAAAAAAAAAAAAAAAATATTCACTCCTGATGGCAATCATGGCATTAATAAATAACCAAACTTATATATGCTTAATACTTAAATATGGTTCTGCACAAGTGACCCAAATCTTATATCATACTGGCCAGTAAGTTTCCAACATTTGTTAAAAATAAAAATCAAAATCTGCATATTACCAGCAGTGTGAATATCCCGAGATCATTCAGATGGAACCAAACTATTCTTAACAAACTAGTCCTTGGACAAATGTGCTCATTTAGGTATGATTCATGAAAACAGGACAGCTCCCTGAAGAAACCTTCATCTTTAATTAATATGGTAGAGTCCAGATGGAGTTAACTGCTCTTTCAGACCTGAAAATACACTCAAATTTCACCAGAGTCACTCTAATATTAATAATCCAATATTTTAATCTCAGATGCTTTATTAAATGCACTTTGACCACCTTATAGGCAGATGACATTCGAGGTCATGGTTAAATCAGAACAACACACCCCTGGGGAATATCTGCTGCTGACAGTTTGTGAAGGACTGTAACTAACAATTCAGACTTGGTTACTTTTTATTTACAGGAGCTACTTATGTGCACACGCACTCGATTGAACTACAGCACCATAAAACTCAACCTCGGATAACATCACATTTGTTTCCAGCAACGGCACAGTCTTCACACAATAAAAAAGCATTTCATGTCCCTCTTAGAGAACCAGCTTGGCATCTAATATACATGTGGGGTCTGTTTATCTGTGACAGCTGCATAAGCCTGCGCTAATTTTCCAACCTATAGCAAGCCAAGACATCTGCACCAAATGCTCGCTTGGCTCAAATCAAACTGCTGACCTAGCATAGGGTGGAGTTCGCTATGGGAGCTGTGTGAGCCTTAAAAATAAGAAGAGCGCTCCTAGTTTCCTATACTGCAGTCAACGGATTGCAGATAGCAGTACAGTTTGTTCAATATGTCACACACTGTCTTAAGGTTCTAGTCAGGTCACATCTAATTTTTCATAAGCCATGTTTTTTTTTTAAAAACATGCATTTTTTAATGTTTCATCAGCAGAGCGATCAACACAATCATATTGAATGGATTGCACTTCTATCCCTGACAGTCTTGTTTTCCAATAAGGAGATGGAAAATTCTAGGTTTGGACACCAAACAAAGCTCGAGAGGCAAAATATGAAATCAAAATGAACAGTATTACCGTTCTTAATACACGTTCCTGTTCCTGGGCAGACTAAGACACTCTATGAAGTGATTTAAACATCCTTTCACAACGATCTATGAAGAAAACAATTGATTGTGGTGTTCTAGCAACTAAGTGAATCAGTCACTATTGCCACACATATTCATACATATTGGTATTATAAATATATACTACTGTTCAAAAGTTTGGGATCTGTAAGATTTTTTATTATTATTATTGTTATTATAATATGCTGATTTGGTGCTCTGGAAACATTTCTACAGCTCATTTTTGTGGAAGCCGTGATGTATGTTTTCCAGGAGTCTTTGATGAATAAAAAGTTTGAGAATAAAAATCACTTTTTATCACTTTTGATTTTACATTCTTTCATAATATAAAATCTTACTGACCCCAAAATTGTAAGTATGCACATATACAGTATAGGGCTGAAACGATTAGTCGACATTGTCGACAACGTCGACAATAAAAAATTGTCGACAAATATCTTTGTTGTCGAGTAGTCGTTTGATCCCACGTGACCTAATGTAAGGGCCTGCAATATCGCGATTTGACTGCTACGGCGCTGTAGCGCTAGAGTGTAATGCAGCCGTTACAAATGCGGTAGCAGAAAACACAGCGCGAATTCTGACGGAGTGCAAACGAATCCGAACTAGCAAGGTGTGTGAAAGTTTCACAAAACTTCAAACCAAGAATGCTGTCGTGTGCAATACATGCAAGGCGTAACTTGCTTTTCACGGGAGCACAACATGCATGTTAAAGCACTTAAAGAGGAAAAACCCGGCACGATACGAGCCAGTGAGAGGTGAATATTCTCCAGCTGAAGCTAAATAACTAGCAGTAAATCTCTTTTTAGAGAATGCAATACTACTAATAATAGCAATAATATTAACAATAATAATATAATTACAGTAATGTGATGATTATTTTTGCATAGAATAAAGCTTGATCGAGCTTAGGAGTCAGGGCTGTTTTTATTATTGTAACTAGTTATTACAGTCTTATCACTTGCCTGTATTTTGTTCCATATTCATGAAGACTTACAAAAAGAGATGTTATGAAGAATATCATGTCAGTTATTTTTTTATACTGTAAATTAAAAGGTGAATGAGAATGTCTCTGTCAGCTCAGCAGTCAATTTTTTTTAAAATTGTGTTCTTATAATAATTGTTTGCAGTTTAAGTTTGTCTGTAATGCAGCTGATAATTTTTTTTGTTTATTTTTTTTTCTATTGAAAGAGAACCCGAATATTTAACCAATGCTTAGAGCATTTGTGTGTGATTTGAGTTGGACAGAAATCTGAAAACTTAAAGAGAATGACCTGTTTAGTTGGCTCAAAATTCATTAAACAAACCATTTCAAAAGCTGAAGTGATTTTCTTTTTTTTATATTATAGTTAGAATATGTATAACTCAGTGTTTTAACTAATTGAAAAGGCTGAATAATCGTTCCAAACTTACTGATTAGTCGGCGAAATAATCGACGATTAGTCGATTAATCGTTCTAATAATCGTTAGATTAATCGATTATCAAAATAATCGTTTGTTGCAGCCCTAATACAGTATATTGATTACTTAATTTCCAAACTTTTCCTCCCCATTAGAAGAGTGACAAGTTATTGTAACTGAGAGTTAGGAATTTAGTTCAGAGCACTAGAGCTTAACGAGTTAATCAGATTACAAGCACCATGTGATGGAAGAGGAAGGTTTTTCTTCTTTATATACTCTACATAGGCAGCATTGCTGGAGTACCACTGACTAAAGCTTGGTATGCTTTGGAACTAGGGCTTCTCGATTATGGCAAAAATCATAATCACGATTATAGGTGGGCGATACGATCAAAGTCTTATTTCAAGATATGAGTTATTTTAAATGTCAGTGAAATTTCACAATTATCGATACTTTAGCAAAAACTAATGCTAGGTTAATTTTAGTAAGAAACAGGTCCTCAAAATAAATACATAAGACAAGTAGTCAGCAATACAATAAGAACAAAGAAACTAATTGCAAACAAAACTGACAAATAAATACAACAGATCAAAAGTACAAATTAAATAAACAGTTTTAAAGGTGCTGTATGTAACTTTTTCACTCTACTAAAGCATAAAAATACCATATATTACCAGATATAATACCAGATATTTAGGAAACATGCTAAGTTCACATACTCGTTTCTCTGAAAAACACTTCTACAGCCAGTTATTTTACACGTTCCGTGTTGTGTCAGTCAGTTTTTGTTTTGGTCTGTGTGATCTTGCCCACTGCCAGTTCACCTAATAGTATTTCGACACCCCGGGATGCCAGTTACCAGGAAACAGTGTATTGCAGCCAGCAAACAAACTGGGTCAGAGATTGCAGATTCCACACAACCTAAAAAGCCTCGGTATCATCTAAAAATATCTAACAAGAGTATATTAAAACGCGGATAGATCAACTTGTCAACTTATAGTGTGTAAAGGGGGTCGCACACCGGACGCGCAGCGCTGCGCCGCTTTACGTCTAGGACAACTCGAGGCATCGCACACCGGACGCGCACTTTCTCAGTTTATGGCCAGCAATATTGTTATGTTGAAGGACAGCCTGTACTATGTTATGATTGTACTGTACAATTAAATACAATCATTGCTAAGTCTGCAGTCTGAATTCACTTTACCTCAGAGCGTCCGTTAACTGAATTGAGAATATCACCTGAAAATCCGATAACATCAGAAATTTTCATTCAAGCAGCTGATTTCTGTGAATGAATGTAAAACTAAATGTATATTGCAGCACAGGGTGAAGTCAGTATATACATTAACAACGAATTTAAAACAAATAAATGTACACTTAATTTAGAACTATGTAAATGGCGCTCTGTGGCGCGGCAGGATTTTGAACAAGGTCCTGAGCCGTTGTTGGGCGCCGAAAGGCGCCGCCGGTGTGTGTACACTCATAGAGAATAGTAATGTGTTCGAATTTAAAAGACGTGGCGCTGCGCTGCGCGTCCGGTGTGCGACCCCCTTAAGTCTACTCGGCAACAAATTGCGCTCAATCTTGTTGTGTGTCCTTAAACTGGCGACCCACATGAGCGTCGAGTCTGAGGAGGAGGGGGCTTGGGGAAACAACGATTTCCGATATTTTAAATTTGGACTGCAGTACCTATTTTGACCACTAGCTGTCATTCTTACAGACTGCTCCTTTAAGTTTTTCAGGAAGATGTAGGTAATCAGGAACAAAGGTAATCACATAAGTAATAGCCAACAACAACAAAAAATTAATAATCAAATGTGAAATAACGCTGCATAGTCTTACTGTACACATCAAATATTGATTAATCCTTATTAAAGCTAAGTTATTCAGTCAAGATCAGTAAATGATTTTCCATTGTCAATTGTTATTTGATTAACATTAATGACAGACTGAAGCAGGAGTATTAGGCTATGCTGCTGTCACTTTAAAAGCTATGCATGGATCCAATATACTGTTACACACGTGTTTCTTTCTCAACTGTGTACGTTTACTTAAGACATAACCCATCGTGTTTACATGAATACTCTCCAAAAAGGCATTTTGACATTTTTCTGTGTACAGGTTTAGGCGCGTATCCGAAGCCCATTTGCTTATCCGCGTTTGGCTCCGACTCGGAGTGCGCACACAGAAAGCCAGCTGGGAAACAGTTTCTCTTTTGCTGCTTCATGAGCTTTTAATAACACTATTTAATATCAAACACGTCCCACAGTTTAACTGCATTTTACAACACTCACTTATTTAGCTGATTTGGAACTATAATCCATTCCATTTAATCTGTGAAAAGTGAAATAAATAGGCCCTAACAGTCTTTCTAAAGAAAATGTTTAATATCGGTTTCATCAGATTGTCTTGATAATGTGTTCTGCCTTTGATGACTTTACAAAAAATACTCTAGAACTGTACAGTGATGATATCAAGAGATAACTGTATGATAAGCCTTATCCATACACCATAGCTATAGGTATTTTTACACCATAGGTATTTTTAACACCATAGGTATTTTTAAACAATACTGTTGTATTTCTATGGTATAAGAAATGTGAGTGGAACACTTGTAAGAATGTGGAAGAATGTAAATCACAAAGCCAGGTGCACAAGATAAATAAATAAAAAATGCCAAAGAAATTATTTTTGGCCACTGCTCAAATTCAATCCATTTGGATGGCAAAAATGTCCTAAAATCAAGCTGCATTCATGATTTGGAGAGAGAACCGAGCCCCTACAGGATGTTTTGAGAGCTGAATTGTTTCTGTAAAATGCTAGACTAGCCCTCAGTAGGTTATAGGCCCTGTCTGAAGCACACACTCAAAATCCTCTTTCAGATCCAGAACTTCCTGTTTGTACCACACCTAACTTCCCTCTGAGAACACTCATTTGTTATCTCTCTCCTTTTCCTCTCTGTAGTCTCTTGTTCGCCAATAGGAAAATCCTCCATTGGTCTTCTTGAACGAAGGTATTCACACGACTCTGTCTTTAGCAATGTGCTACAAATCGAACCAACTTTATGTGACTACCTCCAAGGTGAGATCTGACTCACAGTCATAGATCATTATTCCACTGACAACATTCACATAGCCTAAGTGTGCGTCACATAAAACTGCTAAAAATGTCTATCGTATAAAACTGAGTTACTCACCCGGCAGGGTAGGCAACCAGTCCTGAGTGTGGATCACATGCCAAAGCACGACTCCCAGCGGAAGTGATTCCCAGAACTTTCTCCAACGTCACCTGTGGAATTATATGGAAAATGAGAAATAACAAAAGTTATGATGTGCAGTACAAGATCCTTAAAGTTACAAGGAGTCTTTAAATGTCACACATCGTGAAATAATAACCCAATAATAATAACCCAATCTCACGGGAAAACATAACTATTTTACGAGGTGGCGATTTCATATGAAGTCTTATCATGCGAGTTGTACTTTATTTGTTTACAGGGAAACAGATGTAAATGTGACAGAATTAAACAAAAAGGCTATTTTTCATCAGACCGTTGACAGAATGTTAAAAAGAAAACAGAAAATACTAACAGAAACTAACATGTGGTTTTACAAACAGAAAATTGTCTAAACAACGCACGGAAATGTATTATTATTATTATTAAAAAAGTTCCCCTAACCCCACCACTAAACACTTGAATGACAAAGTACAAATTCAAACAAATTAGCCATCAATTCGCCAAAACATAAAATAGTTACGAATCGCCATCAGATTGTGTTGAATAAAATTATATCATTATTTTATATCATTATTTGAATGATGAACTATAGCCTAGGCTATATAAAAATTAAACTAAATTGAACATCTAAACAAAGGACTAATCACAAATATATGATTACACCAAAAATTGCAAGACAAACTCAATTGTGATTATACTATAGACATCATATCTATTTAGCCAGTAAAAGATTAGTTGGAAAATTACAGCAACAAATTTACTTTAATAAAGACCACTTATTAAAAGTGTTTATTATGCAATACTTTTGTTTAAAGAACCTTAGAGACTTTAAATGCGGGCAGAATGAGTCTACTAACTATTGCCCCAAAGTGGTGTTGTCATCTTAAAAAAATATTATGAGCTAGAAATTTTCCATGATACTTTGTTAAAGGGACAGTTCACCCAAAAATTCTGTCATCATTTACTCACCCTCAAGTTGTTCCAAACCTGTGTGAATGTCTTTCTTCTGCTAAACACATTCTTCACAATACCTTCTTTTGTGTTCAACAGAAGAAAGAAAATCATACAGGTTTGGAACAACTTGGTGATGAGTAAATAATGACAGAATTTTCATTTTCGGGTGAACTAGGCTATCCCTTATATATGAACTACATAAACTCAATGCAAAACACTGATTGAGGCAAAAGAACAAATTCAAATATAAAATTCACAAATCTACAAACAGTAAACAGGCCATGTATCGTTTCAATAGCAGTTCCATTACAGCGTCCATTACAACTGCATACGCACTGAGTAATAACATGCTTAAAATGCCAAAATTTGGTGAAACGGCCTGCAATTAATTACACAAAGTTGTTGTTTTATAACTTAAGATTGCATAACATCTGTACAAGATGAACACATAATAGCGTCATTCTAACAAAAATTAAGATGCACACATGCACTAGGTGTTTAGTTTTCAACATTTTAAGTGCAATACAATACACACCACATACAAATTCGCTTATTGAACATCTGCACAGGTCTGTTCAACATCTGAAACCTTTATTCTGCATTAAAACCTCTGCCAGACCACCTCTTCAAAGCAAGCATGGTCACATCCCAGCAGAGAACACTCTCTCACATCAATCGCACGCCACTTTAAGTACAGGTCAATGGAGAAATGAGAGGAACAACACCTGGTTTATAAAGTAAAGTAGTCTCCTCTAATTCTGCCATCTCTTTCCCCACTATATGGGTTGTCTTTCCATTTATCGCAGTTTTATCCTTCAAAAATGCAGGTTTCAAAAAGTCTATAAGCCAAAGCTGAAGATGCTACGCATGTACATTTATTATCCTACTGTAAGCTGAATGCATTTGTGCTGAACATGCCGATATACAAAGCACTGTAATTGAGGTTGTTGCTTTGATTTATCATCTTTCCAAAGATGTTTTGACAGACCTCCATATATCCACTGTATATTAGTGCCTTAGAGTGCTGGAACAACAGAAAAATAACTATTTTCAAATGCATGCGGTTTTTAAGCCATTTCTCATGGGAATTTCTGGACCAACGGCTGTATCATGCACTTTTCCAGAAACTTTTGTGCAATCGCTGTATGTCGAATCCTCAGAGAAAGGCAAAGACCTTGAGCCAAGAGTCAATGAACTGCACAGCACCTGGAGGAATGGCTTTGATTTCGATGCAGCGTGTAAACCTTAGAAAACCGAACCCGGTATAAGAGCTGAACTGATGGTCTTACAAAAAGCTCAGATCTCTTTGTTTGGCTCCAGAGATTCCTCTGACACCAGAGATTCCTCAACTGCTTTAGGCAGAGAAAGAGAGAGAGAGACACATCTGCTCTTTTATACAGAACAAAGGCACCTTGACAGAGTCTTTTGCATAACACTTAAATGGTAGCATGTACAAGATACTGTCTCTGGAGCAGTGATAATCACACACTCTGATAGTACCACTCCAATTGTGCTTTTTTATGATGAATTGCATGTTTAATGCATGAAATGGATGTAGTTGGGGCCCATTATTTGCAAAAAGATGTATTTGATCAATGCAATATTAAACTAGTCTTTATAATATTGCAGTGCTTTGCAAACATTCAGTAACATAAATGTTTAAAATTGCTTATTATATTCTGGACCGACAATAAGGATTGGGCGCCTCCATTGTAAGAGTATCTGATTTTTTTAAGAGTAGGTAATAGAGGAGGTAAAATCTCCTCCACAAACCACACAGTCTGAGGTATATCGTTCAATTCTGTAGCACAAACAGTTAAGTTTAATATGTTAGTTATGGGCATAACTCTAAAGTTGACCAATAAAACGACCTCAGACAACACTATGAACACCAAATACAGACTAGTGGAACATTCCATATAGATATGGATTTGGTTACTGAGCATGTGGTAGTGCGAACAACACTGTGTTATTTATGAGCAACAAATCATATGCAGCTTAGGTCTCAGAGTTATTTAAGGCATTCATCTCAGTTGCAAAACGGTCTCAACAATCACACAGTCACAGGGACTCCTGTGTATGAAAGGGAAGTACAGTCAGTCACCCAAGGGTCTGCAGCAGTAAACAGGCAATCTGAATGGAATGCAACAGTCAGGGATGATTGCTTTGATTCAAAAAATAGTTACAGTTACAATAACAAGAGCAAAAGGACAGTTCACAGATTTACAGCAGAACTACAGGCCAAAAATATCAATATAAGGCTCTAAATAAGGATGAATGCTAAAAGAATCAGAAATATATCTTATGCATTGCAAACTTGTATAAGAGATGCATGCATACATACTTACATACCTACAAGTGTTTTGTTTCAAACAAAGACATTATTATATAATAATATTAGGCTATATTATAAACTGACTGTTTAAAATCGGAATGATTAATATCCTAATGCATATTTGTGCAATATTGCCAATGCTTTACATATTGCACATATTATTGTGCATTATATTTTCCCAGCATGAGTTTACCACGGATTGGAATGATTTGTGACATCTGGCAAATATAGGTCAGTGCATTTTACAGCCTTCTTACTGTTGCATTGTACTGACAGAGCCACAGTATGCCTTTGTAAAGTTTACATAACAAACCCTGGAAAAAATCTGACATATTAGTGTCAATTCACTGACGCCTTGCATTAAACTGCAGAAAATCACAGCGATACATCATATGATACATTTACAGGCAACTGCAGATACAGATTCCACACATGCTTCGTGTCATACAGTAAATGCACTATAACGTTACCTTATTACTGAGATTCTCTTTGTTGATCCCAGCTTTACTTCTTCTCAATTTGATGGAAGGCGACCGGAGCAGATTTTTAAGCCGACTTTTGATAGTTGTATTTTCCACTGTCATCTTGATTTGGTGTGCTCTTGAATCAACGTTTCCAACAAACAAGCGGAAGCCCTTCTACAGTCACAGCTGATGATCAATTAAACGATACGCGTTTAAAGTAAGCCATGGTCTGATCATAGCCTTTTATTTCATAATATTAACGTTAAACCAATCCGCCGGAACCGTCATCGCGATAAATCCAGTGTGGTTGTCCTGCCGGTGAGAGACGCGCTCCTCTTTAACGTCCATTTGTTAAAATGGACCATGTTTCGTGTCTAGAGTCAGCAGTTTGACGGTCTGAAAGCTCCGCGAATCACCTCCAGCCGTGATACCTTCACCGGTACTGTGTGTGTATTTATAAATTCTACTACTGTAAAGGCCAGGCTCATGAATATTAATTATAGAATGCGAGTTTGTTCTGTCAGTTTCATGATTGGCTGGAACGCTGACGACGGGAGGCGGACGCTAGTCAACTGGCCAATTAACGACTTCTGAATATTAAAGAGATGACGAGCCTTGAAACGTGTGCTTGACCTAATTAATATTAAGATAGCCTTAGCCATAGTATACATTGTTACGCATGGCATTATAGGCTGAGTATACTGCTTATACGGGCGATTGTGTGACACTGCAGTGTTTCCCTAAGGTGTAGACAATTCGTTTACTTAAGGCAAAGTGTTTATTTTGATGTTTGCAAATAATAGGACAAATAGTAAAACAGAGAATTGTGGCATTATTATGTTAATTTTCCCCAGATGGGAAATCCAGTTTAAGATTATAACTGCGTTTTAGAACATGGGTTCTAGACAGGTTTAGGCTGGTGCAAGACCAAATTGACCATAACTTACTACCTGCTGGTAACAGGGCAGATTTGCATTTTACAGCAATGGTTCCAATGTAAACACTGCATGATTGCATTTCTCCAGTCTAGACCGAATGGCATTATGTGATTCCATGTAGCTTTCAATGGACGTGAAACTTCGTAATATAAATTGTCCAAGTACCCTGAAGAAAAGACAACAAAGAGATGTCATAAACCTCCCTGCAAGGCGAACTAGGAGGGGTATTTATTGCCGGAAAATAGAGATTTATGACGAAGAACAAATTCAGCCTGATGTGGCATTCATACTGAAAATAGCAGAAATTGAATGACAAAAGCAACTGTTTAAAAATAGATTTATCCCTTCATTAACTAAACATTGTTGTAAAAAAATAAACATCAACTGAATCTCAAATGTTAACTTAAAGGTAATTTGTTAGTGTTAACATGTATAAGTTGGACTGAATTATTGTGTAGCCTATACCTATTTTTCCCCCACACCAAGTCTGCCATCTAGTGATGCTAAGTAGCCTACCTTAGGATTTACTTTTATTTTTTTTTATTTTTCATTCAACTGAACTCAACTTAACTAGTACATGTGGCCAACAATTTCGATTTAGATTAATCACTCATTTGACATTTGAAACTGTGAGTCAGACAGACACAGATATAAAATAGTTTATTTCCTTGCTTTGTCACAAAGTCGTCATACACCTTTTATTTAAACAGACAACATCAGCAAGAAAAAAACTTATGTAAACTTACATTTATAGTTATATTAAAATGTTATATTAAGTTATATTAAAGACATTAAATGCATCAACTCACAATTGTGCAACTAGATATGTGTGGGTGGTCTGTAAAATATTATTTGTTCATGTTTTTATTATTCTGCATTATTTCTGTTCTGTTTTTGGAACCACCATGAAGTTGGATCACACTGGTAGGTTCATCTGAAGGCCCTCCCAAATCTCGTTTCTTACCTACCTGTAAGAACTTTCTAGCCCAGTTTCCCAACACCACCATAGGAGGAAGTTTACCATGTCCCCGCTGCATATGGAAAATTAAAGGATCAAGACATGCATTGAGACAGTACAGTATTTGAGAGACTTCAGAGAGCAGGTTGACCACCCATGCAACCCAGCAAGCATTTTTGCAGTGATCCAAAGTGAAGAAAATTATATAGGCAATGATGTAAAGCAGCTGTCCTGGCACCCAACACACCAGGAAGTTGGCAATGAAAACAGCAATCAGCCAGATGGTCTTGTCCAGGCCTTGCATGTTGCCTTGGCCCCACTGCTGCCTTGACTGCTTCATCCTGGAAATGATCTTCACATAGGCAGGAATGATGAGGATCAGTGGGACAGAAACCTGAATGGAGTAGTAGGACATGAGATTGTAGGTTGCTTCAGTGGTCCTGAACTTCGAGATCACCACCGCTCCACACACATGGATGCCATCCTTCCTGACCAAATAGAAAATGTTAGGATAACTGAAGTAGACCAAGAGGGCAGTGATGGCCCAGAGAAGAAGCGAAACCAGTGCACTGTTCCGAGGGGTGCGGATCATTCGGGACTCCAGAGGGAAGACGATTGCTAGGAAGCGGTCGGTGCTTATGGCGCAGATGAACATGGTACTAGACGTCAACCCGAAGAAGTATAGCATTTTTACCACAATGCAGAGCGGACGGCCAATTTTCCAGTGGTAGTCAGAGCTAATGTAGACAGCCCAGGGTCCCATAGAGGCCAAATAGGCAAGGTCACACAGAGCTAGGTTCAGTACACCAATGGAGCCAATACTCCAAGGATGGGATGGCCGCAGACAAGTCCACAGGCTCCAGAGATTTCCAATTGTTCCAAGGATTGAAAGCGTGTAAAAGACAAGAGGTATGAAGTTGGTGGCATACTTGCGGTTGGAGGGACAGTCTATGTGTAGAACCAAAGGAAGGGTCATATGATTGGAGTTGGTGCAGTTCTCTGTCCAATTGTTTACTGCCGACATTTCTTATGCTTAGTCTATATTCCATTAAAAAGAAAGAGGCAAAATTAGTTACCTATCCATTGTAACTTCTTATTCTTAACTATCCAGCACCATTTTGGTCTGGATGCTGAACTCACATCAATACTATTTCAGTCTCATCTCTTACAACATGTTAAACAAAATGCACATTAAAGAATGGATGGACCTTACCTTGACAAAGCTGAAAGAGGTTTTGATTACACCTCTGTCGACTGCTGTATATCAACCATGATTCCTCCTGGAAATAGATCGGTGTTTGCTCTTGGGACTTGCGAGCAAGGTAAAAACCATTAGTAGATAATAACCTACAATTACCTTGATAATTACCATGTAATTCTCTAAAGTCTATCAAATGTCAAATGAAACCCTTCAGAGTCTTCAAGGTATGTTTTTGGACAATAGACTGACGCATCAACCTGGACTGTTTCCCAAAAGTATCATAAGCCCAAGTAGATTAAAATATAGATGAATATTTTGAGTATTAATATATTTGCTGATAAACATGCCCACATGCGTTTTAACTTGAGCGTGCTCATTTACATGTCATTTGTATTAAATATCAGAATTTGGCCAAATGCTAATTGTTAAGACTAAAATATTTTAATAAAAAAAAATGCATGATCTCAGAAAAGCACATTTTAGACTAAGCAATCAAAAAGAATAATATTCACATCTTGTTTTTTTTTAATTAACCACAATTCTCAGTCATTAAATGGGATTATTAAAACATTCACTTTCACACATTATGAACACAATTTTATTGACTTAAAAAGACATATCCATCTCTTTTACAAAGGAGTTAAGAGAGCACTGATTTATAGCATATAAAAAAATAAGTATTTTAACAGACAGTTTGCAGACTAACAAAAAGAACGTTTTATGTACAATAGCCAAGAAATGTTATACAAGCCAATATACAGACTTTAAACTAGCTAACTAATTTACAAAATAAACCAGTGTAACATCAAATATACAAATCTCATTTTATGAAGCATTGTAGTTCCTATGTAGTTTTTCCTTTTCCAGTCTTGTCTAAATCGTACGCAAAACAATTGCATAGTGATAACTAAGCCCAAACTGAGGGATCCCTTGAAGTTATCCAGCTCACTGGAGGTGACAATAGTGTTAAAAACCTTTGAAATGCTTTAAAGATTGTTAAATATATGTTGCTGTTGAGGTGGGGAGTATGGTGAAGCAAGAGTAGGTTTTCACAACTAAAACCATAAATTGACAACTCAAACTTCACTGATTACTTTCAAAACAAACAAAAATAACATAAGGGAGGAAGAAAGAAAGATGGATACACTATATCCTTAATTTATTCCTATATTCCTTATGCTATTTATATAGGTTGACTATTCCCTAAAACAAGAAACCTTTCTACGTCCCAATATGCATATATTAGAACCCTTTGAAAGGCACTCAACATATGTATATAAGCTAGCTTTTCTGTAACAAGAACAGACTATTTGTAGGGAATTTAACATCTATTATTGCTTTAACATGTATTCATATGATGCGTTTAATAGACAGTGGTTTGTTTCAGTGAGATGCAAAGACAATAACATTTGTGTAATCTCATTAGCAGACACTCACAGATGAAACGGCTTTACTGTTAAAAGTCACTGGGCAAATTCAATTATTCCTAAAAAGGTCACCTGGAAAACCAACCATAACCATTCCACAAAATCCCCAGTGTAAACGATTACAATCAGCTTGACCTTCATGGTGCTACGGGAGAAACAATCCAATGTTAAAAGATTAAGTAAAAACTATATATTTTAAATTTTTTAATGAACTTCAATGGGGAAAAAACCAAATGCTCCAATATAGAGGTTAGGATGAGTTAACAGCTTTCCACATCTATTGCCACAAAGAGTGGATACACAATCGCTAGCAAAATCGGAGAATACAGAGAATCTTGCTGGTCAAGTAGGTTGAGTATATAAAAAAAAAAAGTAAAATCAACAAAATGTCTTTGGATATACCAGAGGCACAACAGGTGGTACCCATGGCAGCAGGACTTGCACAGGAAACAAGAAATAAATACATTTAAAAAAACAATTTTGTACACAAGTTAAACGTGAGCAGCAGCAAACCTGAATCATTGACTGGTAGATCCTATTTGTGGTCTATTAACATCTTGCTCATTTGAATCCGGTTTAAGATCCGAAGAGCCAGTCACCTTATTTACAACAACATCTTGGGGCTTTAACCCTAGAGGAACCAGTTTAGGCATAGGCCGCCATGCCACATTGGTCCCTTCATTGGCAGATTGACCCGAAGTAGCTTCACATGCAGCCTTCATGTGCAACAGAGGTGGTGGAGTAGGAGCATCACCTTTAACATTGCACGTTGGGGCATTCGGACTTTCAACGTTTGTTGATGGTGCAACTCCAGATTCGGATGATACCAAAGGTGAATCTGACCCAAAGATGACTTTGACCAAGTCATCCACTTTGGGTGGGTCATCGATTTCATCTTTAGAGTCTGGAGACATCAGATCTTCATCTAGAGTTAGGAACAAGGGACTGAGAGCACGTTCATCATCCCGCTCTACATCTGCCTGCTTGTCAGAACATGGCTGTACCTCGTCTGGCACGACAATTCTCTGATCTTCGTCTTCATTATTCAGCTGCTGGCTAAGTAGAACAAGTTCGTCAAGCAAAGACATCAGATTTTCATCCTCAGGGTCGCTGTGGTCATCCTGACCCTTCTTTTCCAGTCCTTCTTGGTTGGATGAAGTAACAGATGCACTGATCTCATCTCCTCCTTCAGGCTGTTTTGGGAAATCCTTGGGTTGAGGCTCATCAACAACTGCCCTTTCCACCAAATTAGATATTTTAACATCAGAGGTATTCTGCTGATTCTCCACTGGTGCAGGGACAGATTTTGGCTGTGCCTGGGCAACAGATGCATCTTCCACAACTTTCTGTGGTATTACCAGATTCTCCACCGGTGAAACCAGAGAAATAACATTGGTGATGTTTGGAAGGTTGGCAGAATCCACTGAAAATAATGCATTGTATAATAAATTATCCATATGAATTTCACTGAACAATGTAGAAAAATCTGATTCATTATATATGACAATATCAGCCGAGGAAACTCACCTTGAGTATTAATATTAACAGGACTGTTTGTAATTTTGATTAACTGAGGCTGCAATACTGGAAGAGAATTTTCCACTCGAAGTGGATGAGATATTGTAGGAACTATGGACACAGACGCTACACCTAGTTAAAAACAGAATACAAAAACACAAATGCGTGTTATGTAATCACTAACTTTCTTTGTGACATTTTGAAGCATCAATTGACCTGTTTAGAGACAAACCTGGTGTAGATGATTGCGGTGTCCCTACTGAGGTGATGCCAATTGGTTGAAGTGGGTTGTTTATGGTTATGATTTGATTGCATTGAACCATGGTATTCATCAGAGGAAATAATTGAGGTATACACACTGGGAAAAAAACAACAACAAAAAAACAACAGACATCAAAGAGTGTGAACCTCAAAAAAACAATTTCAACCAAGTCAAATCAACATGGCACAAGTACTGTATTGTAATTTTTTTTGGACTAACCATTAGTTAAAAGAGGCTCTTTGACTGGAGGTCCTTGCATCTGGGATGAAGCACGGGACAGAATGTTTGGCCGCATTCTCTCACGAGGTACTGGGAAATGTTTTACAGGCCTTAGGACAGAGACTGGTTTCTTTTGTGGACTGGAGTTAAAGGATGGCTGAGTAGGTTTAGACATGCTGCCTTGCTCTTTATCCTGAGTTTTAATGTTTTTTTTGCTACTATCAAGGTCTGTAAGGTTTGAGGTTGGAGTGGATTTCAAAACACTTTTTGTCTCTTCCAGGCTTTTTTGTTTTTTAGTACTCAAGTCTATCGGTTTGGAGGGAGAAAAGGTGGGTTTTGGAACATCTTTTACTTTGTTCTGGAATGCCAAAACTTTCTGTTTACTATTAAGATCAACAAATTTAGGTTTGGGTTTGGGTTTAGATTTAGACGTTGCCTGGTTAAGCTGGGACTTTATCTCTTTTGCATTAGTTTGGGCCTCCAGGGCTTTTTGCTTAGCAATAATTTCATTAAGCTTCTGGCTGATGGACTCTGTACTCTTGTCTGCAGACAAAAAGAGATACAACCTTTGTTAGCAAACCAGATGTTCACACATTCAAATTATATCATTTTATAACAGAATATATCAATGAAATATCCCCACAACTCCTTGTAAATCCTATAAGCATGTGCCTAGGAATAAACAAACAAATAGTCTAACAAAAATAGATGAATCCCACACACTGCAATACCTTGCAAATCATATTTCAATACAACGTTTAGGTCATGGATGATCAGGATGGTAGCATGACCGAAATGTTGCATTAAAATATGATTTGCAAGTGTGCAAGATTAATATATTTATACAAAATTTGTTTCTGATCTTTAATAACAGCTTGGATATTATAAAAAAAATAATTCCATAGTCTGAAGGACAGCCTTACCACACAATAGTGAAAGCGTCTGTAGGTAACACTCCCTCTTAATTCGCAGCTTCTCTCTTCTTTTTACTAAGCGGTCCTCCTGCTTAACCAGAGACTCAATCTCTTTATGACCCTTGAAATAAGTAAGAAAACGTGTCAAAACATTAAAACAATATTTTCTGTGAAACTACAAGCATAAACTGTAGCAAAACCAACAACAAACCTTGGTGAGGATGCTCAACCTGGAAGCTACAAGATTCTTTGAGGGCATTCCTAGTGTTTCCTGAAGTGTAAGAAATAACTCTTTGAGTGTGTGGCGCCTCTTTCTCTCCAGCCTCACTCTCTGCACAAAGAAGTTACATAACACCATTTATTAAATACAAAAACTGTTACACATACATGTTACAAAATACATAGAAAGGGTTGGGTCAGTCATTTGAAAAAAATAAATAAAAATGTACGTATGGAACGGAGAGAATAGAACCTACCCTGACCTTCACTTCCAAGCTTTCATCATGAATGTGCTTCTGGTTACTGCAAGAGCAAAATGTTTTTAAAAGACAAGTAAGTTTGTAGATTTTTCACAGGAACTGGTTAATTTTCTTAGGCAAAGCATCTATTTCCAAATTCTTTCATGGTCTAAATGCAGATCAGGTCAAATACCAAAACAAAACATCAAAATAATGCAAAATACAGTTCCACGTAATCAAACATCAATCAGGTGTTCGTTACCTGTGATGTTGATTCCGTCTAATTGCAGATGCCCTCAATTTCGCGATACTGTTTTCCTCTGCAGACTCAATGGTCTCAATATCAACCACCACCTCTGCAAAATCTTTCATCTTTGAGTCCAAACCATCCGTATCCTCCATCCTCTCCCCTTTATCAGAACCCTGAAAAACAGCAAAAATATCTAGCCTGAACAAGCAATATAACAGTTCGATGAGCTACACAAATTCTGTTACAAAAGGTGAAAATAATCAATCATATGATGCTCTTACACTAAAACTACATGTATCTTCTCGGTCATCATCACTGTACAGGTCAGAGTCATCAGTTAATTCTGTTGCATCTGAATCAATCTCTTCCTCTTCAGGATCTAGTGTTTTGTCAAAATCTGTTTCCTTCACATTGGGATTATCTCTGTTATCAGCTTCAGCCAAACTCAAATGTTTCAGTGCTCCATGCTCATTATGTGAAGGAGCTGAATCATCTCCAGAAAATTGCCTGGATTTTGGATAGGTGGCAGCAGAAGATACACTCTCTGATACATTTCCTGCTATTCGTTTAGAAACATCACAGCTATTTTGTTTAACAGGATCCAGCTCAGACTGCTTATGGACCTGACCGATTGGCCCCTCTGTTGAAAGTGAGCTAACAGAAACGGTGGTCTCAGACTTAGTGGAGTCTTTGTTCAGTAGTGTTGAACTTCCATGTTTTAATGTAAAGTCACTCTGTGAGAGGATAGGAGAGGAAGCTGGATTGGTAATTCCAGTGTCTTGGACAGGATTTGGTGAGAGAATTCTTAATGTGCAAGTGCCAGATTGTCCCAGAAAACCTGGGACAACTTTAAGGGTAGAAGGAAGGCTGCTCAATGAGACTGACTTGGACGCAGTGAGTGTAACTGTCTTGCTACTCATAGATGAAGATGTAGAGACTGGTACAGTGACAGTAGGCTTTGACTGCATTTGAGTCGTTGGGTTGGAAGATGTGACTATGGTGGCACTGCCACCCTGAGGCTTATTCAGATTGATTGCAGCCGGTGCATGCAAACGGATAAAGGTTGCTGTGGGAAAAACAGAGGCATAATTAATATGTCTTTTGGGATAAGCACACATTTGTTTTGCCATTTCCCCCAAACAAGTTTATCAACTCTTCACCAAATTCGAGTAAAATAATCAATAAGACCATGCTGTACAAAAATGACCACATGGATTTTAATATTCAACATTGGTTATCAGCAAAACACAAGCAAAATTAAACTAGGACTTTAAATGCTTTTTCAAAAACGTTTAAATTTAAGTTTAATTTTTTTACCCAATGGCTAAATGTGCTAATATAAATTTTTAATTCAATGGAATTTAATTTCTACCCTTTGTACTAAAAATGATACAAAGTAATAATGTAGATTACACAAATTTCTCAAAGTCAGTCATAATCCTTGTCTGTGACGCTGCGATTTTTATCCACTGGGGTGCTTATAAAATATAGTTTTAAGCTGTTAAGTGCTAATAGCCTACTTTTTTTAATTATACTTATATATATATATATATATATATATATGTATATTTATTGGTTCTCATGAACCATTTAAAATGGTATTCCTGAACCACTTACGTTGGCCTTGAGATAGGAGATTGGGTTTGATGGCTTTAATTTGACTTAGAGGTACCAACTGCATGAGTTGGCCATTAGGATTACGGTACAGTGTGTTTCCATCAGCCGTCTTCACCACCTGAAGCAGCATCTTTTGGCCTGGGGGCTGTGGGGGACGAGTCTGTGTGACAGGCTTTGTAATCCGAGGACCACTATTGGGGAGGCCTGTATTACAGGACATGACTTTGATCAAAACAGTCTTTTTCCCAGGAGTGGTTGATCCAGGTGAAGAGACAGTAGTTGATGGCGTTGGACCAGACCCACCTGAAAATATGGAAAAGATTCATTATGGCAGCTTAAACATTCAACCCGGTGGCATGGTGGAATAATTCAAGGATAGTGTGAATCATAAAGTCAGTAGACCCAAAGCACCACACTAGCCCATAATTAAAGGGATAGTTCACCCAAAAATGAAAATTCTGTTATTAATTACTCACCCTCATGTGTTCCAAACCCGTAAGACCTTCGTTCATCTTCGGAACACATATTAAGTTATTTTTGATGAAATCCGATGGCTCAGGGGGGGCTCCATTGACGGCTATTTAATTATCACTTTGAAGGTAAGACACCCAAAAAGGTAGGAAAGATCAACTTCATTTCAACTTAATTTTATGAAGCGACAAGAATACTTTTTGTGCGAAAAAAAAAAAAATCAACTTTATTCAGTCATTTCTTCTCTTGTGTATCAGTCTCAACGGAGCCTCCCCTGAGCCATCGGATTTCATCAAACATGTCTTAATTTGTGGTCCGAAAATGAACGAGGGTCTTACAAGTTTGGAACGACACAAGGGTGAGTAATTAATGACAGAATTTTCATTTTTGGGTGAACTAACCCTTTTAAGGAGAATAATGATGGTGACCGGTTGTGTTCACAATAGCAAACTGCTATTAAAATCACTATGTAGTATAAGGAGCATTCACACTGACATTGATTAAATGCCTGTATTCCTATTGGCAGTTGGCACATTACGTCACTGTGCATTTACATCAAGTTGAACAATGCTCATCATAGCTGCATCACAAATTGTCTCTGATGCTTATATGGCTACAAATTGCCAGTTTTTTTAAAATGTGTGTGACATGATCTGATTGCTTCGTTTTAAACTTAAAATTTATTCAGGCTGTGTTTAACAATTACCATAAATTTTACAATGCTGAATCCAGAGAAGCCAAAACATATTCATAATTTTCCTTCACCACGGTAAACACAGTCTCACGCATTTTTACATCTCAGTCTGCAAAAGGACAGATCTAACATTAAGATATACTGCGTAATGTGAAAATCAATGAAGGTGAAGCTCGGCGCTAAATTAAGCTCATGGAAGATTATTCAACCTACAATAACAGCCAGAGTCACAAATGATGATAACAGAAGATAATGGGAAGGGTACACAAAGCAGGAAGATGAAAGTGACCCGGTGTCTTTCTTAGTTTGAAGCAACAGCAAGCTTTAAATCACAAGAACAGACCCATATGAAGGCCATGTATGTTAAATTCTCTCAGTAGATGCATGACCAAAGGGTTTGTTGGAGAGGGAAGCACAGACACAAAATGGCAAACCAAGGAAGCCAGGCTTACCCAGAGGCAGGCTGGGTGATTTAGGGTGGATGGTGATGGTAGGGGCTTGGACTTTTGATACAGTGGGAAAATTGGTGCTACCTGCAGAGTCTGAAGGCTCAGACACCTGGGTTATCAAGTCTGCTTTAAGAGGAGAAAGAGCCAACCCAGGAGCACCAGCCTCTCTGCCAATCATCAAGGTTGGAGGGACGACAATTTTTGGAGCAGAAGGCTGTAAGTGTGAGGTGCTAGTGTTGTTTTGAGAGTTGATGTGGTTGACCACAAACTGGGTGAAGACCTTTCCCACAGGGGGCTTGGTCACTGTGCAAAAAACAAATTAAGGAGCAGGTTAAGTCTGCCACTTAAGTTATGCACATATTTACATGCAGTACAGCTGCATAAATGTAACAGTGTTATACACTGCTTAGTAATATACTGGACGTCCACTATATTGGTCAATACACTTGAGAGGTCTGGAGGTGAACGCTGTAAACCTTTACATGACTTACCAACAGATTTGATGACGGGTGTGTTTGTAGAAGTAGACGTGCTGGTAACTGTAGATACTGTGGCAACAGTAGAAACCGGAATGGATGGGATAGAGGCCTTTGTAATGGTTGATTTTGTCGGACATATTCTCCCTGTGATGTAAGCTGCCAGTCTGTTGGCAGGATGCAAAGCTCCCATCTGCCCTAGCTCTAACTTGGCCTGTGGGTATGGCTTTCCATTGACCTGCGAAAACAATTGATCACAAGTTTTAAAGGACTGGTCCTACTCCATTAATAAATAATCATACCTTTAAATATAAAGACATGTCTTAGACAGGCAGTACTTTAACTCTTAAAGTCAACAAAAATTATGTTGCCAACCCATTTTAGTTCTGTACTGTTTAAGGGAAAAAAATTGTAGGATAAGACTTTATTCATTGGGAATTGATTGAATTGTGAAAAGAGAGCATTTCATGCAGCCCAGGTGATGTCAGGTGTAATGTGATACATTTTGATGGAAACATTGGAATTACATACACTGATGAATTGTGCACAAGAAGACCAGGAACATAAATTAAGTAAATAGGGTACATTTTCATATTATGTTGACTTCAGGTTAGTTTATGATATTTTGTACTCCTAAATACATCAAAATGGTTTTGCCAGGTAATTGCACGCATACCATTATTCGGCCTGGGGCATCGGGTGCTTTTTTCTCAGCCTTGAGCAAGCCTGCAGGGCAACACCTGGAGAGGAAGGGCAGACCTTTCACCTTACTCTTCTCTACATGCTTTTTCAGCTCAGCTTCATTTTGCGTAACCTTCTCATCTTCTTTCTTCTCCACAGGTCGAGAGATGGTGACTTTATATGTTTCGACAGAACCATCATCTGTTTCTTGTAGAGTCTTGGAAACTGGCTCAATAAAGTACTTGCCAATCCAGAAAGGATGCTTCAAACGATCCTGAGCCATGTGCTCACACACTATGCGCATAATGTAATTTCTGATGTCTGTACTTGTCCAACTGCATTCGGATATGATCTCAAGGCGTTTTGCAGGGCCAGACAAATTAAGAGGTACAAGCTCACCCTCCTCAATATCTAGAAGCAAAAGGGGAAAAAAGAGGGGTTTCAATTTAAGGACCAGCTTTGTAAAACATTTTAAAGTCCTTTGAACTTGACAATATGTTGTTTGGCAATAAACTATGATTACACCAACTATTAAAGCGTTAGTTCACCCATAAACAAAAATTCTGTCATTAAATACTCTATTACTTTTATGATGTCTTTACTACCTTTCTGGGGCTTGAAAGTGGAGGTTGCGTAGGCTGTCAATAGAGGGACCGAAAGCTAGATTTCATTAAAAAGATCTTCATTTGTGTTCCGAAGATGAATGAATGTCTTACGGATTTGGAACGACATGAGAGTGAGTAATGACAGAATTTAAATTTTTGTGTGAACTAACTCATAATAACTAATTATCAGTAAACTAACTAATAATCAGTAAAGGAAAACAGACCTTGATTAGAGACCTGCAATATGTGGTGCTGGTCAACCTGCCAGAAGTACAAGAGTGTACAGTGTAAATTTGTGTAAATTTGTCTTAACCAAAAAATATGCCATCCTTCATGTAAGAATCTCACCGTTTTTTGTTTAGCATAACACCTGGAGTCAAACGGTCGCGAACGAGCACATGTCAGTGAGCTATCCACATTGTCCTTGATCATATTCAAATTTTTCTCTTCCACCTGAATACAGTAAGGAAATATTTAAGATATCCAAGTGTAGACATCGATGAAATTATGAAACTACACGACACGTGACAAGTATTTGATAACAGGAAAAAAAATTGCACATGAAATTATAAACCCATTAAAAGCATGTTTAATTAACTGTGGTCAGTTATGATTGCAATGTATTCTAAATCTTTTTCTCACCGTTTTTTGTTTTAAAGGACTGAAAAAGCTCTCCAGGTCGTGTTGAAGCTCTCGAGACAAGAGTGCTGGAGATGGAGCTCTTGGAGGAGGAGGAGAGAAAAGAACCTCTGAATCAGAACCTTCTCTTTTTCGAACCCATAATGTACTCACACGTTTGGCCGGTTCAGGAGCTGTCTCCGGATCAGTCAGAACTGCAGGAGATGGTCAATGTAAATTTCATTTGCATAACTTTTCTCAGTACAAATTGTTTCAAAGCAGCTTTTCAAGCAATACAAGCTAATTGGAAAGATACATGAATATTACGATAAAATAACAAGCGGTAAATTGTTAGTTATAACAATGGTACAGCTATTGCAATAAATATCCATTGAATAAACTGACCATAAGTTTTTCTCTTTTTGTTTTTCTTCTTCCATTTAGCCTTGTTCTCCTCTGACACTCCTTGAGGTTCAGGCTCATCTGCTGTACTTTCTTCCTGTTTGGGGGTCTTCAGTGCAACAACTTTGCGTCGCAGGCAGCTACAGCCCAACATGCACTGTGGTTTTCCACAGTGATGATGTCGCCTCAAGTGCACCAGACTGGCACACACGCAGCCAAGCCTACAGAATACATTGAGGCAGGGTGGTGCACGTCGTCTTATAATTCTGATGGCATCAGGGTTTCCTTTTGATACCCCCTTAAAACCGAGAAAAAGAGATAAGAAAGAGCATAAGGTGTCTTTGAGAACATGATCCCATAGCTCAATTCTGTTGTTAATAACTACAAAACTCAATATCTGTCCTAAGAAATTATACACTAAGAAGATCCTCATTTTGACTAATACCTCAGAGGTGACAAGAGTGGCCAGTGCGATGGCTGCCCTTTCTTCTGTAATATAGGTACGATGTCTGCCTTCCCACACTGCTCCATCTTCCACATCCATCAGCTTCACCAGAGTCTTAGGCAAACCTACACTACGTCCACCTGTGCAACTCGATTGTGTGGAGCCAGAAACTTCAACCATGGGACTCTTATTAGGGGCTACAATTGCAGCAGTCTTTTCAGGACTCAAACCTTTGGATTCCTTCTTATTTTTAAATTTTTTGCTCTGTTGTGGCTTTTTCATGCACAACGCAGGTTTGTTCACACTAAAGACTGTTTTTATTTGCTTTCCTGTACATGACTTTAAAGGTTTTTTGGATTTAAATTTCTCTTTGGACTTGATCGTTGGCTTGACCTTATTCAGTGTTGTGGATAAGGAAGCAGGTACTTGTTTCTTAAGTACACTATCCAGGGTACGAACGTAGCTAGTGCTCTTTGTGGGCAGCTGGTATGCTACAGACGTAGTATCAGTCTGTGATAAGTTAGCAGCTCGTTCGTCGATCAGTTTGCCCTCGCTAGCCAGATACTCATCCAACATGTCACTACAAAACGCAGAGAGGTTCTTCTGCCCTGCATCTGTGCTTGACATGCCTACAAATAAAATGTAATGCAAAATCATTATTTTAGCAGCAGTATCATACCAACATTTCAAATTAGTTAATATCAGAGTATATTCTTGTAACAGAGTATAAGAGTATATTCTTGTAATAAATTACTGATAAAATAGCATACCTTCAGTAATAGATCCTGATCCAGCAAACTTATCTCTCCAACCTTTAATTTTAGTAAAGTCAGTAGTTTTCCCTGTCCTTGAAACAAACTGGACTGCAAAGGGGAAAAATGCATTAATGACAATGAAAATGCCTAAATAATGATTTAGGTTATCTATATGCTTATTGTTGTTGTTATTATTATTATTAAGATATGTTACCTTGAGATGATGCTGAACTTCCTTCGGGTGAGAGAACAGGTGGGGGAATGGGTAATTGCACACCCAGATATTGCAGGTCAATTTCAAGGTTTAGGTCAAGCAGATTCAACTTTAATCCCACTATGAAGAAAAACAAAATTAAGCATTATTGTAATGTTGTACATTGTATTGTTATATAATTTAGAGATTCAGAGAATTCCAAAATCTAGAACCTTCTTGCAGCACTGGATGAATGACCTGTCTGTGCTTCATGAGTTTCAGATCACATAAAAGGGTTTTCTCTAACACCGCAATCTTTTCCAGCATATTTTCATCACTGCCACCTGTTTAAAAAAAAAAAAAAAAAAAAAAAACTGTAGGTGATTTCAAAGTGGTTCTTTAGCATCAACCATGGTGAGGTGTTCAATTCTTACCGTCTGGATACTCTGTGGTTTTTTGTGCCATCTCCGTTTTGGCATCATCTCCAAGGTGAATCTCAAGAGCTTTCTATTTCAGGATTAAGGTGTTCAGAATGTCACATAGATGTATTGTAGTAAATATATGGATAGTATACTGTAGATGTAACATCACCAGGTCAATTAAAAAGTTTAAAACATTTTAAAGTAGTAAAGCAAAGCAAATACAGCTAAAGTAGTCCTTTAATTAAAATGAGCTGTAATCTAAATATTCTAAAGCCAATCAAAAATCTTTGTAAGAGCAGACACTTTAACAAAAAAACAACAAAAATATATTCAAATTCAGCATAGAAGACACATTCACTCAGGTTTGATGTCAAGAACAACCATTTACAAAAAACAGGAGGAAATTACTTATTTGACATCAAGGTTGGTGTGATCATCATATGGATGTTTTAAAATAAGGGTGAGTAAAAACTACATTTTCATTTTTGTGTGGTCATTTCCTTCAAAGTTTCCTTTCTATGTTCTAAAGTTACCAGACAAGTTAATTGTTACCTTTGACACGAAGGAGACAAACAACTGGCCGTCGACATCCTCCAGGCTGGGCTGCATTGGAACAGTTACAGGTTTTTCAAACACCTCATCATCTTCACTGAACTTCAATTTTGCGTTTTTTTTCAGTTTTGCCTTGGACTTCTTGAAAGTGCCTCCATGAGTGGATTGTTTAATTGGTTCAGGAACAATGTGATCAGAAACACTGGTCTCATAACTAACAGCTGACTGCAAGTCATTGAGAGGCCCTGGTCTATCAGAGCATTGACTTTGAGAGAGCAAGTCAATTGTTCCTCCGAGATGTTCTGCCCCATCGGGGACACTTGGTGACAATGATTCTCTAGAAGTTACAATTGCATCCAGTGGTCTTTCTGGAAAAAAATCATTGATCTTTCTGGCAGACACAGGCTTGTCATTGAATAGACCTAATGGAAAAAGGTCAGGAGAGGAAAAAGCTGTGCAATTCAATAATCTTTCTGGAAATGAATCAAGGGTCTTTCGAGGAGGTACTGGTCTTTCATAGAATAGACTTGGTGGAAATGGGTCAGGAGAAGAAGGAGCTGGGCTGGGCAAGGAGAAGGCTGGGGAAGATGGGTCATCTAACGGCAAGGAAAGGGATTCTTCATGTGTGAACAGAGAGTGTGGAGGGATTTCTTCAGAAAAAAGCTCAGGACAAGAGCCCTTGGAACTATCTAGAAGACAATCGGAAATAGATGCACTCTCAGCAACATCAGGCAATGAGGCAAGTTCCTGATAAGGACCATCGCTGTCTGTACAAGATGGCACACCAAAATCTGATGTAGTGACAGAGGGGTCAATTGGTCTGACATCAAAGTCATTGTTAACTTCAGGTGTGATAGGTAAACAAGTGTCATGAACAGTGTCACATGTAAAGAGAGTTGAAATGTCTGACTGAGACCTGAGTCTGTTGTCAAGATCTGGCATAGCATCAGCATTATGGAACACACTAGATATTGTGTCAGATTCAGATTTGGAGGAAGTGGTAGTGTTGGGGGCACGGAATGAATCACTGCCAACTGGGAAATGTGAAAATCCGTCAGATAATTGCATTTCTGCTGGTACGGGGGATGCAGTTGCTGATGAAGATGATAATGCAGTGGACAGAGATGTAATGTTGATTGCATCTGCTGTTGATGATGTAACTTTTTGAAACATTGAGGTATGTACTGGATGTGAATCTAAGATAGTGGTAACACAAGGGATGGAAGACATCAAAGCAGATGATCTTTCAGGGGTTAAGAAAGGTTCAGATGACTTTTCAGAGTCTAAGGGTGAGCTGGGTGTGTCAGATTTTGGTGTGATAGGTCTTGTCTTAGACTTTCTCTGTTTAAGGAACTGAGCAAGGAGCGGTAGGGGTACACGTTCTGGCCGCTTATGTGGGAAGGTTTTCTTCATGTTTGCTTTAAACTTGGCCTCAGTGTCCAGAGATGAAAGGGTGTCCATCTCCTTTTCATTTGTGTAGGGTACATTTTGGTCACTGGATAATGTAATCTTGTCAGCTTTGTGTTCATCTATTTCTGTTTTAGTCTCATCTGTCTTTAATAACTCTGTTTTTGAGGATGTGTCTGTGCTTTCACATCTGTGAATGTCACCTACCACAGTTTCATCATTACTAACAAGTTGTAATATATTTTCTGTTTTGGATGATATGTCCATCACCTCCTTTTGATCACTTGTGCAAGTTGTTTGCAAGGCCACACCATTTTTCTTGATATTCTCAAGTGATAACCTTTTGACTTTCACGTGAGCACCTTTAATGAAGTCTGAAAATGCCGATGATGATGGGCGCTTCTTACTACTGTAAAAAGAAGGGATAAGAAAATAAGACAGAAAAAAATTTACATTTGTCAAAATTAGCAAATATGTACAATATCTGAAAATATTTTTAAATGCAGCCTAGGGCCTAAAACACACTACACAATTCTGTGTAAGCAAACACTTCGAACAACAGCACACAACAGGAAAATGTGTTGGTCATGTGTTCGCACAGTTGCGTAGAGTATGTTGCATTGAGTTTGTAAATCTAATTCAAACTAAAGTAACATTTTGCTTCCATTTGACAAATTTATTAACTCTACTTACCAGAAACCTTGAACACTTGTTTCTACAATAGGAGCATCACCATTAACAACTTTCTTTTCTCCATTTGTAGGGCTGGGACCGTCCTGGTCCTTATTGACCTTTACAGCAGCATTTCTCTTCATAAACAGAGTTTTCAAATTGTTCAAGGTTGTCATCTCCCTGCTTAGCTTGAGTTCATTCCCAGTTTCCTCAGTGGACATTCCATTCTTTACCTTAGATGAACGGGCGTTGACTGCATCCTCCCTGAAACCTTTGGCAAATGGGTTGTAGTCAATTTTGAGCTGGGTGATGCGAAGGTTTTGATAAGCTGTGACTGCAAAGAACTCGGTTTGAGAAAAGCTTAGAGTTATAACGTTGGGATTGTCAACTTGAATGTCTTCAGTGGCTTTGTCTGCAGGTATGACATGAAGTCTAGGAAGGTATCGGTGCATTGAGTGTAAAATAATATGGTCCTCTTGGTCCAAGTTGTTGCAAAGTTTCAGTCTGTAAAATGAAACGGGGTACTGCATCCAGTGTAGGCCAGTAGCAGGGGATTCTGGGTGTACAAACAAACGTGAAACATGAGGCTCAGCCTTCCCATTCGTTTCCCATCCTTTCCCACTCCATTTGTACCTGTGGTTATCAACTGGAACAATATCCATTGCCAGCACGTAACTCTGGAAAGGTTCCATTCCAGAGAGACGAAATCGACAATAGGGGAACATTCTACGACCTTGTTTGGTCAGAATCATCTCAGTCTGACACCTATAGAACTCATTCCACATACTGTTGTTGTCCAGTGTAACTGTGATCCCCTTACATCTAGCATCTGCTGCCAAATGTTCTGACTGTGAGCCGTTGTTGGTGTCTGCAAATGTAGATGATGATGGAGGAATGCCTGTTACAACAGAGCCGATTGAAGAATTCACCATTTTATTTGCCTCACTAATTGCCATCAGACTGCTCTTGTCTTTCCCAGTATCACCAGACTGCAACTGTTTGAGGACAACAAAGATGGAAGGTGGAGTGGTTGTGGGAGGTGCCAGTGTTGGGGCAGTCATGCCCTCTTCATGTAGCACCATTGCACCCTGCTCCTTTGTATCTGCCATGGGAGTTAAGAAGTCATCTGGATAGCTTCTGACCCTCTCATCTCAGGGTATTTCAGGTCTACATCCTTTAAAAAACAAGACATACACGACATGACATGGTCAAAGCATGTTTGACAGCTAGCAACTGTAAAGATTAACATTCAAACATATTATAAACAGTTTTTATTTGTGTTACTCACTAGATTAGTCAACTACTAGTAAGTTGCATCCCTTCTTGGCCTGTATGCATAAAATTGTTAGGACAACAATTTAATTCCATAAATGCATTACCTTGTCTGTTTTCAAATGGTTTACACCTTGCTATGTAGTAAATATATTTTGTAGTGTATGGTGCTTTGTGGACTACATCACAAGTGGTTATCCATCACAAGCATTGCATTAGCCAAGGTAGCCTAATACTTGTGAGGACATCTATGCAAGTCTTAGACAAAGTACATCCTGAATGTATATGGATAAGGAGTATTCAACTCTGCTCCTGGAAGGCCACCTAGCAACACAGTTTAGTCCTAACAAACTCTTCAAAGGCTTGATGACACTTGGAAAATATATGCAGGTTAAGGAGTGGAACTTTGCATGAAGATGGCCATTTATGAACAGTGTTGAGTACCTGTCCTAAACAGTCTACCTCCACCCTCTGGGTCTGTAGAGGACAAACGGTAATTGAAAAGTCTTGGTGTTTAGTTACATTTAACTAAAAATGAGCTGCAAACATATGGAGGTAGGCTACATGCAGCATTGACTGAGGATCTGTTGCCTAAATAAGGGGAATTGATACAAGAAAATGTCATGGTACCTTGGAACTAAAGTTACACCATGTACATGGCAACAAGAGAGCGAGTTGTTTTATCCAATCACAAGTGGCCAGGACTAAATACAGGTGGAAACAGGGTCTAAAATAGGGTCTTTTGTCATTGGAACACTGAAAATATACGCAAGTAGTCAAAAACACAAGAAACCACATTGCATTTGTAGCAGGAACACTATCCGTCTAGATCACCTTACGTGATATTTCTAGGATGTGTGGTGACAGAAAATAATAATAATAACAGGAGATGTATGTTATTATCAAGCGGAAACGGTAATGCACCTCAACCGACCACTTGGATCACCGAAAACACTTCAACACCAGGTAAAAACAGGGCCTTTGTGTAACTTATCAAACAGCATCACATCTCAAGGGCTCCGACTTAACCAATGTCATGACCACTACCCACCCCAAAATTGACTAGTTAATCCAACAATGGTAGACACTGTAAAGAAAAAAAAATGCCACTGTCATCAAATGCTAGGGCTAAAGGGTTAGGGTCCACAAAAACAACAAAAAATGTTGGTGATGTCACTTCACAAAGAGACTGTGAACATACGCATTCTAGAACCGAACACGCATGCCTATAGAGCTGGTAAGTCCCGCCCCTTCCGCAAAACCCCGCTGGACCTCAAAGTTGAAAAACCGTCAATGCAAGTGAATGGAAGAAAATAATGGCACAATTGTGCCATGAATGTGAACATATGTTGTCTGTGAATTTTTTATATAACTTTTCGTGTAAAGAATGATACAATTTAGCGGGTAGAAGTTTGATACGGTTAGACTTTGTGTGAGAGCACTTTGTGGACTACAACTCTCGACGCGTTTGAAACGTCAACACCACTAGCTCACGGATCCCGCTAAACATGGCTGTGTCTTTGGTGCACTTCACCGCCTTCTTTCAGGGAGAGAACAAAATCGTTGAAGTTGGTGAAAACCACGGGTAAGTCAACTTTATGGGGTGACGTCACATAGGCGACATGTAGTCTTTCTCGTTATGTCTTTTCCACAACTGCTAGCCGAAGAATCATACCATATACTGTCAAACTCGTAACATGAAAAGTTATATAAAAAATTCACAGAAAACATATGTTCACATTCATGGCACAATTCAAACGGGACCAGAAAATAATTATTTTCTCCCATTCACTTGCATTGACGGTTTTTCAACTTTGAGGTCCAGCGGGGTTTTACGGAAGGGGCGGGACTTACCAGCTCTATAGAATAATAATGTAATACGCATGATCGTACCGTCACTGTTTTCACAGATTTGCGTTTTTGTAGTTTACACGGAGACAATAACGGTATTCATTTTCAAAAACTTGCACTTTGAAACACTTTCTCAAAAGTTTGCATTTTCTGGCCCCCAAAACGCTGTTGTTGTGTAAATGAATGACCAAAACGCATAGTTTTCAGTTTGTAGATTAAAAAAAAAAAAAAAAAAAAAAAAACTGTTGTGTAAACTGCCCCAAAGGGGGGGGGGGGGGATAAATGATGTATGCATATAAACAGGGAAACCTCTATGGAAACAATCATTATTCATATTATTATAAAAAAATTGAAAGAAGCCTAGGCTACATATAGAGAAACCACATAATTGCCCTTTCTAATTTCAGGTTGCACAGTTGCACCAGGTTTTTCATAGACAACCTGCAAACCCATTGATGCCACATTTACCCCTTTTCCACCAAGGCACAACTGGTGCTGGTTCGGAGCCAGAGCCTAGTTTCAAATCGGTTCTTTGTTTTTCCACCGCCAAAGCACCAGCTCCGAACCAGTGAAACTGGTTCTTAAGTAGCACCAAATCATTGCAGGGTTTAGAACAGAGCCAAGAAAGAACCGCTTGCGTCAGGGGCTGGGGGCGGGGTTACCGTGACCAACAAGACGAATAGAAACTTGTGACCGCCATTTTTAAATAGCAGCTAGTCGAGCTAATAGCAGCTCGATTATAATATCCGTCTATGTAAGTTACGGCGAGCTGCACGAACGCGTTGGATTCCGATGTATTTTTGCAAACCCATGAGCATCCATAGTATTGCAACGTCCGTTATTGTTGATGGCTTGTTCGAGATGCACCGGAGCGGCGAGGACCGATCGGAGCTGCGGGAGTGTTTGGAGAGCATACGACTCCTTGTGCTTTTAGATCGCTATCGCAGTGCTTTGATGTCATGCGGCGATCGATCTGCGAGAAGCCGATGCATCTCGAACAAGCCTGGCGTGTTTGTGTTTGGCGCTACCGCACTAGCGGTTGCTGGGCAACATGAGACGTATACAGTGACGTAAGATCTGGCTCTGTTGTGGCTCTCTAGCCGGTGGAAAGGCAAACCGGTTCTTAGTAAGCTCGTCAGTCGAACCAACTCTGAACCAGCTCTGGCTCTGGCTCTGAACCAGCACCCGGTTCTTGTTGGTGGAAAAGGGGTAATTGTTCATTCTTGAAGAAGAGCATAAAGCTTCATATGTAACTTGTCTATAGAGATTAAACTCACTGTTTCGGACTGTTACCTCAACTGAGCATTCTATCTGCAATACCGGTGTATCCTTTGTCCTACCTGTGACATGACACAACCTGGCTCTTCTGATACAGAATATTTTAATGAAGAAATTAAAGTATTAAACAGGACATTGATCATATGACAACCTAAATGATAGTTAATTACCTAACAAACAATTGAAAACAGTGACAGATAGAATTATTTTTACACACAAAAAAAAATTGATGGAGGGCTTCTGGGAAAATTCTGACAGAATTGCTAAATCGCTTTCCAAAAGAATTACAATTCCAAACACTATCTCAAAAAAACACACGATGCAGTACTCACTTAATGAATTACCTGCAAATAGAGACTGAGCAAATTCAAATAATTTATTCAATGTTCAGGCCTATAATATAGTGTAAGCATGTCAAGCAATTAATTTGCTTAAAATGATGTTCCAATAAAATTATTTGGTAATTAATAATAAAAACACAACTACTAGCTTTTATAAAATCAATAAGGCCTTGAGGCTGTGCTCTATTGTGAATATAGGCTAGTCACTCTGCTGTATGCCCTTTAGCTGTGACTATATTAACAATTTAGCACAAACTCTCATATTTTATTGTTAAAATATGTCCTTGTTACAACCCATTGTCTTTGTGCTGTGTAATGACACTCACTACCCGTTTAGAATAAGCTTGCCAAATTGTGGTTAATGCTACGTTACCTCAAAAGTCAAAGATGTGCTAGAAATTGATTTGTTTACCCAAAGCTAGCACACAGCAATCATTTAATGAACATGATTCTTCTTTCTAATCATCAGGGGCAACTCACATCATGTACTACATAGTACCAAATAGAAATTGTTAAAAGGTGCGTTCACGCAATGTCGTAATTGCCGCAATTACGAGATTTCAACTTATAAAAAGTGTTCAAATGCTTGTAGAGCTCATAATTACAGCCTGTAAGATGGGAATTTTTTGAGTGCTCCTACCTGTACCACGTGACCGCTTTACCACCTGACCGCATCAGATTAATTTAGCCATTGGTAGTGTTGCCAAAGAAATGCATAATTCCCAGGCTGCGTTTAACTCCACTTTTATACATACACTTCTCCAAGCACTTCCCCTTGAGGGAATCCCCACCGCCATTCAACTTCAAGTGGGCGAGGGAAGTTTAATTGGACAGACCCTCTACCCATGGATTTTGACAGAGGGAGCGAGACAATTCAATACACTTCAGGCAGATTCATAAACCACAAAGAGCCGTGACTGTGACTTCACAGGAGATTGCGCTTAATTTACCCCACACAACTCGTGTTTGATTTTAGATTTATTTTGACATTTAATCGCATAATACATGTAGCTACCTTAAAGCTACACTGTGTCATTTTTTAAGTTGATTCTTAGCAAAAAACACTTTGTTCTTTCAAAATCATATGTGCTCATTGATGTGTAATTACTTCTACCAACTAATCAAGTATTCTCGTAAGTGTAGAATCTGCCATTTAGAATACATACGAGCAAGTCGCTCGAATGGCGGCAGCCATGTTGCGCCTCCATCTTGAAAATACATTAGCCAAAGAGGGACATAACTGGAAATTCAAGCTTCGCCTTTCGCGTTTTGACACTCAGTGTGAGTTTGGCACTGTGACGAATGCGAGAGGGAGATTACTCGCGACTGCCGACAGATTTGAAATAATACGGCCACCGTAGGAGTTAAAACGCCCTCGGAATGGGAGGGGCTAGATCGTAATATTCAGTTGGTAGTCATAAACAATTTCACCGCTAGACGGGAGAAAATCCTACACAGTGTAGCTTTAAGCTGACTACTATGGTTTGTTGTATTAGTATTGTAGTATGTGTAAATGTGTATACTTTCTCCAACAGCCCAAGCATATATACAGGCCTATAGAATGGTGCATAAAACAAATTCATAAGGAAAACATTTTAAATAATAAATCCGCTCCATTGCGAATTCCAAATGATCAAGGGCTTATGGTGTTCCATTTAAACACACTGCAAGGGTTCTGCCAGTAGTGGGCACTAGGGCTGAACGATAAATCGCATTTTACGTGTAATCGCACTTAAATCGAGATGGCTTATCGCGATTTTAAAATCGCAAAGGCTGCGATTATTTTTTATGTGCAGCTTGTCATTGATGATCGGCTCTGTAAACGCTGCTCCATCTGAAAGCACTGTGAGTTTGGGTCACTTATAGGCCTAACGTGCATTTGAAAAAACAACAAGCGTCAAACATCTTTCCAAAACATGAGAAGCATTTATGAACCTCTTGTCCAACAACAGACAACATTTAATAACATCCATTAACTCCAAACTCACTTCATAACGACAGAGCATCCTTCTGTGAGATGACGTGCCTTTTTACACAGAATAAGGCAATCGTGTATTTATAAGTCTTGTTTAATCAAAGTGTTTCAATCTTCTGTTTTTTTTTAGCTACAGCGATAGGGATTTCCTGGAATGATGCGCATTATTGTACTTCTGCGGCGGGGCATATTTATCGTGTTTGCATGAGAGCGCCATCTGGTGTTCAAATGGGGCAGTATTTACTACCAATCAGCTGCACTCCACTGACAAAATGCGCATAAAATAATCGCAGCCTTTGCCAAATCGCGTGCGGTTTTATTGCGATTAATCGTTCAGCCCTAGTGGGCACTCAGGCACTGTAAGCAATGACATACATTTGAGTGAACAAGATGGAAGGAAGTTAGCGAGGGAAGGGCATATAAAATTGGACTTAAACGCCACCCCAGTACAAGGACATGAACAGCGCCAAATAGAACGTGACGTGTTGTCATCTCAAGACTATGGTATTTACGACATGGTGTAACCATAGCAAAAACTTTCCTTGTCATGAGATCTAAACTCGTGACGTGAGGCAATACAATCTATGCAACTTAAAACAACTTTTAGTAGGCTACTTTAATGACTCAAATATTTAAACATTTTCTATAGAACTGTATTGTGCACCTTCCAAGGTGGGTGTGTCACACATTCCATTTATATGCATACTTGAAAAAGCAAGCAAATACACAGTTTCGTCTCTCGAGTGGACAGTATATTTTAAGATTTGCTGTATTATTAATAGCATATGGGTACCTTTTTATATAAATATTATTAAAATAATAATTTAAAAAGTTATAATATATGGAAGCACTAGAATAATATGGCGAGTTTCGAAATAATACCTCATGCTTAAAGACTAGTGTGACTGCTGCATAACCCTCTAAAACGTATTAAAATAACTCAATTTATGTAAAAAACGACGCAATTAAGACACCAAAAAGGTTTTATTTATAATTTAGTTGTTTATGCGACGTCACGACCTTATTGTGCATAAAATCAAATATAATAAAAAATATGCACGCCAACGCCATAACATCACTTTAACCACATACTTTTGAAAAAAACATGTCCCATTTTTAATACACATCTATGATAATAATAAAAACTTGAAGAATAGCGTCAAACGCATTTGTAACGCAACGTGCGCATGATTACCGAAAAGGCGCACGTTACTATAACAACATTACCAGACTGCCTATTTTACCTAATTCACAGGTGAGCAAACGTGGCAACCACCGGCGTGCATAAATGTTATTTGTCCATTCAAAGTCAAGAAAATGAGTTTCAGTCACCTTTTGTGAAACAGGCGTCGAGATATATTCGTCGATGGCGCATGTCTCTAATAGGCCCGAGATCTAAAAGTTGGCGCGGATAGCGCGTGCACGTCGAAACATCTCGAATGGCGGGCGAAGCGCGCTGAGACTGAGAGATGGTCTGCTCTGGCCACGAAGTAACAACGAAAAACACCCTTGTTCAGCGAACTTTTTCAATTACTTTAACAGACACAGCTGCATCCGGATTAGACTGTTACCTTTTGTCAATATGTAATGCATATTGTGCATACTCTCTCTCCTGTCTTCGTTAATGTTGTTTTTTTCCTCTCTCCCTTCTCACATTATTACACTCTGCGTCTCACCCTCCGAGGTTTACGTGCGTGCGGTGACGTCAGCACGTCGCCGTTCAAAACATTGCACGTGCTCGTGTGACTACCGTGCGCAGGCGCTGCTCTGACTGATGAGAATCGTTGGTTGTATCGCGCATGCGTTTACTTAACGCCTTTGTTTACGTCATGGCTGCCTCGACTCGCACTGCGTCGGTTTTTATTCGAATGACGAAAATCGTAGAAAAAAAAAGAGTCGTTGCGTAAAATGTTTTATTTTACGTCCGATTTGGAACAGCGCGGCAAAGATGCATCATATGTTCATCTTAAGAATCATACACGCGGATTTTGAGACAAAGGGAGTTTTGTTCATGGTGATGCCAAACCCTTTGTTTTCAGTGCTCTGCAGTCAAAAGCTTTATTTATTACAATGCTCCTTTGAACATGATCTCCACTCGTTTGTCTGACGTTATTTGTTTTCGTTATCAGTGGACAGGCAATTGTATAATGGCTGAAGGGGTTTAAAAAAGCCCCAAAACGAGGCATGTGTTACATGTCCTGTCTATTTCCTTTTTGTCTCTGTCTTCTGGCTGTTTATGTACAGTACGTTTTAGGATTTTGCTGACCTGAGAGAACACTAGTATTTGGTGCATTGCAGCAGGAAAAGGTGACAGCTGCACAGACCATCTCAATAAAAACAAACATTCATTTCAAATTAAATTTCACTAGTACTAATATGAAAAGTAAGTGTCTAATTACTGGATAAACTGCCATTTAATTCAGTTGGCTCTTAGCTGATTAAGATAATTTTCAGTAGTTCTGATTAAAGGGGCTTCCTAATTATGATTTAATTATCAATCATGTACTTATGCCAAGGATAAAAGGATTTGATTCAAAGAGCAATTTAAAAAATATATATTATTGTATTGTTAAATATTTTATATTTTTGACATTACATGCTATATTGATTTCACTTTGTCCTTTAAAGCCACAACCCCAATAAACTTCAACTCTGATGATTTGTAGGTCTAGAATAGATGTTTTATTTACAGTTTCTGAAATAAAATGGAAAACAACAGTTGTAAGCACCACCCAAATGATCAACATATAGAGCTCAGACATTGCAATTTCTGAGCAACATTCTAGCTATTTATAGTCTGAAAAAATCCACATTTTGCTTTCATTAAGGGCATTGTTTACTCTCTGTTGAACTCTGTATAGCTCCAACCATAATTAAACCATTCTAGTCTGTCTCGGCTTCTGTTGTAATTCCCTGGAATGAAGTTTTATCTTCACGGTAGGTAGGTATTTCACATGCAAACATCATCTTCTTTGCCCATTTCATTGATTTGAGATAAGCAGACAGCCATTTACAAGAGTTAATAACACTGAAAGATGCGTCAGATTTATCCTCAACACATATAACAATGTTTGTTACATGACCTAATACTCCAAAACTGAGTTTCAGCCATACACTGATGAAGTGAAATACAACGGCTTCTGATTTTAAAAACACTGAAGGTATCTTTCACACAACTCATTAACAGGGTGAAAAACACAATTAGCAAAAACAGACTCATTCTGTGCTGCAATGCTTTCTGCATAATAAAAGGAAAATGAAACTTGCACTTAATAAAACCTAAAGTCCCTTGATATCCCACCTTCCAAATGCTCTAATGAGGGTTTGCTGTACAGGTAAAGCGTAATATTCCGGTTTAAATGAAACCACAGAAAATACTGTAATCCATGCACACACACAAAAAAAACCGTGTTGACAGTAACATGCTTAAAATGGAGGTGTATAGTACAATTGTTCTATGTAAATTATGCGAAATGATGGTTATGTTAAAATGATTATCTATGGCAATGTTTTCTGCATAATTATTCAGCAGTGACACAGATGACAAATCTTTCAAGGGTTCCCTGCTGCAAAAACACTGTTTCATAGAAATAATTTAGAAATCATACAGTGTGCACAGTTTAATCAGTAGGCTATTTAACCCGGAACATTCATTTAAGTACGAGTATAAAACCTACAGTCTGAGCTAATGTCATAGTATGCATTTTTAAATCCAAAGGAATTTCTTCATGCAATGTAACAAATGTGCCGGAACTGTTATAAAACAAAAGGCACCACATATGTGAGTCCCGGGACGCGATTGACACTTCACACGTACAAAACACACAAATAATGCCGGAAATATACCAGCAAAGACGCATATATGCACAAGGATTAACAATAACATTTTACACTTCATAAATCACAGATCTGACTCTAAACACTGCATTTGTTGAAACACTGGCTTTGCTACAGTCATGATTAATAATTACCATTGAAATAAACATGTCAAATCATGTTTCTAAAAGTATTAGCAGCTGATTGTATGTCCACGTCATGCCTCAGGAGTTAGCATAGATAACAGTTCTTCGTGTTAAGTATTATTCCTGGAATTTCACCAGTAAAACAACTCAGGAATTTTTTTACTGTTCTTTTACAAGAGTCTTTACAACTTGTGCAACCATTACCTACGAGATTATGTAAGCGGGGGGGGGGGGGGGGGGGACACAAATCACACATTAATGATGATGTCCTCTTCCTCGTCCCTGATATCCTCCGACAGGCCATCATCAGAGCGCCTGCTCGCCTCATCAATACCGCCGCCGTGTGGGCCGATGATGTATCTGTAGTCTCCACCAATAGCAAAAGCAGCTCCCGATGACACCATTAGCCAGTCCTTTTCGTCTTCCTCTATTCCTGCACACTGCCACGGTACTCCCCAAGAGGGATCCTCACTACTACGGGTCCCGACTTCTGCGCCCGGGCCAGAGGCCTGTTCTCCACCCTCTTCCTCCAGGTTCACATACAGCAACGGCTCTTTTGCAGGAGCTGGATTCAGCTTCGCCCATAAGAGCTCCAACTGGTCAATGAGGTGTTGGAAACTAGGACGGCACTTTGGGACTGGAGACCAACAGCTGTGCATAATTTCATAACTGGAAGTGAGAAAATACGGAAAATAGCAGAATGAATCTCTAAAATTGGTGTGGTTTTGAGAAGCCCATAGCAATCAAATGAGAGTTCTGCAACTTTAGTATTAAATGCACTACTGTTCAAACTTTTGTGGTCAGTAAGATATATTTAAAAAAATAATAATAATTATAATAATAATAATAATAATTAAAAAAGAAAGAAAAAAAAGAAGAAAAAATACAAATATATATATATATTTTATTATTCAGCATGGATGCATTAAATAGATAAAAAATGACAGTAAAGACATTACATTACATTACAAAAGATTTTTATTTCAAATAAATGTTCTTTTGAACATTCCATTATTATCATCAAAGAATCTTGACAGAAATGTATTATGGTTTTTCACAAACAATTTTAAGCAGCAAAAATATTTTCATTTTCATCATTGATAGTAATAAGAAATGTTGCTTGCGCACCAAGTTAGCATATTAGAATGCTTTCTGAAGGATCATGTGACACTGAAGACTGGGGTAATGATGCTGAAAATTCAGCATTACAATTACAGTAGCTGTCCATTTTTTTTTTCTATTTTAATACATTTAAAAATGTAATTTATTCCTGTGATGCAAAGCTGAATTTTCAGCATCATTCCTACAGTCTTCAGTGTCACATGATCCTTCCGAAATCAGTCTAATACGCTGATTTGCAGCTCAAGAAACATATTATTATTTTTATTAATGTTGAAATCAGTTTTTGCTGCTTAACATTTTTGTGGAAACAATGATACCCCTCAAACATTAGTGGTATTATTAAAAAAAGAAAATAAATGGATACTTATTTTTTTAAATCAAGGATGCATTATATTGATGAAAATTGACAGTGAAGACATTTATAATGTTATAAAAGATTTCTATTTAATAAATGCTTTAGTAAATGTAATAAATAAATGCAAATAAATGCTGTTCATTTAACTTTCTATTTATCAAAACATCCTGAAAAAGGTATCACCAGTTCATTTCCACAAAAAATATTAGGCAGCATAACGGTTTCCAACATTGATAATTTTTTTACTGCTTAACATTTTTAATAATAAGAAATGTTACCTGAGCAGCAAATAAGCATAACAGAATGATTTCTGAAGGATCATGTGACACTGAAGACTGGAGTAATGATGCTGAAATTTCAGCTTTGATCACAGGAATGAATTACATTTTAAATTAAAATAGAACATTTGTAATTTGTAATAATATTTTGCAATATTACTGTTTTTACTGTATTACTGATTAAATAAATACAGCCTTGGTGAGCAGAAGAGACTTCTTTCAAAAACATATTTTTTGACACTTTTGACAGTACTGTATTAAAATAGAAAAGTTTTCAAATTATAACAGTATTTCATAATATTACCGTCTTTTCTATATTTACTGTATTTTCTGTATCAAATAAATGCAGACTTTGATCAAATAGATGCCTTTTTTCAAAATGAATATATTTAAGAAATTGTATATTATATATTATAAAAACAATACAACAATTAAAACTTACATGTCACCAGGGCAATCTGGAGGCTGCTTGAGTCTTTCTCCTTTGATAAGATACTCGTAGATTTCTGAGTTCTCCACCCCTGGGTAAGGTGTTTGACCTTTGGTCATGATCTCCCACATGGTCACACCAAATGCCCACTACAAAAAAAAGCCCATCAGTACCAGGAACAGTAACAGTGAAGGGCTATGTGGTGAACCCAGTAAAGAAATAATAAGCATTTATGTTTTCAGAAATTGTGCGATTTTAATGTAGTACATTATTATATGACTCTCTTGGTTACTAGATTCTGTTTGATCCTTTTGTGGTCAAATATTTTTATATAATGACCACTAAACTGTATAACTGACTGTCCTGATTCCAAGAAACTGGTTGTTTCTACATATCTGTGCTAGTTTTGTATCTCTCATTTAACAATGTGGTCTTGTCCGTCTCTCATAATAAAATTATTTCCATTTAAATCAATATGTCACGTATTAATTAAGTAAATAACCATGTTGCTTCCCATTGGGGTCTGCCTCACCCTATCAGGGTTTATTCTGCAGTAATGATAAGATAATTGTACAATATCCATTCCTTACAGTACAATACATCATCTCACCTAGTAATATTAAAGAAATAATGTATGAGACAAATAGTGTTCATTACCACATCACTCTGTGTCGTGTAGACATTGTCTGCCAGGCTTTCCAAAGCGATCCACTTCACAGGCAACTTAGAGACAGACCCTTGTCTATAGTAGTCACCGCTGTAGATTTTCTTTGAGAGACCAAAATCTGCTACACACACGCTCATATTTTCATTCAACCTAAAATTAAATATTCATTTGAGAGGAAAATAAAAGGTTACTCATCATTTGAATAGTTTACATGCCCATACAAGGGATACTTCAGCATTTAGCATTAAGCTTTGTATCAGTAGAAAACCTGTAGTATTTTCGAATTACCGTGCTTCCCTCCCTCATATCCCCCTGAGACAAGAGATTTATGTATTTTTTGTCTGGAAAAAATCCTCCGATGACGCAAAAATCGTCATTTTGCAACTACAGCCAGTAGTAGGAGCTCGTTCCGCATGTTCTCTTACGAGAGGTTCTCTCGTATTGCGTAAGTAGCTTACGCATCGGGAAAGTCTTCTTTCTTCGAGATCTGAAGCCAAAAAATTATCCTTAATTTTGTATTCATTTTCAACGCAGTGCAGCAGCCGACAGACCTAGGCAGGCTAAATAAGCGTGCTCATTGGCTGCTCGGCTGCAACTGCTTAAGCCTATCGGTGAGCGCTCTGAACGCGGCAACCAATGAGGGCGCTTCGCGCCCTCCACACCCTTCTAACCGTCAGAATGGGCGTGGCCAGCGTGTATATATTCAGCGCTCACAGGCTAAAATTCTGATTTTCTTGTCTTCAGCGACGCTCTTCGCATCGCTGGATCTTGAGAGCCGCCGCCGTTGAAACCAGCGACCAGCAAGCTTAGGACAGCGCCTGAGGAAGCCGGCCGTCTTCGCCGCCTTCAGCCATCCGTGCCTGCTACGCTATCCGGCGACATATCCTTTACATTATTACTGTTCCTGTGTGTACTCTAAAAGAGCACGAGGCGTTTTTGTAAAAACGCCTCGTTTTTGCGGTTCGTGCCGCGCCCCGCTCAGCAACGGAGACCGCCACCTCTCTGCGCTCTCCGCCTGGGCCGCGGGCACGCCGCCACCGCACTCTCCGAGTGCGAAGAGCTTTCAATGTCGACCCTGCGGGCTCGACTTAAAGCTTTCGACCAAGCTGTCGCTCCGCCTGTCCCTGCCGGGCCGCGCAATAAGAAGCGCCGCTCGCAGCGACCACCGGAGACTGTTGTGACTGAGGAGCTCGCCGGAACCTCTCCCTCGAGCTCTCTCTCGCCCTCTCCCTCCCGGCCGCTCAACCGCCGGCTCTGCCCGCGCCGCCGCCGCGTCAGGAGATGAGGTGAATGTGATAGATACCCGTACTCTCCCTCTGTTCGAGCCGTGCAATACGCCGCTCACAAGGGATGGCAGAAGCGGACGGTCTCGGAGCGAGTTTCCTCTCCCTCTGTTCGAGCCGCGCAAACTGAGCCGCTCACGAGGGATGGCAAAAGCGGACGGTCTCGGAGCGAGTTTCCTCTCCCTCTGTTCGAGCCGTGCAATACGCCGCTCACGAGGGATGGCAGGAGCGGACGGTCTCGGAGCGAGTTTCCTCTCCCTTTGTTCGAGCCGCGCAAACTGCGCCGCTCACAAGGGATGGCAGGAGCGGACGGTCTGAGCTCTCTTTACGTTACAAGAAAGCTACTCCGTCCTCGCGCGTCACTGGTGAAAGGGGAACAGAGTGTTTTCGTCCCGCCGTGGCATGGACTATAACCTCCATTCTCACACATTTCTCAGTCCCCTCTTAAGTTCAGGCGACTGGAATTGTTACTATTGCAGTATACGAGCCTGTTATAAATACACGCTCGCCTGCAAGCAAACGCTGTCACAAGACATGATGACGCTAACCGCGTACTAATGTATTCTCCCCTGTGGCTCAGTGGCGGAATCCTAGACTGTCAAGCTAGAGACCCGGGTTCGGTCCCCGCTCTCGCGGCAGTTAAAGTTTATGCTGTTCGCTTCTCCGAGCTCGCGGCCAGTTTTTCTTACATACAGAAAACAAGCCCGCTCTCTCCCTCGTTGGGCCGTGCAGATTGCGCCGTTCAAGGGATGACAAAGCGGACGGTCACGAGCAGCGTTCAGCGTGCGCGCCTCACTCACCGGCGAAAAGAGAAGAGAGTGTGTTAGTCTCGCTACGGCTGGACAACCGCCAATCCTCACACATTTCTCAGTCCCCTCTTAAGTTCAGGCGACTGGAAATATTACTATTGCAGTAAACGAGCCTGTTTTAAACACACGCTCGCCTGCAAACGAACGCCGACGCGACACATGAGGTCGCTTTTTATATGCTCGCTCTAACTGAAAGCCTATGTGATTCCCCTGTGGCTCAGTGGCAGAATCATACGCTTTCATGCGAGAGACCCGCGTTCGATCCCAGCTCTCGGGGAAAATAAAATTTATGCTGCTTGCTTCTCCGAGCTCGCGGCCAGTCTTTCTTACTTACAGAAAGCGAACCCGCCCCTCGCACCACACCTTCTCAGGGTGCTCGAGTATTTTTTGAGCGTCTAAACACGAGAGAAGAAAAGACGGTTAAATCCCGCAGCCCTGCGGCTGGACCACCGTCGAAGCTTAACGCTCTGTCAGTCCCCGTTGCCACGGCTACTGCAGCTGTTTACCCCGCAGTCAACGAGCCGGTATCTACTCGCTCGCCTGCGCGCATCCGCCGTTCTCACGGCAACCCAGAAAATGTCAAAAGAGCATAATGTCTGGTTGCACGGCTGACGCCGTATGTGTTTCTAGTACAGTGAATGTGCCCACGTTCTGTGCTCACCCCTGTACACAAGCACTATACATCCCGTGTCTCTCACAGAGCCCACTCTCATGAAGCAGGCAAAAGCCGCTTTAGTGTTAAAAGTAGGTCACGTGTCCACTTCTCCGTGCCCACACCTACTCACTGCCCGCTCTGTCACACGGCCTTGCACGACCGGTCATGTTTTAAATGTGAGTCCTGTGCCCGCCCTCGAGCGCTCACACATACATTTTCGCGCCTCACACTATATGTTCCCCGTCCAAAGCCACCGGGACACTGTGTGTAAAACGGCCAGCTATCGCTACGTGCGATCCGCCGTATCTAACCACCAAGAGCGCGCGCGCCGCGCCCGCCCCTGAATGTAACTCCTGTGCCCGCCCTCGAGCGCTCACACATACTAACGAACATTTTCGCCCCGACGCCGCCATCGCGCGTCGCGTCTCACACTTTATGTTCCCCGTCTAAAGCCACCGGGACACTGTGTGTAAAACGGCCAGCTATCGCTGCGTGCGATCTGCCGTATCTAAGCACCAAGAGCGCGCGCGCCGCGCCCGCCCCTCCGTTTCGAGCTCTCGAGCCCGCGATGCGCGGCGATCGGAGCCCGGAGGCCATTCTGCCCCTGGCTGCACACGCAAAAGCGTGGGAAACTATTCCAGGCGCATCAGAACGGGTGCTAAGCACAGTAAAACAGGGCTATACTCTGCAGTTCGCTCGCCGCCCTCCGCGCTTTCAAGCGCGTATCGAGACCAGAGTGAATGGGGAAGTAGCACATCTACTTCGAGCAGAAATAGCTACACTTCTGTGCAAAAGGGCTATGGAACCGGTTTCCCCTTCCATGAGCGAGTCGGGCTTTTACAGCCGTTATTTCCTCGTTCCCAAGAAGGACGGAGCACTCAGACCAATTTTGGATCTGAGACGTTTGAACGAGGCTCTTATGAGAAGACCGTTCAAAATGCTCACAACCAGACAAATTCTCGCGCAAATTCGCCCGAGGGACTGGTTTATATCTCTCGATCTAAAAGACGCGTGCTTTTCAGATCCTGATAATACCCCGTCACAGGCCATTCTTGAGATTCGCCTTCGACGGTCAGGTATATCAGTACACGGCCCGCCTGTCGACACAGCGCGCGCGCTGCATTCGACGCCTGGCCGCGTCTCTCCGGCCGGGCAGCACCGTACCTCTCAAAACATTTCAGAGGCTACTGGGTTGTATGGCCTCAGCCGCAGCAGTGCTTCGGCTGGGTCTTTTACGAATGCGCCCGCTACAATGCTGGCTGAATGCCCGAGTGCCTCACAGAGCATGGGCTTCCGGCGGTATTCGCATCAGAGTGACTCAGAGCTGCGTTTCAGCTCTGAAGCCCTGGTTAGCGGCCGACTGGTACCAGCGGGGAGTGACAATGGGAGCTATCTCACACCGCAAAATTATCTCGACGGACGCTTCCACCTCAGGCTGGGGCGCTCTGTTCGAGGGCAAACCGGCTTTTGGCCTATGGTCAGACCGGGAAAAATGCCTCCACATAAACTGTTTGGAGATGATAGCGGTCGAGAACGCGCTCAGGCGCTTCCTCCCATTCATACGGGATCACCATGTGCTAGTCCGCTCGGACAACATGTCCGTGGTATCCTATGTGAACCGACAGGGCGGTGTCAGATCCAGGAATCTGTGCAGGCTGACAGAACGCCTTCTCGTGTGGGCTTACCGCTCGCTGCGCTCGCTGAAAGCCGCGCACGTACCGGGCCACCTGAATGTCGGTCCAGACAGACTGTCCAGGGACAACATTCCCCCGGGAGAATGGTCTCTGCACCTCCAGACAGTCCAGTTTCTCTGGCGCCTATTCGGCAGAGCGGAAATCGACCTCTTTGCGTCGAAAGACAATGCTCAATGCCTGAAGTTTTATTTGAAGAGCGAAGACGCGCTGTCCCAGACATGGCCCAGCCTCCCGCTGTATGCTTTTCCTCCGATCTCCCTGTTGCCACAGGTCATTTAGAGGATCAGAGAAACGCACCACTCAGTGCTGCTTATAGCCCCGCGATGGGAAAACCAAACTTGGTACCCAGAGCTAGTGAGGCTGTCGCACTCACCCCCGTGGCCGATCCCGGTGAGAAAGGATCCTCTCCCAAGCCGCTGGATCGATCTGGCATCCCCATCCAGAGCGCTGGTCGCTGCATGCATGGGTGATCAACGGATACCCGTTGACCTGTCAGAAGGGGTCGTGAACACGATCACACAGTCGAGAGCCCCCTCCACGAGACGGCTCTATGCGTCTAAATGGTCGGTGTTTTCTAAATGGTGCGCTACTCAAAACCTGGATCCGCGCGCATGCGGGGTCCCGCGGGTGCTCTCCTTCTTACAAGAGCTGTTGGAAAAGGGCAGATCCCCTTCCACGCTCAAAGTATATGTGGCCGCTATTACAGCGTTCGCTGAGACGACGCGCGGCCGGGCAATGGGAAGGAATGAGCTCATTATCCGCTTCCTCAGAGGAGCTAGACGGATGAATCCCCCGCGGCCCCCCTCGATTCCCTCGTGGGATCTGTCCTTGGTCCTGGCGGCCCTAAAGGCTTTTCCCTTTGAACCGCTTGAATCCGCGGATCTAAAGTATCTGTCGCTTAAAACCGTTTTTCTGATAGCTCTGTCTTCAGTCAAATGAGTGGGTGATTTGCACGCGCTATCTGTTAGCCCTGCATGTCTCGAGTTCGGGCCGAATGACTCGAAAGTCATTCTCAGACCGAGGCACGGTTACATCCCCAAAGCGATTGGAACCCTGTTTAGGGCACAAGTTATTTCCCTCTCGGCTCTGCCAGCATCCGATAGTGGGGACAGTGATAACCTCCTATGCCCTGTCCGGGCGCTGAGAGTTTACATCACGCGCTCCGCCGCTTTCAGGCGTTCAAAGCAGCTCTTTGTTTCCTTCGGCGGACGCACCAAAGGTCTTGCCGCCTCGAAGCAGAGCTTGTCCAGGTGGATAGTGGACGCGATAGCAGCAGCTTATGCCTCCAAACACCTGCAGTGCCCTCTGGGCATCAGAGCCCATTCCACTAGAGGCATGGCCTCGTCGTGGGCCTGGTCCAGCGGAATTTCTATCCACGACATTTGTATGGCGGCGAGCTGGGCCTCCCCGTCAACATTCGTGAGGTTTTATAACCTGGAAGTTCCTGCCCTACAGGCAAAAATATTGTCAGTATAGTGACATGTATGCTCTGCCCAGCTCCCGTGTGCAGACTACGTTCATATGCTGGCGCTATTCTGGTAACTACTCAGGGTGAAGTGTTTGACTCAGACCGGCTGATCCGTTCTGTTTCCTATTTCCCGTTACGCGCTGTTATCGGTGCTGGCCCGCGCTGCTGGCCGCCCGCATTATTCTCTGCCGCGTGGGAATTTTTCTCTTCATGTGAGACCGACGATGTCGTTTTCTCCTACCCTTATGAGTGCTTATGTGCTGTATGGGCTCGCTCCGCCGGCCCTACTGTTTGTACTGTTATGTTTATAGACCGGCCGCGCCGCTCTATTTCATATGCTGCATGAAGTGCATGTACTGCGCTGGCCCGTCTCTCCGACCGGCCACATTTCCCAGCAGAGTGTTTTCCCCGGTTCCCCTGGGATTCATGGGCTGGATGCTCGGCGCACACGGCGTTGACAAAGGGTTCCCGATGCGTAAGCTACTTACGCAATACGAGAGAACCTCTCGTAAGAGAACGTACTCGGTTACTAATGTAACCTCGGTTCTCTCTAGAAGAGGGAACGAGTATTGCGTAACCTGCCGTGTCGCGCCACGAGCTTTTGCGCTTCAGACTGCGAAAACCAGAATTTTAGCCTGTGAGCGCTGAATATATACACGCTGGCCACGCCCATTCTGACGGTTAGAAGGGTGTGGAGGGCGCGAAGCGCCCTCATTGGTTGCCGCGTTCAGAGCGCTCACCGATAGGCTTAAGCAGTTGCAGCCGAGCAGCCAATGAGCACGCTTATTTAGCCTGCCTAGGTCTGTCGGCTGCTGCACTGCGTTGACAATGAATACAAAATTAAGGATAATTTTTTGGCTTCAGATCTCGAAGAAAGAAGACTTTCCCGATGCGTAAGCTACTTACGCAATACTCGTTCCCTCTTCTAGAGAGAACCGAGGTTACATTAGTAACCGAGTACGTTTTCAACCCGCCCATAGAGGGTGGGATCTCACTCACAGAATGTACAAATAGTGTCAGCCATCTTTTTTTGGAAGGTAAGCCAACAGGCTCTTGCTCTGTGGAGAAAGCTGAGTAGTAGGGGTTACCATACATCCTCTTTTTCCCAGACATGTCTGGCCGTCGAGATCGTCCAAAATGTCCGGGATTCAGTTTTTGCTTTCTACAGTCGCCATTCATTGTTTACATGCACACCTTTTGTTTCAATCTAACTGAATTCATTCCGATTGGTGAATCTGAATGTAGTGTTTACATGAACGCTAAACAAGTGATCGGTTGATGTGCGTTATAGCATTGCTAAGAAAATTCCCGCTCCTCCGTGTGAGATAGCCCACGAGACCGGTGCGTCTCACAGGTGTCGCTCATCAGTAATCACGCCACCGGCCTCGCGCCGTTCTCCCGCGCCCCTCAGCCTCGTCCTGCTCGCCACAGTAAACACAATGAATGGCAACTGTAGAACGCAAAAGCCGAATCCCGGACATTTTGGGCGATCTCGAAATCCCGGGCAGACTCATCACGGAGACTCACGATAAAACGGCGTCTTTTCAGTTTCGAGTCAACTAGTAGCTGCCCTCTCTAACCGGTAGGCGTGGCTTGGGAGTGGCCTCGTAGGGCAGCGAAGTAAGTGCATTCTGGGAGTTGTTGTCTTTCATCCACATGAGACAAAAATACATTTTTTGGCTTTTCTCAGTCTAGAAGGCTCCAAGTTAAAAAATAATTTCACATTTCTACTACATAAATGACCCCATTTAAATACACATTCATCTTTCCAGAGGTGAAGTATCCCTTTAAATATGATCAGTAAATCATGTTCCTTTTACACAGAGCTGACTTAAAAAAACTCACATGCAGTTGCGAGCAGCCAAATCCCTATGGATGATGTTTTTGTTGCTCAGATACTCCATCCCTCGAGCAATATCCAGCATGAACTGGATAAGAATCTGCTGAGAGAGGGTCTACAAAAAACAAGAGACATCAACAAACATTTACATGGAGGAATGGACCCAATACATCTGATGTACAGTTGCTGCGTGTGTGTGTGTGTGTGTGTGTGCGAGGTAGTGACAGGAAAAACATACAAATGGTTCATCTCCGAGGCGTGACATGAGAAGAAATGTGTGGAGATCTCCATGTTTCATAAAGGGCAGGATCACCATAGGAACAGGTAACCGCTGCTGGGTTCTCCTGTGCAAACTCACACCTGTGGGAGCGAATTCACAACCATGTTGAAGTAACATCTTCCAATGAGTCCTGCTTGATAATATCCACGTCAAAATGGAAAGGAACTGCATTGACTTCACTTCAGTGATAAGCCCTGACGTGAATTTGTCCCATATCCCTTACGAAAACTAAGGAAAATACGGTTTTATTGTGGTAAAAGTGTAGTAACCATTGTATAACCAGTTTTACTACAAATTCCATGGTTAAACTATGGATAGAAAGCAAAACCATGGTTAATTTGTGGTTACCGTGGTTTAACTATAGTAACCATATTTTTTTGGTTTTATTTGTAGTAAAACCATGGTTAATTTTTGTAAGGGATGTTAAAGCAAATAGATTCTGAGCCAAAGGCCTAACAAGGAAAATGTGTCCACTAACCAACAAGCGGAATGACATTGGGATGATGGAAGTCTTTCATATAGGCAGCCTCTTTCAGACATTGCTCAATGTCACTGGATGAGTTAATGTCAGCTGTAAGAGCACGGAGAGAGATGCATGAATGCACAGAAATAATGACAACACCAATACCCTGGTTCACAGGCATCCAACTGTTCAATGAACTAATCATTTTAGATGTACACTTACTTTTTAGGACTTTCACAGCAACCTTCTGCCCAGAGTTATTCTCCGATTTGAGAAAAGCTTCTCTTACAGAGCCAAACTCACCTATAAAACAATATTATTATTTTGACAGCAATGAACATAGTTTTTAAAGGTAAAAAAACCTGTGACCCCTGTGTACTGTGTTAGTATAATAAATTATACTAAGTCCCCCTGTGTCTATTTGGTGCTTTTAATATGCTATAAGACAAACCATGTGCAAATTCATAGGTCAACACCATTGCTGAGTATTTTCTCCTTAAAACTGTGAACCAAAGACAGTCTCAAAAACACAGTTTGAAATCACTGGTGTTTCTGACGTGACAAACTACCTTGTAAACAATCAGGTCAATGAGTGGATCTCTGAGCTGGTGTGAGTGAGTGGAGGCGGGGCTAACTTGCATATTCATAGAACCACGTATACTAAATGAGGCAAGGGTGTAGAGAGTTAAGGCCTGTTCACACCGGGACGAATTTCGTGCGCGATATTCGCCGATTAACGCCCCGTAACTAAACAAAGGGCGCCAATGTGAGTGTGCACACCGACGCGAAAAACGCCATGCGTAAAAGCGTCATTTTTTAAAAAACGCCTCGGGTTCGTTTTTTTGGTTTGACGCGCCGCGTCAAAAACTATCCGACCAATGAGATTGGCGCTTTTGCTCACGTGTTTGGAGCTTCTGAAGTTACAGTAAAACACAACTTGGGGGCGCTCAAACACAAAACGGTCTTGCCGAGCACACAAACGTAACGGCGAAGAAGATATATGCCGAGTAGCGTCTAAACACTGCCGGGAAGAAATAAGACGAGGAAGATGCAAGGCAGTTGAATGTAGAGCTGCTGGTCTCGTTGGTGTCGAAACATAAAGAACTGTGACAAACGCGACAGCGACTACAAAAATCTTGATAAAATAGAAATGTTATGGAGTGGTATTAAGCGCCATCTAATGTCAGGGAATGAACTTGCATGTTAACTCGGCTCATCGTCAGCGAAAATCGCTTGGGTGTGAACACAAAAAACGCGTTGAGAAACGCTGGCGAATAACGCGCGCCGATATTCGTCCCGGTGTGTACGGGCCTTTACACTCAAGCTATTTTAAGGCATGAAGACAGTTTTTTCAAGAAAAAAAAAAACTTTAAATAATGTAATTTTGGTGATCAAAGATGAGTTTTAAGGGATAAAATTATTTAATACAGGGGGACTTTAAGAATTTTATTCTTCTGAGATGCAGAAAAGTATCATAAAGGACATGCACTGTGAGGTTTAAGACAGCATATATTATTTCAAACATTTAGATCACTGGTACACAAAGTAGATCATTTTAGGTCTCGTCCCAACAAAAAGAGATTAAAATGAGCATCCGGGTCATAATGTACCTTTTCCAAGCATTCGTCCCAGAGTTAAGAGCCTTTCAGAGATGAGAACATCCTGTAACTTGGCCATCAAATCACTGTTGATTCCTAGACTGTCCACTAGATGGATACAGAGTCAAAATTCATAATTTCCTGAAAAACAAGTACTGTAGGATCATGTCAATGATGGTGCAGTCATGCGTGCACTTACATGTGGTTTCAGGGAGCTCAGGGAACTGCCTGTTGAAGGACCTGGCAGCTGTAAAGGAAACTGGTACTTCTGTTCCTGGAGCTGCGAATGCAGACCTGAAAACAAGCCCAAATGTGACAAAGTGACTCAAATTTCACTGTTTTAAAAGACATTTTGGAAATGCATCTAAACTCAAACCGCCCAACAAAAGCAAAACACACAAACTACATCATAAATGGAACTGAAAAATGGACCAAGTTCTTGGACTACAAACTGTATAACCAGTCATCATTGATTTTGAGCATAGTTGATCCAAACTTGACTGTGAAAGGACAGATCACAGTCTAAGAGACCAGATGTCAGTCCTAGTTCAGGCAAAATGTGTGGTTTGGGCAGCAAATAGGGTGTAATAATGTAAAAACATAAGTAAACACATACCCAAACTGGGTCTCTTTGCCTCTGTTGCGTACCATTACAATCAACAGGAGTCCCACCATGGTGGCCACAAGAAGTGCGAAAAGAAGCCCCACCCATATGTGGCCCCTCTGGGTCTGAGCCTGCGTGGCTGAAAGGACACAACGAGAGTGTTAATCACCACTTCTGCTCAAAAGTGCTTGACACAACGCCATTCCTGCATAATGAGCAGCGAATGAACACACACAGGCTATTAGAGCGCTGCATTATGAGAAAATACTGTCACAAAAAAAGCTGCAGTGACTACAGAAATCCTGATTTCAAAGAGGCAGGAGGGTAGACAATGAGAGTGGACAAACCTGACATGGGCATCACAAGAACAGGCTGACTCCATGGGCCACATCCTGCGTTTGTGCACGCAGCAACCTGGAAGGTGGCGTTGAAGAATCGCCCTGCACCCGAGAGACGGGCAATGTGGTCCTTAAACAGTAAGGGATCCTATAGAGACAGAAATCATAAAGGATATGCATAAAGGTTAAGGGGTTATTTCGACACAGATAAGGACACAGTAGAAGGATTAAAAAAAAAAATTGACAGCCAATCAGAATCCATCCTGTTAAAAAGCGTGGCAGACGACAAAACTATAATATATATAACTTATAATAAACTGAACATTATTGTTCTTGGTGTGAAATGTTCCAAAATTCATTAGTCTGGAAACAACCTAATTTTCAGTTGTAAAGAAGCTCTACAGAAGAAAATAATGTCATTATCCAGCTCAATACAGATTCAATGTTAAATCAGTTCAGGTCAATAACAGTGTCAGTGTTGTGAAATTTTCACTGTAAGTGTGTCTTCCTTTATAAAGATGTACCTGATTCTCTCCTCCCTGTTTCCACTGCACTTTATATGCTAGTAACCTTCCACAAAGCTCCTCCTGCTCCAGTGCCGCCCAGGACAGAGTGAGCTGCTGCTCGCTGAGTTCAAAGGTAAAGTTCTTTGGAGCTGCTGATGGTGCTGTGTATGAAAGATATGAAAACAGTAAAAAAGGGAGCAATTGCCAGTGTACAGACAAAAGTATGTGTCAAGCGCCTCCGCACGACAATAAATGATGTCACAGCCAGGCCCAGATGGAATTTGTTCACATTTTTCCCACTGATTTGGAGGAGAAACAACCTCTGGAATCTGTGGAATGGATTTTAAGTGGAGAGGAGTGTAATACACTCTTATTTATAGTGGATAAAAATGAAAAATAAAACAAAGCACAAGTAAACCAAATCCATTTAAAATAGTTCCAAATTCCAATGACTGCTTTGGCCAGTAGGTGGCAGAATATTGGACTCTGTATGTGGCAGCAGTGCATTGATATGGATTGGGGACACGCACAATGGCACATTGTACCACTCAGCGTGGAATCTACTGGACTGCTGCCAGTGCTACCAGTTTACAAACATGCAAACAGGGACAACTTCAGAAACCCCTTCTGCTCCTCAAACCCATCCATCAGCTCCTCCCCTTCCAAACCCCCTGGCCCTAGGCATCTGGCCAGAACCCGCTCTCTGGGCTGTTTGTTTACTTCCAACCCACCAAAACTTCTACATTCTACTTCTAGATTCTACAAAAGCTCCTTCCTTCCTTCCTTCCTTCCTCTCTTTGGTGTACCTCAACACTCTGCATACAGACAGATAGTATGGGATATGATCATATCAAATTTCACGTGAAAAAAAGTTAAAAAGTGGTAAGACTTTATTCCGATAGTCCACTTTAGTCATTCTACTAACTATTAGTAACGCTTCAATTACATGTCAACTAGCAGTCATTAGAGTATTAGTAGACTGTCTGCTTAATAACACTTTATTTTGATGCTCCCCAACAGACATTCTACTGACTATAATTAACTTTGCAAATACATTTCAACTTAATCTACTAGCCTGAACCGTAAGCTAACAGTCTACTAATATTCTAATAAGATTTAGTTGGCATGTAGTTGCAAAGTTACTTACTACTTAGAATTACTTATTCTCCTACTTATAGTTAGAAGAATGTCTATCAAAATAAAGTGTAACCAAAAAATGTATAAAAAATACTTTAATTGTCATGTCACAATGGTCCCTTAAATACCCGTAAAAATAGGCTTAATTTTTAAACGTTAACATGAGTTAGGAACTTTTTTAACAGTGGACACATATTTCAGGGGACTCTGCCTTCAAATAGTTCACTTATAGTCTGGATGGGGTGTTTGAACATCAAGAAACTTACAGACATCACCAAAATTTGTTTTTATAGAAACTGCACTCATAAAGAACAAGAAATGTTGAAAGAAATATTTTAATAATTAAAGAGAATGAAAAAAATTAGAATAACTTAACTTAAGAAACCATTTTGATCAAATTCCCTGATATTTGCAGGTTTTTCATGGCTGTGGGAACCTTACCATTCTGAAACTCAAAAAGTAGAGCATGGAACTAGCTATGCCAAGGTCATGGGTTCGATTCCTAGGGAATGCAAGAGCTGATCAAATGTTTACTTTGAATACAATGTAAGCTGCTTTGGATAGAAGTGTCTGGCCAAAATGCATGAATGCAAATGCAAATGTCTGTAATTTCATCAACAGCAACGCTGTTCAAGCTAAAAAGCCATTTATGTTAATTTGACTAATAGAAAGAAACCACATGCATACATAGCATCATTACCTTATCTAAAGTTTCACATACCTGCCTCTGGAGTGTGAAAGTCCACCCAGGGAGAGAAGGGGGAAGAGCCCAACTCATTATCACACCGGATTCTCACACTGTAATTTGAGTAACTGTGGAGCCCCCCAAACACATGCTGGAAGGGAGGAACCACAACATCCAGATCAGGAAGTTTCACCTTCTTTCCAGATCCCTTTGACACCTAAAAATGGATTACAGGCAGATATTCATCTTTGTTAAGTTTACAGATTTGAATCCTGAGAATTTAGAAAGAAACTTCATTTGCTTACTCTTTTTTTAAAGAGATTCCTAAAATTGTTTACATGCAGAATATTTTCTCAAGAGAAAATATAATATTATATATTTATATATAATATTATATTTTCTCAAGAGAAAATATAATATTATATATTTATATATAATATTATATTTTCTCAAGATTTTCTTCTGGCTGGTTGCATAAACTGCTTAGACTAGTCTTAAAAGTTAGTCATCTAATTATATTCTTCAAGACTGGTGCTAAGTTTTTAAAGTCAGTTATATAAAAAGGTAGATCGGTCTAATTTGAATCAGAAGAGCAAGACTGATTACCTCGACTAATTTCTAGTTGATCAAATTAGGTCTTAAGACACAGTCTTAACATAGTGGCTACGTTTATGCAACTGGCCCAGATGTAGTGAGGGTCTGGTTAAAAGTAGACCATACTTCCTGTTCCTAACATCTGCCATGTGTTACACAGGAAGTGAAAAGTCATACGGGTTTGGAATGACAAGAGGGTAAAATAAATGATTTCGGGGTGAACTATTCCTTTAACAACCAAGCACTAAGACTGTACGGCCATAGGAAGAACACGAGGAAATGAACAGAAAAAGGAATGCAATAATGTCAAACACTATGTAGTAGCATACCTGTATAGTGCAGGTGGAAAGCTGTGAGTGCCCTGTGAAACCTGGACTCCATGTAACGGTTATATTATGATCAGACACATGATGTACCTTGACATCCCGGGGGGAATCAGGACGGACTGCACATAACAATCATATTTAAAGAAACACATTATAACAACAACATTTATCTTCTTTCTACAAGCCTTTTGTGGTTGTATTTATATGGATGCCTGTTTATGATGAATTACTGTCAAAACAAAAGCCAACAACTATTTTTGAATTTTGAATGCAATTATGCTGAACTACAGCAATAAAAGTAGTGTGAGTGGGAAGTAAAAAACACTGTGGTATGTCTCACCTTTAATGTGCACTGTGCCCGTGCGTGACACGGAGATGCCTCGAGCGTTCTTGGCCTCACAGTAAAACTTTATACTGTCATTCACACCTGGTTGAGCGAATAAAAAACAAATCACTGTGGTCAGTGCTTCACCTGCAAATAAGTTTGCAAAAATGCATATTAAATATGCAAGAACATGCATGGGTCACATTTCACATTTACAATCTAAAGGGAAAAAAGGGAGAGTATATATTTGCATTAAAACAAATAACATTGTTTTTATGACGATTAAAATAAATATAGTTTAAAATACTAATATATAATATTTTATATATTTTAAATATACACAATATATTTTAAATATGATTATGTATGCTGTATATATATATATACATACAGTTAATCTTATATTTCATGCAGTTGATTGGTGACGTAAATTATGCAGGGCAACAACTCATTGCGTAATGTGTGTATAACCTATAGAATCAATCTGGTGAATCTATCGACAATAAATGAATCAATCGTGAGCAAATCAATTGGGTGAACCAATGATTCAATGGCCCATTCATAAAAAGAGCCATTTACTTAATTCCTGAAGAATCAACCATTTGAACGAATCGAATGAATGATTGACTCAATTACTTGTACACATTTAGACATTTACTGTCATGTACTGGCAGTTTTAGTTATTTTTTAGAGTAGAATTTCATAAAAAAAAACATGTTTCCATATTAATAAAAAACATCCATTAAAAGTATAGTTCACCCAAAATGAATATATAAATATATATTTATAATTTCATTATATTCATGAGTTGCAAAAAATAGTGAATCAAAACGTTTTTTATATATATAAATCAAAGAGAATAGACAAAAAAACATCCTCATGTCTCATCTCACCTCATGAACAAGGACATGACAGCTGTCACATTGTTTTATATGATGACAGAGCAAAAAAAGAGTTTTCAACTCTGAGTGAGTCACAAACTCATTTCTGTTGCTGATAATAGGAACACATGACACAGACTTAATGACTCAATGATTTCTAAGCATAGGCTGTTAAAATGGAAAGTTTACTTTACTGGGCTTTACCACACAGGCAGCATTGATTACTATAATGCATTCACTCACAGAATAAGAGATCCAGTTACAAAATGTAAAGGCAAGGCGGGAAACTGGCCTTGACATTATCCAGTAACAAGAGGCTTTTTCTCCACAAGAACATGATGAGAAATTTAAACAATGTATCAGACACCTCTAAAATATCAAAATGTATTTTCGTTAAAAAGATATTTTGTTGGTTCTATCAAAAAACTGTACAGGTTTGAGAAAAACAAATGACTTTGATAGTTCAAATGAGGCCAAAAATACCCACAAAGTCACCCTGTTGCTAAAAATGCAATTTTACACTATTTACATGTAAGCACAAACTTGCCCCACTGGAAACATCACACAGTTCCCCTATCTGCAAAGTCGCCCAATCCACTGAAAGCAACAGCGACTCAGTTCTACATTTTATCTGCCTAATATATCATCTCACAGAAGATTTGAAAGAGGATATAGGAATCTTAGATGTTTCACATGATGTTTCATAATGTGACTAATATATAACTGTTTGCTATTGTGAGCAAACAAAAATTCATGGAATATTTAATAAAGGAGAGTTATCTAATAGAGGAGCAGTATTGGGGAGTAACTAACTTAACTAAATTTACGGTAGCATAAGAGTAGCTCAGGTAGTAGTGTAGTGTGACAAAACATTATATACTTGTTTTTGTGTCACATCATATTCTGAATATATAATCAAACACAATGCCAATCTCAAATACCATTGGGAAGCTGGGAATGTGAAAGCAACTCGCACTTGGGTGCAAACTTGCTCAGGAAGTAAAGTAACCTGTGCATGCATTTTAGCTGATGATGACATCCCTAATACAACAAAGCACATGTAGGGGAATTAATTTTTCATGAGTTCAATCAGAGCGGCAAATGAATGGCTCGCAATCCACTGTCTCCTCAAAAGAGTCTGTTTGCAAGCTGTAGAAAGCCGCCTTCATGTGAAGCACATACAGCAAACCCAAGTGTTGTTCACTCTGCTGTGCATAATAGCATGAAATTAATACAAAACACAACATATTGAGAACAATCGCTCTCGGACCACACCAAACGTGCTGATCAAAATGTGTAAATAAAACTTACTTACAATACTTGCATTTTAATAACACTATGTTGTAAGTGTGTCCCATCGGTTAATCAAAAGTTCTACAAACAATTGTAGTCTTCACGCCCACTTGAACACTTGGGCCAAATATCACAAAGATGTCATGCAATTAGACAATTGGTCAAATGCAAAAACCACAAGTGTGGGTATTGGGACAGGCCCTTGGTTCCTCTCACCTTTAACAAAGAGAACTGAGGGGGAGGGCATGAAATCACCCTTCTGTTGGTCACCCAGCCACCACAACACCTCCACAGGTTCTGGAGGACCTGATGCAGCACACGTCAGGTTGAAGGGCTCCCCTGCAAATGTAGCTACATCCTCTGGTTCCTCCACAAAATGAGGCACACCTAAAATGTGAGGAGTAAGAGTCAAAAAGTGTAATATTTGCATTAAAGGACCAAGATATGATCTGAGTAATACACTACTTGAAGGATTCAGAAGAAGAAAATACCTTCTACTGTGATCCAAGCAGGCTCAGAGGAAATGATTGTGCCGTGATATTCAACTTCACACCAGTACTTCCCAGCATCTTGTTGCTGCACGGATTTAACACTGAAGACAAAGAAACACTCAGATTAGGCACTCTTCAAATGGTTAAATCAACCACAAATGAAAATTGTGTAATTTACACACTCTCATGTTGATGGAAACCAAGGGGGGTCGCATTACAAGTAACATGAGAAAAAGTAATGATTGCTTTTTTCAAGTAACTAGTAAAGTAACATGTAACTTTTAAATTTACAACAAAATATCGGAGTTACTTTTTCAAAAAAGTAATGTTTTCTCATCATTGCCTGACACCTGCTGTCCCCATGTTGAGAGAAATCGAGAGTAAATTCAGAGGCGCTGTGCGAGCTGTGAAAACACGATGATACATTAGAAAAAGTAATGTAGAAGTAACGTAACGCACTACTTTCCATAAAAAAGTAACTTTGAAATGAAGTAGTTTAGTTACTTTTTAGGGAATAACTCAATATTTAGGGATTTTTTTTAGGGAGTAACGCAATATTGTAAGGCATTACTTTTAAAAGTAACTTTCCCCAACACTGGTCAAATGTGCCTCAAACTTAAATGCAAATGTTCACATATTTTTTTTTTTTTTTTTTTTTTTTAACTAAACTGAGCTGAATAATGACACTATTATCTTTTTAGAGCTGTTTTACAGCTGAAATTGTTTTCCTTTCATAATTGAAAAACCTTATTACTCTTATATTCCAGTCTATTACCGTGATGCTGCTTTGAAACAATCTGTATTCATATAAAGTGTTATATAAACAAATGTAATTTGACTTGACATGACATAAGACTCAGAAAAGTAGCAAATCCCAAAACTTTGTGTAATAATGATCATGGAATAATGACACATCAGTCTCAAAGTTTTACAACTAGAAGAGAGCCATTCAGTCTAAGAGTGCTAAGATTTATGTAGACAAAGGTCAGTTGCGCAAACAGCGGCATGAATTGCATTCACATATAAGAAATGCATGACGTATACATTTGTTTACGACACCCACCTGGTGAAACTAGTCATTTATAGATTATGCAGGCAGTATGGCATGCATCGAGGAAACGTGATGTCTATATAATTCACTAAGCCAGTTTCTCTCTCCACCGTTTGTTATCCTCTTTAGCCTAATCTTACAGCAAGGCAGCACTTACAAAAGCAAATTTCCACCCAAACTGTGTTTAGTCTAAGAATGGCCTAAAACAGATCTAGGCAACTGGACTGTGTCACGACACGTGTAAGAGATTATCAGCCTTCACAGCGATCAGTAAAGCAAGCTCATGTTACTAATGTCTGCATTACATCTGCATTATAGGGGAGACATTTACCTGACTGCTCAACTGAAAGCTATAAATGATCTCCAAAGGTTGTATGTGTATGTGACACTGTTTGTGAGTTTTAGATTTATACATTTTGATTTATATGGCCTATCTGTATTTATTTATTGTGGTCTTCAAGTGAAATGAAGTTTTAGAAGCTGGCTGAGCTACAATACCGTTTAAAAGTTTGAGGTTTTCAGTTTTCCATTTAAGCATATTCTAAAATGTAATTTATTCCTGTGATCAAAGCTGTATTTTCAGCATCATTACTCCAGTCTTCAGTGTCACATGATCCTTCAGAAATCATTCTAATATGCTGATTTGCTCCTCAAGAAACATTTCTTATCATCAATAATTAACAATAATAATAACAGTTGTGAAAACAATTGAAGGTAGTCGATTGCCGAGTTCACGCGCATAGGTTTAGTTACCTATGATTACGCGCGTGAACTCGACAATCGATTACTTTGGACTTCAACCGAAAACAGGATGTAAACACAGGTATTTGCGCTGGCCTAAATAACATAATTTTTATACATATCTTTCACATCTACTGCAGTCAGATTCACTCAGAAGGAATCACTCACATTTTCTGTGCACTTGTAATGACACATCAAGGATGTTAAGAGGCTAAAAGCAGGTTTAGTACTTGCCCCATTGAAGTCAACAGGGTGCAAATTTTAAAAATAGAATAACTCGGTGTAGGCAACACCGATTTTTGTCATTGTTCTCTGTATTGACAGCACTCCAAATGTACAAAGAAATGAGCTCAATGTTAAAATTGACCGGAGTTCTCCTTTAACATTTTTGAGCTCCTTAATACTTTTTCGTTTTTCTTCGATGAATAGAACATTGAAAAGAAGCATTTTTTGTAACATTGTAAGTGTCTTTATTGTTACTTCTGATCAATTTAATGTGTTCCAGCTGAATAAAAGAAAACAAAATCTTATGGCCCCCAAACATTTGAATGGTAGTGTATCCTAAACTATCCTGGTTAAGTTCAGGAATCGAAAAACAAGAACCTGGCACTCTGTTTGGTCACAAAACACAGTGTTCACATCCAATTTCATATTGTGCTCAAGAATTTACTTACAAACTCTGTTTGTATAACTCTGAAGGTTAGAGACTGGCTACAGTAACAAACATTTTAGACTTGATAAAAAATTCCTTGATAAAATGTATTGACCTTGGTGTCTTTTACCATACAGACAGTAATGAATGTCATCATCTGATTTTGGAGTTGTGAAATCCAACAAAAAAAGCACAAACAACTGTTCTGGTGTTTTAGCTCTGCGCCCACACTGTGATAATAAAAAGATGATAGTGATAGAGACACTGAGTCACAACCTCAAGGCCACAGTCATGACAACTGGACAAGCTCCCTTTTAGACAAAAAGTGTAAAAGACAAAGATTTTTTATTTTTTATTTACCCAAACCAAAATAGTTTACCCACAAGTCTCTATGATATTCTGGTGTCTATATGGCTCCAGACCCTCCTTTAAAGATAGGGTAGGCAATTTTTTTTTTTAAACACTTTTTACTGATTGAAACTCTCTTCACATCCTGATTAGCAATCAATATAAGTAGTGGTCTAAATATTAAAACGCACATTTATCTTCCGTTGGAAGACACAAGACCAAAAAATGTTCATCCAATCATGACCGAATTTGGACCGAATGCAATGATAGGATGTCCGACCTGCCTGTCAACATATGTACTTCCATACCTCTGCTTGCTTACCCTGCTCGCGCAGACATCACATGTCATCAGCGTGTTTCATGCTAGACAGACAGTCATTGAGCACCACAAACAAACAGCAGCCGCCTTTTACAGTTCCTCCTGAACCAAAACAATGAGCTTATGCTCATTGTTCACGCCATCTCATAACCAAAATTACAGGATGGCAACCCGTGATGTTATACCTGGAGCTGTTCATGCCCTCAAACTCTATGTTTCTATGTCAACACTATCAACGGTGAAATGAATCTGCAGCAGTCCGCTGGTACAAGTAAGAGCACTTTAAGTTGTGCACGTTTATTATTATTGTAATATTATGTGCTTTGAGACTTGTCTAGTGACACTTTGCAGACTCTTCTCTGGCTGTGTGTGTTCATGTGTTTTGAAGGAGGCGTGGCTTTGGAGAAGCTATGAAGGGAGGGTGGGATCTCATGCTTTCAAAGCTAGCTTGCTATTGCTAGCCAGTCTGCAATTGCCTACCCTACCTTTAATGTACATCTATTGACCACTGGCAAAAACAATTCTGAACAACATCAAGGACTAGGGCACAGTTCCAGGTTCACACCGTCCTACCTGTGGAAGGTCTCCCAGTGATGTGCCTCCAGTGTGATGTACATCTGATCAGTGCTGTAGATCTTCTCTCCATCCTTCATCCAGATGATCTCAGGTTCACTCAAACCCTCAAAGGCACAGCCCAGACGAGCCATGTTACCCTGAGTCACCGTTTGGTTGGAAGGGTTTTTGGTAAACCGTACCCCTGGAGGACACACAATTTGACTAGGGTGACCATCTGGTTATTGCTCCGTTGCAGGACAGCAGATGTGATTTTGCGGGACATGTGTAACAGAGATAAACTTAGTACTATTATACTTATATACTATAAAAATAGATTTACATTAGTTGGAAAGCCTATATGCCATCATGTTGGATGATAACGTTTTAAATCGTCAATAAGCTTTGTTAATTGTGACCGGCTCTGTGACTGGCACACAATTCGTCCAGGTTCGAGTGATACAATGTAATTTACTCTACGGGACCTTTTCAGTCTACTAAATTGAATTGAAAGGCTATAGGTAAAAAATATCACATTTTAAAACTGTTTCTGTTTTAAAGTCAATAAAAGTGCATCTATCCATCATAATGAACTCCACACTAAGGCCTTCTAAAGCGAAGCGATCAGTTTGTGTAAGGAAAAAAATATCCATATTTAAAACTTTATAAAGTAAAATAACTAGCTTCCGGCCAAACAAAGATACGGATTCAACTTAAGTCTAAGCGCAACTTATGCGAGTAATGTGACATACTGCTGATATTACACTACGCCATGACACACTGCGCTACTTCCGACGTCACAAGTTGCGCACTAGGTGCAAGTAGACTGCGTATGGCTGTTTGGCCGAATTTGGCTAGAATTTGACTTTGTAACGTGTTAAATACACAGAAAAGTATTTTACGGAAAATTGCAGGGGACCTTTTAGCATGGGTGCCTATAACTATAAATTATAAGAAAGGTCTAAGGTTAAATTATTATAAAAATCGGTGATGGTAATTTTTTTTATTTTTTGTCAGGAAATCTTATGCATCCACTGAGAGAAAAAAAAACACGAAAAAAAAAAAACATATGGATGTAAATGTGCAACTGTAAATTGTGCATATGAATTTCATAAAAACTCAACTTCTATCTATCTTTTTATAACAACTAAACTTCTCACTATCTATCTATTGAGTAGGTGCACCCAAACTTTTCACATTATATTGTAACTGCTTAACAAACCCAATAATTTACATCACATGCTTTGTTTGTGGCTTTTTGCCTCTAAATGTCCTCTATCAAAAAAAAAAAAAAAAAAAAAAAAGGCCCAGAACAAGACATGAGCAATATGTAGTAAACTACGTCCCAAAAATTTGGAAATAAGTTTCATATTCCCTTCAACGGGCTTTAGAGCATTGTTCTAAGATGTCTATTGTACTGGGACAATTTCTGGCATCTCTGTCAAGCTCTGATTGTGGACAGCAGACGTCATGCATGCTGCAGATGTCTGAAAGATCAACTGTGACAGACAACAACACACAGCTGGCCAGAACATCTGCATCAAACATCACATTCATTCCCCAGGAAAGAGGTAAATGAGGAAACTACAGTATCCTGTTTATGATGTAACTCTACAATCAATAGCATAGGCTACCTGTCTAGGGATGGGTATCATTAAGGTTTTACTACTCTTACCGATACTGCTTATCGATCCGGTACGTTAACAGTATTCGTATCAGTTCTTTTTGCAATAATTTGGCGGGGTCAGAATTCGGCACAACACCGGGTTTCGGTACCCATCTCCATACCCCATACCTATCTATCTATCTATCTATCTAGGGTGAATTACCTTAATGTGGGACACTGCCTAATGTGGAACACCTAAGGTATAGTGTTTGTAGGTCCCCCATAAATACATGAATGGCAGTGAAACTATGGGTTAGACAAAGCTGTGGTGTCATGTGATCAAAATCACATGACTTATCAAATGTCCAATCATATTTGAGGGTGAAGCAATCATCAAACAGGAGGCACCTTGTGTGAAGACCATCCGAAGGTTAGTGACATAGAGTTTTAACAAATTTGATATTAAGGAGTTAAATACATTTTAAACAAAGCAATCCTGCTACTTTTTAGCCTAATATGCTTATGAAATGTTTGTCCATCAAAAAATAGTGTAACTTTGTGTGTAAAAATTATATATTTTATATTTTTATCAAATTTCCTAGTGTCCCACATTAGGAAATGTGGTTTCCAAATCCGGGACAGCATGATCAGCCTAATGTACTTAAATTAGTCAAAAATGTGTGGTGGGGCATGGTTTGTGGGACAAACATGGTTATTTACATGGTTTTAGTCTTGTAATGCAATATTAGAATACTGTTAATGCAGATTTTTAACAGTTAACAGCACGTTTATGAATTTAAGTTTGTTCAAGCTGTGTTTGTTAAGTAAACTGAACTAGATAATATTGTATTATCGGTCTGATGATGTTCAGTTATCCATGTTTCATCCATCCATAACCAAGATAATTACTAACTAAGATTTAAGAGAGAATCTAAAATAAATTAAGATTTTACAATTCTACATGTATCAATGTGATTTTTGGTCTTTTATCATAGATTTTTCAGTGTCCCACATTGGGGACACAACTGTCCCACATTAGGAAGCTGCAGATTGTCTCAGACCGACGACTTGCAATAAGAGCACTAATATGTCTATACTTTCTCTTATGAATGGATTATCTGAAGTTTCTCTTTTGATTTGATTAGGACACATCCTGGTTTTTTTTAAATGGTATTGGGTGTGGATTTAATGTTTTGGTTACACATCGCAATATGTCACAGAAGTCTGAAGTGCAAAAATGTCCCACATTAGGGCAATTCACCCCTATCTATCTATCTATCTATCTATCTATCTATCTATCTATCTATCCTGACACTGCTTCAATCAGCAGTAACAATAATAGAGGCACTAAATGGCTGCTAGTTTTAGCATTATTTTAATACCACTTCAAAAGTTTATTTGGTTAAATAATGATACAAATAAAAAGTGTGGCTCTTTAATTTAACTGGAAAAAAATAAGGGACTCTTTTTGAAACACAATTTCAAAATCCTTCTCAGCCCGCAATCCAGGAAACTATTTGATCGATAACAAAACCAGAGATGCTGAATTGGTTTAAAAACGTTCGGGCTTCGTTAGTTTTGAATCTGTAATCACAAATGCTGTCAATCCTCGGAATTTCACAAAATTAGGTATTATTATTATTATGCGAAAGGTTATAAAAGAGGATTATTAGAACGTTCTGCTAATAAACGTCCCACATTTACATCGACGTTTATCTTGAAACATTGTGTCCACGTCAACACATAAGCACTGATTAGTTTAATGAAACACTGCGTTCACAAACTCTGCGATTAGTTCAACAAACTTACCGTGAATTCCCTCATTGAAGTGCAGTAACAAGAGCAGGATCCAAAGAGAAAGCCCCATTATAACATCTTCCGTTAAAGAGCTGAGTTTTCTCCTTCACCTTGTGAAAGTTTGAACAGCGCTGATTAATGAATTAACTAGGTGTTCGTAAATCCCATTATTCATAGACTTCACAGAAGCTTCAACTTCAAAATCGCCCTCTTGCATTTAATACATCATGTTCCGGTAGTTAACCCGGTATAAATGGCATTCTTCTCATTGTTTTGATAAATCCTCACAGAGCTCGTGAGAACGCGGTGGTCATCGTTCAAGTCAAGTAGCTCGACTTAGAAAAACAGCAGGAAACATCTGAGGAGTCGCAGAGAGTCGGGAATACGCGCCCCCTGTAGGTCACGTGCCGACACTGCACTTCACTCCGGCACACAACCTCAACTTGTAATTTTCACGTGTATTATATTATGAAGACGGCATGCTTTTTGCCAAGTTAAATAATTGTTTTTATACAGGCTATTTTTTTATTTAAACATTATTTTATGTGTTGTATTAAAGGCTAGCTAGATAGATAGATAGATAGATAGATAGATAGATAGATAGATAGATAGATAGATAGATAGATAGATAGATAGATAGATAGATAGATAGATAGATAGATAGATAGATAGATAGATAGATAGATAGATAGATAGATAGATAGATAGATAGATAGATAGATAGATAGATAGATAGATAGATAGATAGATAGATAGATAGATAGATAGATAGATAGATAGATAGATAGATAGATAGATACATAGATAGATACATAGATAGATAGATAGTACCGGCCAAAAGTTTGGAAACAATTACTATTACAATTATTATTCTTTAATATTTTTTAAAAAAGTCTTAAGCTCATCAAGCCTGCATTTATTTGATCAAAAATACTGAAAAAAATAGTAATATTGAGAAATATAATTTCTATTTTAATATTTTATACTTTAAAATATAATTTATTTCTGAGATGCACAATTAATTTGATGTGATGCATGATGAATATTCATCAGCCATCACTCCAGTCTTCAGTGTCACATGATCATTCAGAACAATATAAATCTTTACTAACGTTTATAACGTTAGTGTATACTGTAAAAAAAAAACTTTTTTAAATAAATGCTGTTCTTTTTTAAAATGTTATTTATCAAAGAATCCTAAAAAAGTATCACAGGTTATAAAAAATATTAAGCAGCAGAACTGTTTACAACATTGATATTAAATCAGCATATTGGAATGATTTCTGAAGGATCATGTGACACTGAAGACTGGAGTAATGGCTGATGAAAATTCAGTCTTGCATTACAGAAATAAATTATATTTTAAAGTAGGCTACATTAAAATAGAAAGCCATTATTTTCAATTGTAATAATATTTCACAATATTACTGTTGTTTTCTGTCTTTTTGATGAGCATAAAATACAATGTTTCCAAACTTCATTTATCATCATGTCAAATGTTATCATATGGTATCATATCGGTATCATGATGTTAAGCACGGGTGAGCTAGTGGCCTCTAGTGGTCAAACGCAGCACTGTCTGTCCCGCTGGGCCGGAATGAAGCTTGACTGCGCACACTGTAGTAGGAAGTTCCCCTCCAAAACTTTTAGGAAACAATCCTGTTCGACCAGCAGCCGACCCCATAGCGCTTATATCATGGTAAGTCCGAAACCGGTCCACCTTTCAATGACAACTCCTATCGATGTCTCATTGCATTATTATTCATGCTTTCACTGAATGAATAATGAATTTGAATTGGATAAAACCAATGTTTGTATTTTGACGCCAGTCTAGGAGGGATTTAGGCAGCAAGGTGAAAGCACTACGTGGAAACGTTTTCTTTGACTAGTTACGGCTTGTCTTGAAATGGTAATAGTGAAACTTCAGACCTGTTTGAAAGAGACCAGCTTTAGTCATGTGTTAGGCTACTTTGATACAAGTATACTTGTGCGTCGCATTTTGGATCGGTTTGGATGGATTCAAGGGCCGTGTCTCAACACGTAGTGTGCTGCCTATCTAGACAGCCGTTTTCGGCACTTGTGCTTGGTAATAATTATATTGTACTTTTATGTATGGGTCAATGACATGGAACTGGGTTTAAGTTATTTTAAAAAAAGCCTAATGCATTGTATAATTTTTATTTTTTTTGTAACAGAAAAATGCAATTAATAAAAAAAAGTTTTTAATTAGTCCATTTAATTATTTTATTGTTTATATAAACAGTGAACATATTTAATTCAAAAATATTATTTGAAAAAAACTTTAGTCCGCTAAATCAATATCAATGTGACCATTTATTGACACCTTTATGACTGTGCCAATGTTATTATTATAACCCATTTTGACCTTTTTATGAAAATGGCACATTGAGAAATGGTTTAAATGTTTAAAAAGTAATATCTGACATCCTCGCTTATCATTGATCCATATAAATCCAATGTAACTAAATGATTATCATTATGAATTAATATACCATGGTATTTAGATGTTGCACAAATGTCCTAGAACACAATGATATTAACATGTTAAATGAAACAAACACCTGGTTTTAGACCACAATCATTTATTAATATGGTGTATGGCCTCCTTTTGTGGCCAAACAGCATCAGTTTGTCTTGGGAATGACTGTTAGAAGTCCTTCACAGTGGCCGGATGGATTTTGAGCCATTCCTCTTCCAGAACAGCGGTCAGGTCACTGTGAATCTTTGACTCGCTCCTCCAAAACACCTCAAAGTGGCTCAAAAGTATTTAGATCTGGTGATTGTGCAGGTCATGGGAGATGTTCAACTTCACTTTCATGCTCATCAAACCATTCTGTCACAAGTCTTGCTGTGTGCATTGGTGCATTATCATGCTGATGCACGGCACCCCCTTCAGGGTACAATATTTGAACCATTAGGTGCACATGGTCCTCCAGAATGGTTCGGTACTAAGCACAGTAGGGAATGTTATGATATTGCAGCCCAAACCATCACTGATCCACTCCTGTGCTTCACTCTGGGCAGCAACAGTCCGGGTGTTAAACCTCATTAGGGCTTCTTCACACCGTAACTCCCACGGATGTGGGAAAGACAGTGAAGGTGGACTCATCAGTGAACAATACGTTTCACCATTGAAACCAACATTTGGCATTAGCACAAGTGAGCAAAGGTTTGGTTATAGCAGCCCAACCATGAATGTTGACTTTGAAGAGCTCCAGACAAACAGGAGAGTCAAGGTTCATTTAATTCTACAGTGAGTTGGGCAGCTGTGGTTTTATGTTTTCTGGATACAGTCTGGGTTAGTACCAGGCCATCCCTTTTAGACAGCTTCCCCTTGCGTCCACAGTTACTCCTGTTGGATGTGGCTTTGAGACACAGCCATTGTCTTCTCACATGGATCATGTTGCTTGTGTATGCATGAGATGTGCAAACTGAGATGAAGTATACGGTGTCCAGTTAGAAAACGCCGGCATTCTACACACACTAACACATACATGAATATCAGAAGCATGGCACGGGATGTTCAGTGTGCACTTCAGAGGGCAAAACACAAAATATCATCTTTGGAGAATGAGTTGTCTATAAAGTGAGTATGATGACATTTTAGTCATTAACCAGTTACATTGATGTGCATAGTGAGACATAATGCAAATATCTGTGATGTGGCAGAAACGTATTGCTCCTGGGGTCTAGATTTTAATTTAGTACATATATTTATTGTGCATTTGTGCAAGGTGTCTGTAGTGTATGGAACGAAGTTAGTTAACAGAAATTGGATGCCACACTTTGTTAATGTCAGCTGATAGCCACAGTCTTGTCTCCTATACATCAGAGACATTTTTAACATTTAGGTTTGTCTCGTAGACGGTTGAAAGACAGTGTTTTATTTCTTTGTGTGTATGTTTTCGTCAGATGATTCTGTGATGCTTAAGTAGTTGTAAGACTTCCAAAAACAGTGGTACAGAAAAGTACTTCAGACAATTTGAACTGTGACTATTTTATTAGATATAAAATATCAAAAAAGTGGAGTCTGCAAACAAATGATGCTAGAGCTTTCTTCCCTTCACATTCACACAGGCCTCCTAGCAGACTGATCCACGGGTGTAGTTTATTACATTAACTGTGTGCTTGTGCTATATTTCTTTAAGGCAAGACACCACAGGTGAACTGGGTAAAATTTGTAACTAATATACAGTATATCACCATACTTACCCCAATTGATTAATCACAGTACATTAAGACAGTTGCTTTGTATTACAAGTGTTCGGAAATGTTGTGTTTAAATATGCAAATGTGGCATTATTTAGTTAATATGCAAATATTGTTTATAAATGTACATAAATGCCCATTACAGAAATCTGAACATTGTATAAAGTCAGGTTCAAAGTTTCAGTTTCTTGACATAGGCCTACACTACATGGACAAAAGTATTAGGACACACCTCTTAATTATTGAATTCAAGTGTTTCAATCTGCACCTTCCCCTGCAGTCTGAATTTACAAACATTTGTGGAAAAAAATGGGTTGTTCTGAAGAGCTCAGTGTATTCAAGCATGGTACTGTGATAGGATGCCACCTTTGCAATTAGTCAGTTCGTGAAATCTCATCTCTGCTAGATATTGCACTGTCAACTTTAAGTGGTATTATTGGAAAGAGGAAACGTTTAGGAACAGCAGCAGCCATGAAGCGGAAGACTACATATAGTCATAGCGGGGTTACCGAGTGCTGAGGCGCACGGTGCGTAAAAGTTGTCAACGCTCTGCTGATTCCATAGCTGAAGAGTTTCAACCTTTCTCTTGCATTAATCAGCACAATAATGTGCGACGGGAGCTTCATGGAATAGGTTTTCATGGCCGAGCAGCTGCATGGAAGCCTCACATCACCAAGTACAATGGCAAGCGGATGGATTGGTGTAAAGCATTATTGTCGGAGTCCATTTTGCAAACCTAATGTCATTTTTCCTGAGACCTGAAGCCTTTGTAAAAGTATTCACTATTCCCTACATTAGTCCACTAATATACTTCACTTGAGGGAATGAATGAAAACATGTGAGCAAATTCAGACTCTGAGTGCAGCAGAAGGGCTTCCACTTTTGCATAGTTTGTGCTTACTGTTTAATAATTATTTGAAACTTAGCTAACTGGCAGCTCCAGTAGCAAGATTAAAAGATTTATCTTGAACTCTGTCAAACCCTAATTAAACAAATTAATAATCAATTAATCAAATAAAAAAGTAATTTATACCTGTATGATATTACGCATTGGACCGGCGGATTGAAAATATGTATGTATGGATGGATGGATGATTCAGCTGCGCGTGCCATCTTCTCGTCAGGCACAGGAATTCACAGTGGATTATCTTACGATCTTCTCCTTCCCCCCAGTCTAGGGTTGGTATAGAGAGTAACATGTCAAAATTAAACTAAAAGAAGAAATGTAAACGGAAAACGGAAAGGATTCCCTTTAGCCCTCTGCCCTAAGAAATGTAAAGCAACTACTTGTTGCAGCAAACAAACTTAGTTTATTCTTAATTATACAAAGAAAATGGAGGCAGTATCTTCAGGAGAGGGCCTGGCCAAAACAGCAAACAAAAGAGTTACTAACTACTAGGGGTGTAACGATACCCTCATGTCACGATTCGATACATATCACAATACTGAACTCACGATACGATATTATTGTGATTCTCCAAGACATATGATAAAAGGCAAACAAAAAACATTTGTGTGTTACATTGTGGGTGTAAATGAATAGGCTTGGACTTGATGCTGGAAACCCAATGCACAGGACAATGGTGACACCAGAATAAACATATTCATGATTTGAAATTTTTTGGCATTATCAGGGCCCACAAATATTCCCACATTGCATTATTATACATTATATTCAACATTACATAGTAGTTTAATGTAGTACTGACACTAAAACTCTGTAAACTTGAAATTTTTCTCACACAGTAATTTTATTATGGGTGAACTATCCACGATACATATTGTTGCATTTTTGTATTGCGATATATTGTGACACTATATATTGTTACACCCCTACTACTACTAAGAGGGGAACTAAATTACTTACAAAAGATAAGAAATCAACAACCAAGGCTTCCCTCTACTCCATAACTAAACAAAAAAACAGGGATAAACATTTAGTATTTCAAAAGAAAATGGCACCATCTCCCCACAGCTTTAAAAAAAATGCAGATATGAGAGATAGATACAATACCTTTTAATATGGTAACAATAGTCAAAAGAAGTATTGCTATTGAAAATACTACCATGCTGTTTAATTACCAGAGCACACGTAACCACAAAGTGTGCACACCAATTGTAATTCAATTGGACAACACACAAGTTTTCATACTCAACTGCAACACACAAGGTGTGTCAGGTGTAGGGTAGAAGTGACCCTCCCTGAAGCAGTGCTCTTTCTACCTTCTTAGGGCCTTTTTACACCTGGTCACCTCATGCGTTTTCTCTGATCAAAATCCGATCACTTAAACCACTTGAGATGCATTCCAGACAAAACTGGACAAGTGTAAATGCATCTGGTTGTAGAAACCACATATGTAAATTTTACTTCTTCCAAAATGCTAAAAAATAAATGTGTGAGAGCATGTGATAGGTTATGTGACATGTTATACGTATGTCATATGACAGCCCTACTGCAACACTCATTGTCATGCATGAGTAGCTGAGTATCTTTTCTACAGCAAGCCAATGTGCAAACTACCGCAAAGGACGTAGGACGTAACACCCCTACCACCAAGAATACAAACTTGGGTTTGTTTGTAGTAAAATACTTTCACTCTTACCATTTACATTAGGAAAGAAAGGTACAAGGGACAAATAGAGAACACCATCTCTTTATACTTTAGAGAGCATCCACCATAACATTTTCTGTCGAATGTCCAGATTATATTCCTGGACAGCAAGCGACCACCTTAAAGGCCCCCTGAAATCAAACATTTTAGTTTTTGCTTTTAGTATGAATATGTTAGACTTAAGGTTGTGAATAAGCTTGTGTGTTCCAAAATAACATCAGGGTTCTGTCACTTCTGTCTAGTCTATTTCTTGGTTTTGTGACAGAGTCCTGACACTCCTGTTTTGTCTTGTCTGTGTGCCTTGTTTCATGTGCCTTCTTGTCATTTTTGTCCTGTACTGTGTAGCACGCAGCTTGTGTTTTACACTGGCTGTGTGCTTTCATGTTTTCATGTTTTGTGTGAACATGTGGCTTATGAGTGTTCTCATTAGCTGCATGTTCATGTCTTGTTTTGTGTGAGCACATGGCTTGTGATTTGTTTTACTGGCCATGTACTTGTGTTTTTGTCGTGTTTGGTGTGAGCACATGGCTTTCCATGTGTTTCCTTGCACCATGTGCTCTCCTGTCGATTGTCTAGCCCCGTCAAGTCAAGTCAAGTCAAGTCAAGTCAAGTCAAGTCAAGTCAAGTCAAGTCAAGTCAAGTCAAGTCAAGTCAAGTCAAGTCAAGTCAAGTCAAGTCAAGTCAAGTCAAGTCAATAAAAAGCCCTTGTTTCCTGCACTTGAGTCCTTGCTACTTCCACCTACCCAAAACCTGATAGAACAAACCAGCCAAAAGAGGACTCAGCAGAAAATTCCTTTTCCCATCTCCCTGCCCCTCCGCTCAGCAGATGGATCAACGTAGCAAACTCCTTTCTCTTTGACATGGGGGAGCCAATGTAAAGAAGTTTGCTCACCAGTTCATTTTTGTAGCGGAGGGGCTCAAAATCAAGGACCTTTTCAACAAAAGCCTTAATGAGCCTGTCCGTGCCTGGGGGATGGGAATGCTGGGGATACTGTCATTCTGGCTGTTTGTGGGGTATGTATATAACTGTGTAGAGGAGGGTGGCCTACAGAGTCGGCCGAAGAGGCTACAGTGGCCCCAGAGGCGGTAAGCTCCTTCCCACAGCCTCGCCCTCGCAAGCGGAGGAAGAGTTCTTCCTCTGTTTCACCTGGTCCGGTGGTCCCATAGCCCCCATGTCCTGTGGTCCCAGAGCTCCCGGATCCGTTGGTCCCCGAGGTGATAGAGCTGCATGCTCTCCCCGTCATTCCCACCATGGCCAAGAGGGCTGTCTTTGCCTTCTATGCATTGGCCATCCTGCATGCCTGGAGGAAACACATGGGTTCTACTGACCACGGACCAGTCTGTCACCCTGAGCAGCCAGCTACCATCCCAGAGGTCGTCCCTGAGCAGCCAGCTACCGTCCCCGAGCAGCCCATTGCTGTCATTGAGCCGCCCGCTCTCACAGAAGCAGCCCGCTGTCGACCCAGAGCCGTCCGCTCTCCCTGTCGTGCCCCCAGTGGTGGCCAAAAAGGCTGCAGCCTCCCCAGTGGTGGTCGAAGAGGCTGCAGCATTGCCTCGCTCTTGGAAACGGAGAAGGAGGAGGGCTTCCTGCGTCCCACAAGGCCCGGAGGCCATCCCAAAGCCTGCTGTCGGCCCAAAGGCTGTCCCCAGGCTCCTTGTCCTGCTGGCACTGCCCAAGCTCCTTGCCCTGCCGGCGCCGCCCAAGCTCCTTGTCCTGCTCGCTCCGCCAATGCTGCCTTTAATGCCTGCTCCACCCAAAACTCCCTGCACCACCCTGGCCCTCAGCCATCACTCCAGAACTGTCGGAGCATGTCTGGTCTGTCCCTCTGGCACAAATCCTAATCCCTATCGCCCTGACCCTCTGCCAGGAATCCAGACACGCCGAAGTCTCCCTGGTCTGTCCCTCCGGCACCGCCCTGGCTCTCTGCCAGGATTCCAGATCAGCCGGAGCCCGTCTGGTCATCCCTCCAGCACCACCCTGGCCTTCTGCCAGGGCTCTAGCCCTGCCTGAGCCTCCCTGGCTAAACCCTCCCGTCCCTCCCTGGTCACTTCCTAGCCCGTCATGCCAGCACTGACTTGGCTCCCCTCGCCAGGTGGCGTCCCTTTAGAGGAGGGGTAGTGTCAGGGTTCTGTCACTTCTCTCTAGTCTATTTCTTGGTTTTGTGACAGAGCCCTGACACTCCTGTTTTGTCTTGTCTGTGTGCCTTGTTTCATGTGCCTTCATGTCATTTTTTTCTCTTGTACTGTGTAGCACGCAGCTTATGTTTTACACTGGCTGTGTGCTTTCATGTTGTCATGTTTTGTGTGAACACGTGGCTTATGAGTGTTCTCATTAGCTGTGTGTTCATGTCTAGTTTTGTTTGAGCACATGGCTTGTGATTTATTTTACTGGTCATGTGCTTGTGTTTTTGTCATGTTTGGTGTGTGAGCACATGGCTTGTCATGTGTTTCCTTGTGCCATGTGCTCTCCTGTCGATTGTCTAGCCCCTCCCATCTTGTTACCTGATTATTCATTAATTTGCCCTACCTGTCCTTCCTCGTTACCTGCTTTGTTTGCTCTCCCTATTTATTCTTCCTGTGTTTGCAGTTCTGTGCTGGTTCTTCGTTGTAACTTTACCCTGTTATGTCCCTCCTGTGTCTTGACTTGACTTGACTAGTTTTTGTTTGTATTTTGTTTTATTTTTATTATTAATAAAAGCCCTTGTTTCCTGCATTTGAGTCCTCTCTACTTCCACCTGACACTTACAGTCTCTCACTTCCGCTAAAATGGATCATGGATTTTTATGACATCACCACGGACTTCAGCTTCTCATCACATCTTCTGTCCAATCAAATGCTCTTATGAATCTAAAGCATCCCGCCCCCTATGCTATAAATAACACCTGACCAAAGCACCCGTTGACACGTTATGGAGCAATATGGGTTGGAGATGTGAGTTCGGTTGCTCAAACCGCTTGAGTTTTATTCCGTTTTCCAACTGTATGTTGCTTAAGAATGAAATGGCTAGAATTTATTCACACCTCTACTATTGAATCCAACGTGCTTTTAAGTATGTCTTGCTGTCTGTGAGGTAAACTAAACACTATTGGTTATTTGAAAAAGGGGGAGGAGCCATTCAATATGTTCCGGCTTAGCTTCCTGTTTCAGTGGAAATTGTCAACGAATGTACTCGTCCCCGAGTACACATCAAAATGTTGAAGAGCAAACAACAGAGCCAGAGCTTCCTTTTCAATGACACTATAGCTCTGCTGGGTCTTGAAGAACTTTTTAGAAAAGTAGGAAACAGGATGTTCAGTATGGTACTCATCCTCCTGAAATCATACCACACCAGCTCCCTTACCACTTGCATCCACTTGTAGTCTAAAAGGCATTTTAAAGTTTGAAGCAGAGAGAGGTCTTTGGCAGCATGAAATACAAGTTGACAGTCATTGGTCCATTAAAAACCTTCTATTTGTATGATCTGTAAGAGGAGAAATAGGGCAGATGAATTGGGACAGTAATCTTGATAATATCCACTCATACCAAGGAAACTTCTCAATTCTCGTTTGTTACATGATGGTACAAGGAATTCAAGTATGGTGGAAATTTTTGCCTCAACAGGTTTAACCACAACCTGACCTACCTGCTTACCTGAGTACATAACAATTCCTTCTGCAAACTCACATTTGGCAAGATTTTGTGTCAAGGAAGTAGCAGTTAGGCGTTACTATAGGGGCACAGGAGGAACCTTTTCACAGTTCCTAGAACTAATGGTGGAAGTACCCAGCTTTTTTGGCATGTTCTTCGCACAGCAGAATCTGGGCACAATTGGGGGAACTAAATTAGCTCCTACTTCAGAGTAAGTTCTAACCCAACACAATAGGAACTACCAGTGATGTAATGTAGTGTATGCTTATTGTCCGGACACACGCAAAAAAAGGCACTCACCATTTAAAAAAAAGTAGTGTACACACACAGATTATAGCCTATATAAGTATATATTTACTCCAAAAAATAACTCTAAAAACATTGAAAACTGAGAGATTGTACCTCTCAACCTTTACGCCAAGAAGAAAATCCAATGCGACTTTGAGGGGACCAAGCCAAACATGATTATGTATTTCTGCTCCGCTAGTGACATTGGGGATCAACCCCATGGCAAACGGTAATACTTTTTCATATACTGTTTATTTTCTTTGTGTAACAGTTCTATCTAATAATGCAGTATATTTGATAGGACTGTTAAACAGACCGTAAACTAATGAAGTCTGAGAATGGGAGCGATGTGTGCTCAGGCTCTGCCGTTATCAGTGGCGTCAAAAAAAATGTCCACGGCGCCGTCAAAATAAAAGTCACAACAACACGTCACTTTAGAGTTTCTACTGACGTTGCGAACGCAACCAGGAAAATGGCCCTAGGGTAACATTTAGTTCTCGGAGAACCACCCTGGTCACTAGTTCTTATAACTAAGTTCCTATAACTACCCGGTGTGAAATTGTTGACCTTCTAATAATCATTGCAAATGATCGAGGTTTTTGGACAAGCAAGCAGTGGAGCTCCAAGGACATTAGCTGGGCACAGCCAGTCCATTGTGCAGCATATACTCAAACTCTGTCTACATTATCACATGCTTCTGTAGATTCATTCTGTAAAAAAAAGTGACATATATGGCCAAGTGTGGTAACCCATATATGCAGTGTACATTTGGTGGCTTAACCAAGCATTTCTAGAGACTTCTTAAAAACCTTAGAAGTAAAGTTTGACGCACATTCACTCATCTGAATTTCTTTTGGCAATCCAAAAGTAGTACAGAATTTGAGCAGTTCTTTTACCACAACCTTAGCTTTAAAATGTGCATAATGGAACAGCCTCGTGGAAACCAATCTCAGTGCACATGTTGGTCAAAATATATTGTTGTCCCTATTTAGCCTTGGGCAACTATCCAACACAGTCAACAGTTAAGTGCTCAAACTTGTCATTTACAACTGAAATTAGGGCAGAGTGGTGCAGGCAGGTTTTTCCGATTGGGTTTACTCGCCAATTGACATGTATGACACGATTTACAAAATCCTGACCCCACTGACTGAAAAAGTACTTTGTAATGTGGTGGTATTTTTTTTTTTTTTTTTTTTTTTATACTTACATTTCCAGATAATGCATTTTCATGGGCAAGTTTTGCCAGCAGGTAAGACTATCTGCTGCACTTCCTGCAATCCTAACTCTTCTTGTTGGGGTTAGGATGGGGGGACTCTCACAGTGCATTATGGTTATTCTCTAGCCGTTGAGCGTACATCGTTTGAACACTCGTTATTGCAGTGCATTGTGGCATTGAATGAGTGCACTCGATAACATCCACTATGGTTTCGGACTTTTCGAACTTTCCGAAATCTGTACTATGTCTCATGCAATCGCTCAAACATTGTTTCAAATGCAGAAAAAGGTAAACAAAATAGCTTGCAAACAATGTCATGTAATGTTACATTTACTTCAAAAAAGTTATTCAATGTTCATAAACTTGATAGTTGGCTAGAAAAATGACCTATAGAGAGGAGCATTTTGCTAAATATGTACTATTTTGTATATTCATTGTATTTTTACTTTTACTTTACTCTACACCTGTTCTTTAATATTTAATGTGTTTGAATAAATCCATTATGTTATTATGACAGCTACCATTTAAATGTTTATATTAAAAAAAAATAGTTAAAAGGTTATAACTATAAAATTATTATTATTATTATAAAAATTTCCTAATGTGCAGTTTAAAGTAACCTATAAAAATACACTAATTTTAACCTTTAATATTATAGTACCTGGGGATGCATACTCCAATTAATCGAAATCAGAATCTGATCAAATCGCAAGATTGTGAATTGAAATTGAATCAAATCGTGAAATTTGTGTCAATTTCCAGCCCTAACTTTTACATATTTAATACCCCTTGCCTACATTATACACAAGACCTATAAATAAAAGGAAATCCTAGGAACTCTAATCTGTGGTGTTTTGATTGTTTTAATAGTCATTGGATTTGTTTTGTTTGAACATTTGGGCTGTTTTCGTCACACAGTCCTGTTTTGTCTGGGCCTTCATGTATTTTTGCCCATTTCATCATCTGCATAAATAATTGCATGCTAAGATGCACTTGATCATATAGGGTTACTGTAGTCATCATCACACAGTAACCCTGTGCTTTGGAGAAATATGGAACATCAGAGGAACCCATTCATGAATGTAGCTGCTACTTTGATGTTTGTTTGTTTTTTGCAGAAAGTAAAGTAATTGTTTGGCTGGTCATACACACACACACACACACACACACACACACACACACACACACACACACACACACACACACACACACACACACACACACACACACACACACACACACAAACACACAGCTTTTGGTATGTAATCCCTTAGCTCATAAGGACATTGCAGAAAAGATTAGTCTAACCCACTCTGAGAACTAGTAAACATATGACCAGAACTAAAACACTGAGCTCAAGTAGGCTACTTGAATTGAAGTACTTGAACAGCAATGAGTTATTGATACATGTCCTCTGTTCGTTTTAAGGGAGAGCTGTTCAGAGAGTGAGGAGGAACTGCATCAGCTATCATGGATTCACAAACAAGAACTAAAGGATTCACTGTTTGATATGTACAGAGGTGAGTATGAAGAGAATGCTGTCCTTTGTATGCCTTTTTGGGTTTTGTTGTGGTTGAATCTTAGTGATGGACTGAACTTGAGAATATAATAGGACAATATCCTTATTTGTTATTGATAAGGTAACTTTCAAAATGTGAGACCAATATATTCATACCACTAGAGGACAGTGCATTCTTAAATCTGCGCACTAGAGGGCATCCTTATCATATCAGATGGCCGTGAACGCTGTCTTCATTGCTTAGTGCTGTGGTATTTCTTCATTGTATTAGGCTTAAATATTGCAATAAGTATTCATTGTCTTTTTTTCTGAAAACAGCCAAGTATCAAAGGGTCCAAAGAAATATACATATATTTGGATTGTCAACTTCAAAAAGCTTTAAAGTTTTAAAGGAATAGTTCACTTTAAAATGAAAATTCTGTCATCATATACTCACCCTCATGTTGTTTCAAACCTGTATGAATTTCTTTCTTCTGCTGAACAGAAAGGAAGATATTTAGAAGAATGTCAGTAACCAGGCAGTTTCTGGGTCTCATTGACTTCCATAGTAGGAAAAAAATATACTATGGAAGTCAATGGGGCCCATAAACTGTTTAGTTACTGACAATCTTCAAAATATCTTCTTTTGTGCAGAAGAAAGAAACTCATACAGGTTTGGAACAACTTGAGGGTGAGTAAATGATTACAGAATTTTCATTTTGGGCTGAACTGTCCCTTTAAATGGTTGTAATTCAAGATTGCCTTGGAATATGGATCTACAGTCACTTTTTGTTTTATAAGACACTCAGCAGATTATTGAAAGTGTAAAGTTATAGAAGTTTAAATTTATTATAAAGCAAATGTACTGTACTAAAGAAAATATTTTATACAAAGTATATATTTTACAAAATCATTTTTACTCTTAAATGCTATAAAATCAAAGCCATATGTCTTTCCATGTGGTGTTCCAAATTTGAAGTTGATATCACAAAAACTGAAGTTCCTATGAGATTTTGTTTAGGCGATGCACCAAAAATAGCCACCGGGTGTCACCCACATTCCAATGAATTTCTCCTGTCACAAATTAATACATTTCTATCAAAATATCACTTCTATCACAAAACAGTCACCATATATGGAACCTTGAGTCTCAGACTTTTCCAATGATAGGTTTTTTGTCAAGATTAGAATAAGTTTTGATTATTAAATAGTGCAGTAAATGTTGTAATATGAAGCATGACACCACCCAATAGGGAGGAGGAGCCGCTGAAACAAATTTAAGTACCGTTTCCATGGTAAGACAATGTCTGATTTCAAAATGGTTTTCACAGAATGAGTACTGATGGTGTCAGCTTTTGAATGATACATAATTTTGAATGATACCTAATTTATGATGATTAATAAAATAAGTGATGGGACAAAAAGGCAATTAAAAAAGAGCGTCAAGCAGCTCGCTAGAAGGCCACTGACAGTTAAGGGGTTAAAATAGACAACAGTTGTTTGAAATTGTAATAATATTTCAGAATATTACTGTTTTACTGTATTTATGATCAAACAAATGCAGCCTTGGTGAGACTTCTTTCAAAAAACCTTTCAAAATCTTACAAACCCCTAACTTCTGAACGGCAGAAAGTACTTGGGACAGAAATTTTATACGTTGCATGTATAATTGATTTGTTGTGTAGTGATATTGCTTCCTCTTTATGCTTTGCATTGGCACTGTCTAGTCACTATTGTATGGTCTAATCTGTGCATATATGGTGTAGAGCTTCACCGATCCTCATATGAGCATCAGTCACTCACTCTCAAACACTGTAAAGGCTGCCGATGAGGTTCGATCCTTCATGGCATGACCTCTGCGTGGCTTGTTTGTTTTTTTGGAGTTAATGCCAGGCTAGCTGTTTCTCTGATGTGCTGACACATCCTGCAGAAGAAGAGCCCAACCCAAAGCGTTACATCCTAGTGATGGGTGGAGGCCAAGACCTGGAACAGGATCTACTTAGCATGTATCCTGATATCACAGACACCAAGCGTTTGTGCGTGTGTTTATGTGTGCCTGTGGGTATATGGCTGCGTGCCTGATTTTATGGGTTTGTGACAGACATTATGTCTGCCACTCACAGATTCAAGCATATATATTTAACGATCATTGATATGATCTGTCTGGGTTTTTTTGTGGGAAGCTTCACCTGTGTTGAAGCCATTTGCTTTCTTTTTAGTGTCAGATAAGCATGAAGCATTGAACACACCCAATTTATGCTTTTTCAGCTAGCTTAAATGTGTTTATTTTAAGGTTATAATCCTTTACAACTGAGAAAGTGCGTTCAGTCACTGGAGATTCAAGTGGCAGTTAGTCGACATCAACATGACAATGTGCATGCTCCTCCAAAACAAGAAGCACATTACTAATTTAATTCTATTTAGTGAATGAATATGAACATAAGGATTGATAAGCATTATCAGCACTGTTTGCGAGTGTAGTAGAACAGTTCCATAGGAGTCAAATTAAATCAGCCAAGTGGTAATTAAATGTAAAAAATCATGTAAAAAAAATTATCCTTTTTTATTGGAAAACTAAACATTTTATCAAACTTTGATAATTGCCTTAATCTTTTAAACTGAGAAGGTAGTTATAACTACATTTTATAAAAATCACCTGTCAAGCATCAGCAAATGAGAGTCAAATTGGACGACTACAGGGACTCATCTCAAGATCAGTCATTTAACAGTTCATCTACTGCCAAAATTATAAAAAAAAATCACTCGAGAGTAGAACGTAATATTCAAATCAGGAATGTCTGAATCAGAATGCGTAGTTTGTGTATAAAAATTGTCCGTCAAAAAAAAACAACACATGCTAAATGATGTTCATTAACCCAGCAAAGTCGGGTAACATTTTCAGTTTATTCTCTTTAGCATGCAGTGTGAAGTATTTCACTCATTTCCCAGATCATTCCGATTCAATTTCAGCGAGTGAGGAACAAATTTATACTCGCGTGCGTTATGTATTATGCATGTTATCGTCTCTAATAGACAGCATGTTGAAGCTGCTCAGGCCGCCATTTTCTTCCTCTTCTTGGAAAGCGATAATCCAGTAGCGTGGTTTGCGTAAATCAACCATGTATTGTGCATGTTATTTTTTGACAGACATCATTGTTGTGATATTCAAATGATGTGCATTTGAAAACAGATGGATTGTAAGGATATAATTATTAATTCAGTGAAGTGATTGATGTCCATGAATGTGTCCATGTTTCATAATCATGAATCATAAAATTTGAATTCTTTTTAGTGATCAATGACAGTTGGAGTGGGACAAATAGGGGAGGAAGGTGAGGTTTGACTAAATAAACCACTTGACAATCAAACTAGTAAACCAGAACTGTTTTTATAACTGTCATTAAATAAACATTAATATTGGTTTGTAAAAGTGATATTTCTTTAGAAGGACTATCATATGCAGGCATAGACTTTTTCATTCTTGCAGCTCGTATAACATATCTTTAAGTTATAATTAATCTAATTTCATTAGATCTGGTGTTTTGAACAGACCTCAAGTGCTTTACATTAATTTCACTTTTTTAGTCCAAGTTTGAAAGTGCCCAAATCTTAAATAATTTTAGATTTATTTATTTATTACACTTTTTACATGAATTAGATATGTGAGATGATTATATGTGTTATAAATCTGGCTTTTTGAGACGTTTTGACATTTTTTATGGTCAATATCTATGAAAGCCTGGAAATTAACGAAAGTTTTAGTGCTGCTTTGTGTCAAATCTACCAACAGCAGTGTCATTAGATGGATTACAAATACACATATGATTTTTTTTTTTTTTTTTTTTGTGCAAAATAAGTCAGAAACTGTATGCATCTCATGAAATAGTGAAATATAGCTATATAGCAAAATTGTATCAGTCTTTGATCTCCTTGCTGTTTAGATATCAATATCAGCCATTGAATAGTTGCTTCACTTTCTGATTGTTTTCATAGTGGCATGGAACAGTAAAATAAGGTTGACTGCATCTTTGACCCCATATTGCGTTTCACGCCAATGAGACTGTATTTCTCTTGTGTCTGTTACCCTGCTGATTTTGTTTGTCTGACGTAGTTTGGGATAAGCTGACTGCTGTAGACTGGGTTGTGTTATTACAACTGAGATGGTGGATTGTTTTCTTGCATGGGTAAACTGTCCTTTTGCAGTCCAAATTCAAAGCACACACCAAGTCCATCATAACAAACACGCTAAGTTCCCTATGGAGTTGAATTGGCCTTCCTTACAAGAGCAGAAATAGGGCTACAGTCTCAACAAGCTTTGTTCTTAGCAGGTGGATCGACCTTTGACATAACCCGTCACACCCCCCCTCCCCCTGTGCGGGCCGTCCGGGCAGGAAACATACTGTTTGGTCCCATCAGCTCGCCTCTGTTTACGCCGGTACAGTGTGGTCTTTTTCGGCTTTTCCGACAGCCACCCACCCTGATATCACGTCTCACTCCCTCTCAGCCGTGCTTGGCTTCACGGAGAGCAAGAGGCGCGTTGGCGACCCATTCGCGGCTTCCTTGTGGGTCCCATTGAAGTTCAAAATCCCTAGAATGGAGTGCCGTGTGGCCGAACAGGCTTGTCTGCTCCCTAAGTGGGTGGTCCACCAGTGACAGAGGGATTCCTCAGGGCTCTGTCCTCCTCTTTTGTGTTTCTGTGTTGGTTTAAGGAATAGACCTAGGATGGGCACTGCTTAACTGTGGAAGCCTGGTTACTGTGATCTGAAACCAAACAAACCTAGTAGAAAGGCCAACGCACTCACAAACATACAAAGACTCAAGCTATAAAACCCAACGAGAGGTTGGCATCTCTTGAAAGGTTCTCGAAATTAGGAATTTTTGTGGATGTTTGGGTCAATCTTATGAAAACATGTCCAGTCATATTTTACCTTAAAATCAAAAGATAAAATAAGAAATTATATTTTGCATGAAGATCATTAGAATTGTTTTTGCATTGTGACTTTGTTGTTTCAATTAAGCAAGTTTTCTTTCCAAATTCTCTAATGTAATGGATGTTAACATTTTATTTATTTATTTATTTATTTATTTATGTACTTTATTCATTCTTTCACATTTGTTATTCTAATTACTTTCTCATCTCAGTATAGTATAGTAAAATAGCTGTATGAAAGCTGTAGCTGTTTTTATTTTAATCAGCAAAAATTGTTGTTATATGTCAATGTAAAAATACTTGACAATTTAAATATATAGTTTTAGTTTTATATTTTTTATATTTTTATGTTTTATTTAGGAGAAAATATGTACAATTATTAATGGTCATTTTTTTCATACATTTTATAAATAATAATTTTCTTAAATAATCTATTTTACTTAATCAATTTACTTTTGATTTTGGGGAGAAATATGACACATCTCTCAAGTCTGTTCTCTACAGATTTTGAAAGATTTGTGTGTGTGTGTGTCTATGTCTGTGTGTGTGTTTTCAATGATTTTGAACAATCCCTTCAAGATTGCAACTCTCTTGCTTTACTTGCATGTCAAAACACTATAAAAACCTTTATAGAAACGGTTACAGTTTCTATAGAAATTAAATAGTTTTACCATGTAAGTTTTTACTGAATGTGAATCTTGTTATGAAGATTGTCAGGCTTATTTGAACTAATCTGTGGTAATCAGTAAGTAAATATTTTGCCCTCTGATGTTTTTGTAATTATGAAATAATCAAATTCTGTTAGAGTTAGTATCACAGGGTCTCTGATGATCCATGAACTCTTAAGAACTGTACTGATTTCAGACTGACGCTCGAATGATGCTAACACTCCTGCCACCCAGTTGCGAGCAGGATTCCAGACGACCTAGTGATGGCCCATGAAGCAGAGAGGAAAACAAACAAGGCTTACTTTGCTGTGAACCACAGATGCTTGGGAACTGTTTGAACAGGGAGCAATTTAAACGGTCACTCCTGTGGACTGTGTTCAAACATCAAGTGGTAATGAGGACGGAGTGCCTGGTCCTGTTGCCCTGGCCTCCCCTCGGCTTTTCAACACATTCACGCGCTCAAAGGAGGCCGGCCGAACAATGACGGGCCACTTTCACAGACTGGCATTTTTACTGCTTTTTTACGCACTTGTATTTTGGGAATGTTTAGACAAACCTGCGACAACCAGAAACACTCAGTTGGAGTAGATGATTGGCACTTGAGTTGGAGAATTTATTAAGAGATTCTTTGGCCTGCCATTACAGGGATAGTTCGCCCAAAAATGAAAATTCTGTCATCATTTACTCACCCTCAAGTCGTTATAAACCTGTATGAATTTCTTTCTTCTGCTGAACTCCAAAAGAAGATATTTTGAAGAATGTGGGTAACCAAAGAGTCGATGGACCCCATTGGATGGATGGATGGATGGATGGATGGATGGATGGATGGGAGAACTATCCCTTTAAAGGTCTTAAAGTCTACAAAAATGGCTTTGCTCTCATATACGCTCTCACAGATTTCCGCCTGTCATTTACATAATTCTGTATTTCTTGCATGTTTATCTATTCATTATTTAGTCAAATTTGATAATGTTTTTAGCTGCTAATAAGAGTATAGAGCTCATTACTAATTTCCCTCAAGATCAGCACAGAAAAGGTCATAAATACGGATTCTATGTGGGAAGAAGCCGTGGGTCAGTGAAGCTAGTCCTCTTTGTGCCAAGTTCTTAATAACTTGTTCGTTCTTTGGAGAAGAGCATCATTGGCGTAGATTTGATCTGCGCACATGTACGTGAGCATGTATTGGAGAAGAGACAGTCATGTGATTCCTCTATTGTACATCAGCTGCTCTGTAAATATTTGCAGTGATGTACATCCCTGAACACACAATACCTCCCACAAGCCTCTCCGCATGTGTCCCACAGTAGCACCGACGTCGCCCAAGTGCCTGCAATCTCCCAATATCACTCATTTATATGAACTTTCTTTGTTCCCCAATGTTCTCCAGTTAGAAAAGAACCCTGGAATGTCCTGGAGTGTTTTCTCACTTCAGTCTCCCGCTGTTTAAAGCCGGTTTGTTTGAAGGACAGGTCGAAACCGCGAGCATCACTCATCCTTAAGGGTGAAAAAAAGAGAAAGGCTCTGTTTGGATTTGACGCTTCTGCATTGCCAAAAGTTCAGCTTTGCAGTTCGTGTTGGAGAAAGGATTTCCTGAACAAAGGAAGATGTGTTTGTTGAGGATCCTCGCACCAGTAGCTATGTGTGTGTTTTAGCGCCGGGCGCTGAGGTGACATGCTCAGCAATCACGATGGATTTTGTAGCCCTTTCAATGTTGCTTTGAAAAAGCAGGGTTACATTTTTACTTAATATGAAAGTTTTTCCATTGATGGGTGTTTAGGGAAATGATTGGAATATCTGGGTTGTCAATAGAATAATTGAAGAATCTGAGTAGTTTGCCTTTTTTTTCTCATTCTCCTTACAAAAATTACAATGGAAAGGTTTCCACCAACAGCCAGTTACTACAGAAATTATTACAACTGTTTAACCATGAATTAATATTGATGAATTGATTTCCTTTAAACAATCTAAGAAACTTTCAGAATATTTTTAAAGTGGCTAATAATAGCCAATATGGGCTTTTTAATGGCCAATGACTGGTTACATATTGAACATCGCTGTTAGTATGTCTATCATCCAAGCGGATATGATTATCGGCTGATATGATAACATAAAATAAGCCAAATATTGTCCTATTTATCCATCTGATTGGTTTATCAGCTCATATTACTAAAATATTTTGGTGGATATGGTTAACAAGGAAAATTGATTGTTAAAGAACTGAAATTCTGTCTCTCTGATACCATTATGTCTTCAGCATCATTTTGAGTTGAAAGTTGATCAATGTAAAAAAATATCACTAGTTAATAAAACGTTTGACCGTAAATGTAGATATGGGTGATATATATGTATAGATATTGCTGTGTATAATGTGCAAAACATGCCAAAAAAAGAAGATATATATATATAGAGAGAGAGAGAGAGAGAGAGCACACAATAATTTCAAGTAGCTTCAACTAATTATTATTATTTAGATCCACAGATTTTTTACATTCACTCAATTTCCCTTTTCAAAGTGTTACTTGAATTGTTATTTTTTAGTTGACCCTAACTTGACTCCAACTTTAAAAAATGCATTTGCTCAGCTAGTTTTATAGTTCATTCAACTAAACTGTTTTAATCAGGATTGTATTATTTGGGAATCCTAACTTGAAATTGCTTTTGAATTAGTTATTATATTAATTATTAATAATTTTATAACGAGGTTAACAACATTTTGAACTGATGTTTATCAATCACACAAAGAAACACTCTAAAAAACACATTACACTTTATTTCATAATCTGCATTTATGCATTTTCCATACAAACTATATTACATTTGATTTATTTAGCCATTATTCATAGCAATTCTATTCATTCTAAGGAAACAGTAACAAATGCACAATAACAAGCAGTCCCATCTGTTCATTTTTATTGGAGAATGGCTGTACGTAGAATGATAATGAGTCGAAACTTGCGCAGCTTTCGGTAGAAGCGACACGGAGTCGAGAAGGCGAAACACTTGGCCGGAATGTCTTTCATAAGACAGCTGACCTTGAGTTGACTCTTTCACTGAGCCCCACCTCTCCTGTTTGGCGTCTCTTCGATGAGTAATAACAGTCTCACGGCTGGTGACGCCACCTTGCACTAGTTTCACAATCTTTCTTGCCACAATAAGGCTTTGTTTTTTACATGTTTCTGTGCCCGATTTAAAATGCTTTTAAACTCGTATGTGGAAAGGAATGCGGTTGAAGTATTTTGATCGGCACATGAGCAAGGGTGGTGACAAATGAAATGATTATTTTTATCATGACACTTGGAACGCCTCTGCAGGAAATACATCAGGAAAGTAAATATTTTTGATTTTAAAGAAGTATTGAGGGAAAAATCAGACGTCAGTTAAAACGTGAATTGAGTGCTCCAGAACTGTGAGTGTGTAACAGTGTTAGAAATATGAGAAATATGAGCCTTTGACTGCATTAAGCTCATCCTTAAATAACTCTGTTCTCCCTCCCAAATGTTAGCCAATGCAAATCTCAGCTTAGTCCATATTTACACAGCCAATTTTGAGGTTACATTTAGCAGATGAATTATCCAATCGCTGAAATATTCACTCTTGACATCGAATTGTAGAATTGAAATAAAATGTGCTGTTTGTCTAAGTGCTTACAAATACAGACCTTTTAAAATGATTTTTTGATGAACAACTGTGACAATCTTGATTTTGTCAGCGAATCAAGCTGTCGAAAGCTGCAAAATTTGCTCCAGGTGAATTGAAACGAATAATTTTCTGCATAATGAAAGCATTGGGGTAAAACTAATGTTTAAGAAATATTGGTACAAATATGTAACCCTACACTGAGTTTAGTGTACCCCTTAACGTTTGGTTGTTTGAAATCTAGGAATTATATTAAGAGGTTATTGGTGGCAGTACAACAGAGAGCTTAATACAAAACCAGCATTCTGTGGTCTGAATGGGTGATTGAGGTTGGAGGTCAAAGGCCAGCTCATGAATGTAAAGCATTAAATAAAACTTTCACCATTTCCAAATTTGATATGAATAGTACAACTCTGAGTTCATTTTATAGCTCATTCTTCTATGAACATGGTATATGAGCAATAAAACTGTATTCACTATTGCAATGCACAGAATTATAGGATTAAACATACGTATATTTATTATTAGGAGTATAACGATACACTTAGCTCACGAGATGAAACGAAACACAACATTGGGTTCACGAGAACAAGATGAGATGATATTTTAACATTTTTTAAGAAATCTTCAATGACGGAATATATGACTGGTCTTTTATTCAACTGAAAGTCACAAAATGCAAAACAGTGCAGGTGCATTTTTGAAATATTATCATCTTGTAATGAATGTCACTTCAAGTTCTACTTTCTGAGTATGAATAATCATATGCGGTAAAAGACAGCAATATAATCATGCAAGCACTGTAAAAGGTTTTGCCACAAACTCAACTCCGTCATGCTGATATATCGACAGCTTTTCACCTCGAAGAGAAATAACATCACGTTTTAATATCGTATTTTTATAATCTTATGCAATGATTGCAGATAGTATTTGTGTGAAGCCTTGATGCCAAGCTGAATTATTTGTGGTGTGAATCATATCACTCATGTCATAATAACTGATAATTGACAGGATCAAACGCACAATACAGAGCATTCAGGGTTTATCCTATTGCACATCTTGGGGGGCATTTTGCCTGCTTTTATTCATTCAGAAGCAGTGCTGTTTAAAGGCAGTCGTGGGGTGGGGGACGCGTTTTCTTTATTCCTAGCATGGCTCACGCTTTTCTCGCACCCAAATTAGCTGGATATAGGGAAATTGAGGCACTCATCCTGGCAGATTTGGAGGGTCATTTTTCCTCCCCCGTTAATGCAGGAGGATCAGTGAATCGCGGCCGAGGACGGATCCATCAGAGAGATCTGAGATGCTAGCGCTAGCTCATTCCCACAGGCTCAATTCAATTATCACTGCGTCTGCTCTGAGAATGAGCTTTACGTTGCTTCACAGATCCCACTCTCCCTGCTAGACGTCTCCATCATCTAAGAAACATAAGGCCTACCTGGAGAATTTTCAAGTAATGCGAGGAATTATGCTTTCATTTGAGAGAGTGTGTAATTATAGACCTTCGATGAAGTGACATTGACGGTCCTGGAGGATTTCGATTTGATTTTGATTAGTTAATCTTTTAACCAACCACCTCACAATAGTGTATTCGGAGGGAATTTTTACAAAACTATTCAATACATATCTCCAGTAAAATCTGGATGCCTTGAAAAAGTCTCACTCTTGACAGTGGTTGATTTAGAGCTCCAACTAAAATGTGTTGTTTTGTCGCTGAGGATGATGATGTGACTGAATACAAGTAACCTTTCCAAGTAGGACACACTCTTTTTGATTTATAGCTCATTTTGAGTGGGTTTGTTTGCTGAAGGTCCAACAAGCTCAGTCTAAACCCCCTCAGGTCTTTATCTTTGATCAGGATTGGTTAATCATCTACTTGAGCCAATCAATATTTTTAGTTAAGAGTTCCACAAGTTGAGAATTATTGAGAAATTTCTCTTTTGGGATTTGAGTTAAATATGAAATCAGGGTACAAAGTTGGTTTTTGTCCAAAGTTTATTTGTGCCACCGATGTTGAATGGCCTAACTTTGCTCTCAGCATCCAGAAGGTGCATTTGAAGAATCATTAACTTTTATTTGTACTGTCTGAATTGTAAATATATAGTTATAGTTTCTATAATATCTCAATCTAGATTTAAGGATTGACACCCTGCAAATGGATAAAAATGATTAATAAATAAGAGTAATTTAATAATTTATTATATAATTGTTTGTAACACTTTACAATTAGGTTTCATTTGGCATAATGCATTAACTAACAATGAACAATACATTTATTACAGTATTTATTAATTCTTTTTAAAAATACAACTGTTCATTGTTAATTTATGTAAGCTCTGGTCCGTTAAATATCGGTGATATGAACAGATACATCTTTTGATTTTAATAATGTCTTAGTAAATGCAAAACTTAACGTTAACTAAGATTAATAAATGCTTTAGAATATTGTACATTGTTAGTTCATGTTAACTAATATCGTTAACCAATGCTACAAAGTTAATAAATGGAACCTTATTGTAAAGTGTTACCATTTTTTCCCCTTATACAGTGGGGTTCAGAAGTCTGAGACCACATTGAAAAGCATGCATTTGAAATCAAATTTTTAACAGACATTAAATAATTGTTGCATATATGTGCAAAGACATTTCTTAAAACCATGTTCATTTCTTCAATTCAACTTTTCACCCAAATGTTTATGCTGATTTATGCTGACAAATATATATTTTTTAACTTTATTATTATTAAATGAAAGCATTTTCAGTAGTGACCTCAGACATTTGAATCCCATTTTATAGTTTGATTTTAATGTTTAACTTTTTCAACTTTTAAAAATGAAGTTGTGGTTTTGTCTCCTTTCCCGTTCATTCGGTGAGTCAGAAATGTTTCTCACTAATCGGCATTAACAGTTGGGAAACGCCAGCCCTTCAGTGAGATAGAATCAGCAAGTAACTGATTGACAATAACAGTTTCTATTGTTAATATCTGTCAGCGAGTCAATAAAATCTTTTGATCCAGGCAAAGTCAAGACCATTCAAAGCTTCACGACAGCCCGTGACAATCAAATTACACGGAGGGGTGCTCCCAGGTGCTTGTGCGCACCTCCCCATATAAAAGAGCCTGTTTATCCATATCAAATCAGTTCATGTCTGCCTTTTTCATGCTGTACAATTAAACCTGCTTTAAGACTCTCTCCACATTAATGTCCGTATCAAAATTCATAAAGAATCAGTAAGACGAGAATCCTGAGCTCGTAGATTCACGGGGATTTCGCATGAAGCCCGTTTAATCAGGATAACACTGTTATTAATATTCATAAAGTCAGCTGGAATACAAATGACAGCCTGAAAAATCTGGAAACTTTTTGCGGAGGAAATGCATTAAATGCAGCTTAAAAAATTAATGGAATTTAGTTTATATTAGAGGGAAACGCCAAACCCCCCTCATCGAGCGATTGAAATTGGGCTTAGACATTTCTTTTTGAAGAATTCCATCTTTGACAGACTTCAAAGGCATTTTCAATGAATGCGACGCATGAATGGTCATTTAAAAGGATTTAAAGACATTACACTGCAATAATTGTACATGAATAATAAGTAACCCACCGAGGCAATTAGCTTAAAGTCTACAAGACAGGAAAATGAAGATCACTGAGCGACAGCAAAGGACAAATTGAAATGAGAAAAGTTTGAAGGAAGGATAAAGTGGCTTTAAGTGGCAAATGCTGTTTTGTAAGATTTGAGCAGTCTTTTACATTTGATTCGTGCTTCTAACCTATTAATGTTTCTTTATTTACTCATGTTTTATCCCTGTGAAGGAATATTGATGAAATATTCAACGTTATCTGATGGAAATTATATAGTCCTATTTTGTATCTTTTTCACGTTTGACAGATGTGTTTTTAAACTACTCTAATGGACACAGTCATAGACTTTCACATTTTCACCGTGTATTTGACACGCACACACACACACATACATTGGGTATCCAAAGTCTATGGGGTCTTACCATAGACATGATTTTCATACTGTCCAAACTGTATATTCTACTTTCCCTCTACCCTTAACACAACACAACCACAACTTTCTGCATTTTTACATTTTCAAAAAACATATTTTTGTTTGATTCATAACCTGTTTTCCTCATGGGGACAAAAAAAATTCCCCGTTTTGTCCCTATAATGTAGGGAATACCAGGACCATATATATACGTGTGACCCTGGACCACAACATTTCTTCAGAGACTTATACATCATATGAAAGCTGAATAAATAAGCTTTCCATTCACGTGTGGTTTGTTAGGATAGGACACTATTTGGCCGATAACTATTTGAAAATCTGGAATCTGAGGGTGCAAAGAAAAATTGAGAAAATCGCCTTTAAAATTGTTCATTTATGTTTGTGATTGTGCTGCATTCACTCACAAAAAATAAATGTTTTATATATTTACAGTAGGAAATTTACAAAATATCTTCATGGAATGTGATCTTTACTTAATATCCAAATGATTTTTGGCATAAAAGAAAAATCGATATTTTGACCCATATAATGTATTATTGGCTTTTGCCACAAATATACCCGTGCGACTTGTGACTGGTTTTGTGATCCAGGGTCACATATATGTGTGTGTGTGCATATTTAAGCTGAATAGTTTATTTATCCACTACTAGCACCACAAAATAGAATTGCAAAAAATAATCTTCCTCAATAAAAACTCCCTGTATCTGCCAGACAGATAGTCCCGCCCTAAACTCACACCATTGGTTGAGACAGTGATACGGTGTGCCGAATCTTTTAGTTTCCATATTTTTTAGTTTCTGGATTATTTTAACTTTCAAAAAAATCACACGTATTCAATCAGTAACTGTAACTTAGCTTTAACTGTTTAACTATCAAGGCTTTTCTTTTTTGTAATTATTTGAGCTTGTTGAAAATTCAGAGGCATTAACAATGATTAAACTATGATTTGATTTGAATCAGCTCCTCATCTAGCTGTAATGCCACTGATTATACACAATGACATGGTTATTGGCTTCATTGTAGCATGTTGCACTCTGCAAGCTTTGGCGTTAATGTAGTTTTCGGCACTGCCCTGTGAGCACCAAGGCTAATAGCTCATTAATCTATCTAATCTAAACTCCTGCAGATTATGTAGAAAATGTAGATGCGATGCTAATTCACCATCTGGAGCGGCAGCCGCAAAGAAACAGGCCTCCTATTGCACTCAGCACAATTCAAACTTTCATTAAGCCAGAACGAGCTCTTCCCTGTTTTTCAATATCGGATTATTGGATGGTATCAGTTTCATTAAGTTTCTAGGGGGTGATTCTCTCAGGAAACGGTGTCAATCAATGAATCGGTCCAAATTTATTTGGTAAAGCGCTCTTTTCGGAGAACTGTTTAACACGTCTCGCCGAGAATGATGTGAACATCAAAAGGTCAGGTTTGTATGCTTTGTGTTGTTTTTTTTCCCCTCTCTGTCTTTTCCCAAAGCTGCTTTCTCTTGTTAGTGTTAAAGGATTACCAGGCGTCTTAGCCATACCTACTATCTTTGGTCTTTCTTCATCCTCGTCCTCCTCTCTTTCTCTGTGAAAGTGCGGTGCGCGGGGCTAGCTCCCGCTCAGAGTCTATCACTGAGATTAATGGAGCCCTGTGGTGTTTGGCACAAAAAGCCAGTTGTCCGTTCACGCCTGACTGTGTCTGAGCTGAATAGCGTGTGAGCGGTGTGAGCTGTGTGTGCTGGCTTACAGCGCGGGGATAACGTTCCACTGGCATCTGCCCCAGGGGTCACCCCCACCCGCCTCGCGCACAACCTCCCAAGAGCACTCACTTTTTATGTCTTCTTATAGCTCTCTTCTGCCAACTTTCTCTCAGGCTGTCCGTCATCCCCTGTACCGTTTTCATGACCTCTGTTTCCTTTTACCAAGAAACTGAGCATTATTTGTACTGTGCTATGCCATCTGTAAAAAAATAGCTGGATTTATGGATTTCAGTCCATGTGGTTTGTCTTCATTTATATGCTTTTCTAATGTACTCTTAGAACCCCAGGGTTCTTGACTTAATTTGAAATATTCTATATAAGGAGAAATGTCTTAAATGATTGGATAATACTCTAGTGAGAAAGTATTTTTACGAGCTAATTCATAAAATTGAATTCAACTTTAATTTTTCAAAACCAAATCCATAAAATGATGCCATGGGAAGCCCTAAAAGGTTCTATAAAGCACCTGACAGAAGAACTCTTTAAGGTTCTATATAGAACCTTTTCTTCTAAGATTGGCAGTGTTTCTCTTCCAGGAAAACGGACCAAAAATATTAAACCTGCAATCACTTGTCTAATCTTAAGCAAGTTGCTTTCAATATAGCAAGTAGCAAATAAAGTTCACTGATATGATGATGTTGGCTATTTAAAAAAAAATGAATATTTCGATATGTCGTGCCACCATTTCTTGTTTCGGTAGGAAGTACAATATTATTCAGCAGTTTGAAGTTTGTACGATTTTTGAACGTTTTTTAAAAGTCTCTTATGCTCAACCAGGCTGCATTTATTTGATCAATATAGTGAAATATTAATACAATTTGAAATAACAGTTTTCTATTTTAATATATTTTAAAATGTAATTTATTCCTGTAATGGCAAAGCTGAATTTTCAGCATCATTACTCCAATCTTCAGTGTCACATGATCCTTCAGAAATCATTCTAATATTATGATTTGTTGCTTAAGAATCATTTCTGATTATTATCAATGTTGAAAACATTTATTTTGTGGAAACTGTGAAACATTTTTTGGGCATTGATGTGTCCTTGCTGAATAAAGTTAATTACAGAATTAATTTCTGTAAAAAATTTTTTTTTTTAAATCTTACTGACCTCAAAGGTGGAACATAATGAGAACAGTTCAGCACAGAAAGAACAAAATGTTTTGATCAGTAATATCTAGATGCAGGATTCAAACAGAAAATATTAGGTCATTTTTACATTTCCCGGCCTGGGAAATATAATAAAATATGAAATGTCAAGGAAACATTTTTTTCTTTTTTTGTAGGTTATGTTAAGCTGTAAAATATTGCTTTGGCTAGTAACTGCTTTTTGTGATTGTTTTTTGTTTGTTTGTTGGAAAACCCTCAGTTGTTATAAGTTTTCCTTATCTTTTCTACAAAGTGACCCCCCCCCACCCCCCAACACCCAATAACACGAGGGCAACATTCTGCGTTTGCTGGGTTCAGTCCGACTGTTTCTTGAAGATGTTCTGCACTCATTTGGTTTGTAAATGTGACGCCTCAAAGCACCTCCGGTTGACAGAAGTGAAACTGTAAGAGTGTGTGTGTAAGCCTCTTGTGTGTGTGCTCTTGTCTCAGAAGCTCCACCACTAGAGGGTAGCTCTCCACCGCCAGCGAGCAACAGGCTCCGCCGTTTGAATGTCAGCGTTCCTGCTAATTGCCTCCTGTCTGTTTGTTGCTTGCTTATGAATTAGCTTCCGTTCACGGAACTAAATTATCCACCATTATTTAATTACACCTGAGTAGATGACGCTTTAATTGGCGGTTCCTGACTAGGATCTGATATGGCTTGAGCTGTATTAAATGGCTGTTTACTTTTCTGATAGCTAAAAGCATTAAAACGATTGCATGGTGGGATTACGCTTTGTTAATTGCCCGCGTTCATTAGTCCTCCATAAACTGCGAGGTAAAGCACTGGTACACAGTGGATGAGATAAAGACAAAGTCTTAAAGCATAATTTCACGTGGCAAATTAAAAGCCGCCTGTCTTGTTTTGCTGCCTCTACTCCAGAGGTTATTAAAGATTGCTCTCCACCAAGCACCCCGAGATCATATTGACAGGCTGTAATTAATACTAACCTTTCTAAGTCTAATGGAAAAGAAGTGAGCTCGAGCCTGTGATGAAAAGCATTTTTTTTTTTTTTTTTTGCCAGTGAAATTAATCATATCCCTTCTATATATTTCCAGCTAATCCTAAAGTCAATGAAGAACTGAAACAAAGGCTGCCGTCCCCTGTAAAGCACCATTGTTCAGAGACCACACCACAACTTGGGTAAAGATGCCTTCCTCGGCTCATTTTACAGTGTTTGTCAATGGCTTTCTTCCACATGTTACAATTAAGGACGATTTTTTAATATGTACGAAATGTTTATCAGTGTACATTGCAGGCGATGATTACACGCTGTAATATCTTTGCAGAGATGTGTTTTCTAAATCCAAAACGGTGTTATAATATTTAAAAATCGGCTGCTAGTTTAGTTTGTTCATCTTTAGTGGAATGCAAATGTAAATTGATTACAGGTGCAATGCTTGCAAGTTTATTGTGCATTGAGAGATTTTATGTTCATTATTTCGAAGCAGTTCAGTACTGAGCTGGCTTTTGTATTTTAGTTATTATTTATGACTTGTAAAAAGAGTTGGCTCTGTCCGAACTCTTGAAGGTCTTTGATATTTGCCTCATGTCCTTGCTTTACTCAGCGCTTTGAAACAAAACATGCAGGTCCTTCAAAGCAGTGTCATTGATGTACAGTTTGTCAATATCCTGTACCTGTCTTCACCTGAGTGTGTCAGACAGAGCGTCACACAGTACACTGCTGGTAGATATCGAAAAAAAAAGTGTGTTGATTGATTTTATGTATTTGTTTTGCATCTGTTTTCAGATCCTCTTTAGGAGAGACTACCTCAGCTACATCCCAAAGTCAGAGTTTATCAAAAGCCCTGGAAGAAAAACTCATACAAGGTAATACGTTATAATTTTTTTGTGTGTGTGTCCATGATAATTACAATCCAATTACAAGTCATAACAAAAATATATCACTTTTTGTCATTTCACAGTTATAAGACTCTTTGTAAATGCCAATATCTTGCCCCATTTGTTTACGATGTAGATAATAGTGTTATAACCATTTCCTGTCAGATTGTGTCTGTTTTCATGACTAAAGACTTGTTTTGCAAGCTTCCCATTGCTTAAATGCTCTATATAATGCATGAACAGTTTAAATGTTATTTATTTATTTATCTACGTAAACATTTATTTACATTATTCCATAATGCCGGGCTGATAATAACTTTACCTAGGCCATAATGCTGTGGAAGAGCCACTATTTAGATAGACCGGTTGGAATGACAATGAGAGATAAACAGAGTATTTACCAACCCTTCACCAGACGCTCCTGATATGCAAATTTATTCTGCCTCACTGCTCAAATATACATTTGGGCTGTTGGTGAAACACTTCAATCTTTTTGCAGGCGGTTAATCAGCCTGTGTTTGATTATTAGTGACAGACATTAGTAAGATGGCACGAGACTGTTGGAAGTTGTATTCATTTATCAGTAGTGAATGGAGCAAATGGCCATACAAGTGTAATCGTAAATGGCCATACAATTTATCACGTAAAATGTATTTTCGTGATGTTGTGCACCATTCAGAATTGAGCTGAGAATACCTGTTAAATTGTAATTAGGTTCCTGGTTTTGAACTGAATTTGAATTGAGGCAGCAAGCAGGATTCAGAATTCAAATTTGCATTTAATTAAAGTGGAAGGAAATTCAAAGAAATTAACACAATTCACACAACATATTCAATATTTTCAAATCAGTGTTAATTGATTTTTAATTGCTTATTTATCTCTATTTTCTGTTCTGTTTCTGTAATTGATATGTTATATTTAATTTATTTAATTTAGTTATATTTATTTCAGGTATTTCTATTATTATATTTAATATATTAACATTTATTGTATGGTCCGCTATGGAATTTTTTTTAATTACCCAGAATTACCTCAAATTCAAAAAAAAAAATCTAAATAATCTCTATCCAAGATCTCTCCCATTTTGTTATGTTGGACTGTATTGAGTTTCTTTGAATTACAATTCAGTAAATTCCTCTTCCTGTCATTCCAATTCAACCTCATGTGGCCAATTAAATTCAAATTCACACTTGTGAATCGAAAGGGAGCCAGTTCTTCAGTTCTGAATTTGCTCTTAGTGTTGGGTTTAAAACGAGAGTCCTTTCTCACTTGGTTCCCATAGGAAATGGGCCTTTACTTTGCACGCTTATTAAAAGCCTCGCTCACCCCATTTGTGAGGGAAATGGCGCTTTAAACACACATTCTCAGGGGCAGTTACCTTTGTGAGAGACACCCAGAGAGGGAGATAAAATTAAAGAAGTAACCCAGGTTAGGGAACAATGTATCCAAAAGTCGCATATTTGCAGTGTGACAAAGGGCTCCTATAAGTGTGTTTGGCGTTATTATTCATGGTTTGAATTTGGTGTTTGCACGGGTGAGTCTTACGGGGAATACTAATAACTGTCTCCAGCAATCCTGAGAGCAGAGCCCTAGCAACAAAGCCATGAGGCAGACCTCCCTGATCTCGACTTCAAAACCTGACCTTTCGCTAAATAATTGTGGCGGCTAAGCTGGAGCTTTTTGGACATCGTGGTCGCAAGACTCTAGCATCACAACGCATTTATTAACGCATAATGATTTCCCCCTTTTTTGATGCTTTTGATTTAACCGCTCCGTGTTTGAGTTTTGCTCAATTTGAATTGGATTGATGTTGAGCTGATTTATGTATATTTTATAATCGGAAGACAGCCACTCTGCTTTTTTTTGTGTAGCACTTGACCCTGTGCATGCACTTAGCGCTACTATCTGTTTGATTTGCTTGTCGATGTAAAAGCTGAAGTGTGTATTTTTTTTCATGCTATAATGAAACCATTTGGTGCTGGATTCCACTGAAAAGTGTAAACATTTTGGCTTTGTGGCGTTATCAAAACATCGTTCTGACCAGCCCAACCCAGCAACACTGACTCAACCAATGGCGTGAGTTTGGGGGCTGTTTGGCAGACCAATGGCAGACATGGGGTGTGTTCAGGAAACCTGTTTGAAAGACGTTATTTCTGTATTTCTACCATACATTACACATTTAATAACTCCCTCTGCTTCTCACATTACAATGTCAACCTTTGTATCTTTAAAGTCTGTATCTTGACCAGTTTTGCCATCACAAATTTGCACGTCTCTGATACAAGGGCCGTCGCTCTTCAGTTCTGATCACAAACAATTCGGGGTACATACAGCTTTCCCTGAGGAGCAGAGCGCGTCTTCAGAAAAGCTGCCAGAGAGACAGGCCTCTGTGTTTGCCTCTCCGCCTGCATCTCTGGCCCTGAGCGCTACAGAAACATTGACAGAAGACCTCGTTTCCCCCTCCTGCCAGTCACTCGGCATGGATCGCCACATTCCCTCGTGAAAGACGGCCAGACCTAGTTTCCTTTTCAGAGAGCTGACGCAAACCAACCAACAGAGCCGCCTTTCAAACCGTCAGACTGTAATCTCACAGCAGTAGAATGGAAGTCTTATGTGTTATGGTTGCAACGTCTTTCTTGTGGGTTTTCCTTTTTGTTTTGCTTCCAGAGCTTTTTCTGGATGTTAAAATACTCTATTTTTTTAATATGCAAAGTCAGATGATTTCTCTAAATGGTGTAATTACTGTGGAGCTTTTAAAACATGCTTTATTTCTTTGAGCATCCCAACATTGAAACAACCAATTGCATTAGTTTGTGGCAGGATTATCTGTTTGGCCCACCAATGACAGACAAGGGGAATGTTCAGAAAACCTGTTTGAGAACAATCACTATTTTTGCACTTTTGCACTAGCTTGTAATTGTGTTGGATAAAAGAAACTTTGGAAGGAATTTTCACCCAAAATTTTAAATTCTGCTATCATTTACTCACCTTTATGCTCCTTTCTTCACAGTGAAAGTCAGTAGTGATCAGGGTCTGTTAAGATCCAAAAATAATAAAAGCTCCATAAAATCTAAGTCATTTGTTTGAGGAAAGCTGAACTTGTTGTTGTTTTTTTTTTTTATTGATTATCTTCCCTCAACTGCAGCTTAAAAGTCATGTATGTTTGTGTTTATTCAGATATGGCAAGTCAAAAATGATCACACCAGACTTTAAGTCGAAGACCCCAAATGTCATTTGTTCTAATTTTTCGCATAACCAATCAAAGCATGTCAAATCTGAATCTGTGGATAAGGAGAGCAATAGCAGTAGTGAATATTTTCATTGAATGACAAATAAAGTTCTGTCATGAAACTCTAGATGGCGCAGGCTGATAGGTCCTAAACTCAAACTGCTTGCAGTCACATCATTCTCTATAGGCCGCAGCTGATTGGTTCCTGATGTATCAGTAGCCAATGAGCTCGCTGCTGAACCTTCAAATACTTGGTTAGTGCATTTGCAGTTGCTGTAGGAGTTGCAGTGAGCCTCCAGAAATCCTCCACCTTCCCCAGCTCCACCTGTATATATTTGCGACGGGTAATTCATGTACGCTATATTGTACAGCAGCAGCATGTCTAACTTGCTCACATCAGCATGTCATGTTTGTATTGGCAGTAGCAAGTCCCGTACTTGCTCTGCAGCAGTAGCAGCAGCAATAACCAACAGCAGCAGCAGAATAGCAGCCCATTTCACACAGCAATCCCGGTAAATTACCGTAAAATTGTCAGAACGACTTTACCGGTAAATTCAAAAATGTGCTATTCACACAAGCAACAGCGTTCTGGCTTTATACTGGTAACAGACCATTCACACATAAGTTCCAAAATACCGGTGAACTTTGTGATGATGTCATTAACCGAAAGTGACCTCTAAAGTTGTTGACAAATCTCATCATCCGCCCGGATGTGGAGAAGCACTTTAGTTTCGGTATCACTCCAATTTGAAGACATTTGTAGACAGTGGTGATCAAACGCGTCATCTGCGTCATAATTTTATGAATGGCCCAGAGCCGTTGCTCTTTCAAAGGCTTCTGATTGGCCCAAATCACATCTTACATCAGCGCGTTCTAACCTCATACGTGCAAAATACTGGTAATCCGGTTATTTACTGGTAATGTTACAACTTCCCTTACTGGTAAATGGCTGGAACTAATTTACCGGTATATTTGAAAAGGTCCTGTTCACATATGATCTGTTACCTAATTTACCAGTAAAGACTGTATGTGTGAAAGGGGCTAGTGTCATGTCCATTACCATGCCAAATACTCAGAGAGTTGTCATGACAGAACTTACATTTCACTCTGTTCCTCACACAAAGCTATGGTATGATCATGGTAATAATCAGAGGTGCCCAAACTTTTTATTAACACCAATCCCCCAGTCAATAGTCAATACAGTTCAACTTTGGTAATAATATTATAGTGCAATAGTCATGTGGAAGTAGTCTAGCATCATAATGATGTTTTTTTTTTTTTTTTGCATTTTAGTGGTACTATTAAAGTTAAGTTAGGTAATAATTTTTACTCTTTTTGTGTTGTTTTGGTTCTTTCTTTCTCTATTTTTTCACGCAGTATCTAAGACTCCCAGGCCCGGAGAAGGTTTGCCGCTCAGACCCCCTCCACCTCCACCCGTGCCAGGCCCAGTTGCAGCTGAAGTGAGAATCATGGAGGAGGAGAGACGGCCTCCACAGCAGGAGCAGGATATTAGCGAGACAGCCAGCAGTCCGGTCCACACACCTCACGTCAGCAGGGCAGGGTCTGCAGCGTTCAGGTCAGGAGAAGAGAGAGACTGTAGCTCTAACACACGAACACAGTCGGTTACAGTGAAGCGTAATCAAAATCTAATCATTTGCACTGGAAAGTTCATTCTTATTTTAGTTTGCTGCTTTTTTCATGCTCAGACTTTGTGTTTATACCTTCTAAGTTTTTTTGATAGAGTTTTCTTTGGTTGATTTTAGTTTCTCCAATGCTATGTTCAGAAATATTGTGCAGTATTTAAACATTCCTGCAGTAGTATGCTTCGTTGTTTTCACATGATTTTACTACTTTTAATGTTTAATTCTAATAATATATAATTATAAATAAATGATATATATAATTAATGAAATAATATTTATTATAAATATATATATACATATTTATTTTGTATTTTAATATTTATATAGTTATTTCTATTTTATATAAATATTAAAATATAAAATAAGCAACTATTACAAATGTATATATATATATATATATACATATGTATTTTATATATAGTTATTCTTTATATACATTTATATTGCATATTTGTTTTATATTTTAATATTTATAAAAGTTATTTTTATTTTATTCTATTTTATGTAAAAATGCCTTCATTTTGGCAAAAAAAATTATAAATATATATATATATGAGTCATATATATATAAAAAAATTTGTCAAGAAGGCATGTTAAAAATGTCACTCTGGAAATTTTCAAATGACGTGCATTGCATTGTGGTTCACATTATACCATGCAGTGTGCTCTTCTGTATAGCACACATTTTGGCAAACGTAGTAAGTCATCCAACTGTTCCATGTGTGCAAAAAAATCTATTCATGCTAAGTATTCATATTGCATGTTCATTTCTTTTAAAGTAGTAGGTAGCGGCCATTGCAAACATCCTATATGCAACAGTTGTTTAGTTTCAGCTGTCTTGTGTACTATTGAGAAGGCCTTTAAAGAATGTGTATATAGCAGTAATATTCACTTTTAGCATCATTGTCCATTGTAAGATGATTTTAATTATATCACAGCGTGAATCGTCCTGTGATAAATATAGATTCCAATGCATTTTCTTTGCCTCCTTAATAAGAGCTGAATCGAATTCCTGGCTACAAGACGGAAGTAATTTACCCTGCAATACAGTGCAGTAATACTTTAATATTACCTTAAAGGTCAACTGTATGATTTGACTAATATCTCAAAGTAAATAAGTCACAGTAATATTCTTGAAAGTGGGAGACCGCATCCCTTGTGTATTTGATAATTGCATGTCAGAATGTGAATGTGATTCATTTTTTGTTGCCCGTTTGGGAGTCTAATATAAGAGCGTTTCTAATGAACTTTTGTCTTTTCTGAAGGCATGCTCATGAGGACCAGGGAAATTCCAAAGTTACAAGTGACTCCAAAAAGCAAGTGCCAGTTCTGGATAAAGAGAAAAACATTGTCTTCCTCTTGAAGGAGCTGGATTCTCTTAGAGACCTCAATAAGAAGGTGAATTCACACTTTAAGAAGTTCATAAGGTCTGTGCCTGATTAGTCTTTCGCCTTGGCTGATTTTTTACTTGAGTTGATTTGGAAACTGTTTTATAATCTGCTTATCCATTTAGAGACAACACTAGCTGTCCTTCTGAAATTCAAGGGGTTAGTCATGTCCTTTTTGAAAGTTTCAACATCTTTCATTGTTACTTGGCTGCATTAATTTCAGTCAAGTTGCAACAACGTAAAAGTTGCAAAAACCGCATTCATAGATTTCTTTTCGGATTGGAAACTCCATCAGTCAGGCAGGATCATGAGATTAGTTTTCAGGTTTGCCCTTTACGCATCCTGAACACAGGCTGGGCTTAGATACACGTCATAACTCATTTTGCTAAAATTATTTCACGTGCCTTTTCTTAGTAGCTCTGCTTAAGTTAGCAAACATGGACGTACTTCCTCAGTTCACACTCAGTCGGTCGTCTTATTATCTAATGGCGCTAGTGTCCTAACGATACATCCCATATTAACTAACTAACTTTAGGTAGATAGCTGTTAGCTAATGGTGCCAAGTCGACCGGCATTGGGTTGAAAACTCAATGCTGTGTTGATTGCAACAATTTCTGTTTCCATTGTAACAGTGAGTTCTGTGATTGGTGACGTTTGCTTCAGTATGGTGGGTAGTGCAGTACTTGAAAAATGACCACGTTCCCACCATAATATTAAATTATAGGCTTCTATTATAGGCCTATTCATTCGTGTAAGCCGTATAACGCTGGCTTGTTTATTCAATAGTATTCATGCACCGAAAGTGATGTAGTTGAGTGTAATGAAGGTTCTCCGAATGCAAGTGGTCACAGAAGACTAATTTGAAACACGTGATAACAGTAATGTGTGTTGGCTGACAACTTGTGATCGGTTCACCAAAAACACATCTTAATACCAGGTGGAAACAGGCAATTTCCGAGATATTGAATATAATTTGCAGGCATCAGGGAGCCGCTGTCAATATACGGGAGACCTTCCGGGAGAGGTGGGATGTCTGCATTTCATTCTGCTTTATATTCTTGCTGCATCATTGTCCTTTCAGAAACATCAGGAATAGAGCCTTGAAATAGTATTTGGCAAATTTACACCCATCTGGAGTTTGAGGGGCCGGAGAGAGGGGGAGACCCTCTGAAACGACTGTAATTGATGTCCATGGTTTGCAAGTAGTTGTGACTCCTGACAGAGGGGCAGGAACATGTCCCAAGAGTGTGTTTTTGCTGGCAGTGATCTGAGAGAGCCCTTTGAGGACTCTGGCCTCGCCACATCATGTTTTCTAAGTCCCCAAGGACAAAAACAATCGGGATGAAAATATTTAAGACAGGAGGTTAAATCTATCATTTAGATGCTCGTAAAATATCACCAATCCAGATTTACAGCCAAGATACAACAGTTCCTCTTTTTCTATAGAAGACATCCTGAATTATATAAAGTAGTGGTACAAATACAAAAGCTTGACTGTGGTTATGAAGTTGTGGTTGACTGATCTGAGCTTTTCAATAAATGCTGGGTGGCCAATAGGTGATATTTATATATATTCCTGTGATGGCAGGACTTGATTTAATCTATCAGGAATTGATTGCATCATAAAAAGTATTTGTTATATGTCAGGGGACCATGGCTGGAGGGATATAATATAAATAATAAAATGTAATGGTAACAAATGAGACAGTACAGAGACAACTAAGCAGTTGTTGAAATTAAGCAAGCAAGTAGTTGAATTTCAGAAGGGAAAAAACTCATTTGCTGCTTAAAGAAAATGAAGCCTGTTTTAGAAGAACCATTACAATGTTTTACTTTGTGATATATATATATATATATATATATATATATATATATATATATATATATATATATATATATATATATATATATATATATATATATCACATACTTATTTTATTGCGGAAAATAAGTATTTGAACACCCTGCTATTTTGCAAGTTCTCCCACTTGGAAATCATGGAGGGGTCTGAAATTGTCATCGTAGGTACATGTCCACTGTGAGAGACATAATCTAAAAAAAAAAATCCAGAAATCACAATATATGATTTTTTAACTATTTATTTGTATGATACAGCTGCAAATAAGTATTTGAACACCTGTCTATCAGCTAGAATTCTGACCATCAAAGACCTGTTAGTCTGCCTTTAAAATGTCCACCTCCACTCCATTTATTATCCTAAATTAGATGCACCTGTTTGAGGTCGTTAGCTGCATAAAGACACCTGTCCACCCCATACAATCAGTAAGAATCCAACTACTAACATGTCCAAGACCAAAGAGCTGTCCAAAGACACTAGAGACAAAATTGTACACCTCCACAAGGCTGGAAAGGGCTACGGGGAAATTGCCAAGCAGCTTGGTGAAAAAAGGTCCACTGTTGGAGCAATCATTAGAAAATGGAAGAAGCTAAACATGACTGTCAATCTCCCTCGGACTGGGGCTCCATGCAAGTTCTCACCTCGTGGGGTCTCAATGATCCTAAGAAAGGTGAGAAATCAGCCCAGAACTACACGGGAGGAGCTGGTCAATGACTTGAAAAGAGCTGGGACCACCGTTTCCAAGGTTACTGTTGGTAATACACTAAGACGTCATGGTTTGAAATCATGCATGGCACGGAAGGTTCCCCTGCTTAAACCAGCACATGTCAAGGCCCGTCTTAAGTTTGCCAATGACCATTTGGATGATCCAGAGGAGTCATGGGAGAAAGTCATGTGGTCAGATGAGACCAAAATATAACTTTTTGGTCATAATTCCACTAAACGTGTTTGGAGGAAGAAGAATGATGAGTACCATCCCAAGAACACCATCCCTACTGTGAAGCATGGGGGTGGTAGCATCATGCTTTGGGGGTGTTTTTCTGCACATGGGACAGGGCGACTGCACTGTATTAAGGAGAGGATGACCGGGGCCATGTATTGCGAGATTTTGGGGAACAACCTCCTTCCCTCAGTTAGAGCATTGAAGATGGGTCGAGGCTGGGTCTTCCAACATGACAATGACCCGAAGCACACAGCCAGGATAACCAAGGAGTGGCTCTGTGTAAGAAGCATATGAAGGTTCTGGCGTGGCCTAGCCAGTCTCCAGACCTAAACCCAATAGAGAATCTTTGGAGGGAGCTCAAACTCCGTGTTTCTCAGCGACAGCCCAGAAACCTGACTGATCTAGAGAAGATCTGTGTGGAGGAGTGGGCCAAAATCCCTCCTGCAGTGTGTGCAAACCTGGTGAAAAACTACAGGAAACGTTTGACCTCTGTAATTGCAAACAAAGGCTACTGTAATTGTACCAAATATTAACATTGATCTCAGGTGTTCAAATACTTATTTGCAGCTGTATCATACAAATAAATAGTTAAAAAATCATACATTGTGATTTCTGGATTTTTTTTTTTTTTAGATTATGTCTCTCACAGTGGACATGCACCTACGATGACAATTTCAGACCCCTCCATGATTTCTAAGTGGGAGAACTTGCAAAATAGCAGGGTGTTCAAATACTTATTTTCCTCACTGTATATATATATGAAGACATCCGATGCAAAAGCCTCTAAAGGCCACCACTGTCAAAAATGAGATCATAATATTGAGTGAATGCTCTCCGCACATAGTATACTCTCATCAAATACTTTCACTTCAAACTCACTAAATCCCAGCCTCAGCCCATTCAGAAATGCCGGGACTTGGGTAGAAACCTATACATAGGAGCCTGATAAAAATGTTAATATTAAACGAAAACTTTAGACAGACTTAGAGGCTTTTGCATCTGTAGTCTTCATATATATATATGTGTGTGTGTGTGTGTGTGTGTGTGTGTGTGTGTGTGTGTGTGTGTGATGACATTTCCAATTATTGATTGATTCTAATTATTACAGCAATACAGTAATGAAAATGATTCTGTCCAAGTGTAACATTTTTTGTTTTGTTTTTTAAAACATACATTTAGTTTTTTCAAATTCTGCCAAAACATACATTTATACTTTACAAATAGATGTAATGTTCACAATATAAAAGTGGCCTTTATTTCTTGCAAAATACACTACCATTCAAAAGTTTGTAGTCAGTGTTTTGAAAGAAATAAATACTTTTTTTTGTTCAGCAAGGACGGATTAAATAGAACAACATTTACATTGTTACAAAAGATTTGAATTCTAAATAAATGCTGTTCTTTTTAACTTATAATATATATATAATATACATAATATACAACATATATAAATATATATATGTGTGTGTGTATGTATATATATGTATGTATGTATGTATGTATATATATGTATATGTATGTTGTATATTTTATATATATATATATATATGTATATATGTATGTATATTGTATGTATGTATGTATGTGTATATGTATATGTATATATGTATTGGTAGACAAACAAAACAAATGAGGTTTTGTTGACCTCATCAGTGTGACAAGGCTAAACTCACACACATGTGACTCAGTTATACAGTTATCCTGATTTTGTGTGTATCTGCAGCTCCAGGACAAGTTGGCGCTGAAGGAGAAAGAGTTGGAAACCAAGCTCCTGGACTCTCAGCTACAGGAGGCCGAGTTGGAGGCACGAGCCAGCGAGAGAGCAGCAGGTACTGTAGCCTGAAGAGATGGATAGAGGAATGGTTGGAGAGAATAAAGAATAAGTACACTGTTTAATATGGCGAATTTACCTTTATACGCTTCAGACAATCAAACCGTTTTATGTGAGGTCTGAGATTGCATAGATCTCTAAATGTAAATGTCTGACCTTCCAACACAGTCGAAAGATAAACACTTTTAATTAATTAGTTGGTACATGTCAGGAGAACCCGGGAAAAGCACACTTTGACATTTGTAAACATAAACCAATATGTCTAACATAAAGCGCCCTCATCAGGAGTGATCATTCCTCTCTGTAACTGATTATTTTGTCAATGAAATCTACACGCTTCTCACCTTTGCTGAACAAATATTTAAATTTAGCCGATATTCACTTTTCGGTTGATTTTAACTAGCTAAAAACGCCATTTCACAGTTTAATTAAACGAAAATACTTGACACGTGACATATATAACACAATTAGGCAGCCAAATTTTTCATTTAATAAGGCGATGATAATGCATGTATTCACCGCCCTCATTTCAATTTGATTTGTATGGTTCAGGTTGGAGATGTTTAATCAGCAAATTCTAGCAATATTGATTTGCTTTGTGAACTTTGTAGTGGCTTAGTGTGGGAATGACTGTTTATTGTTCAGGATAGAATTGATGTGGTTTGATGGATAACAGTGCCGCTTTCGGTGGGATTAGAGATGGTGCCAAGGACCGTTTGGTAATGCCCAAATCCTCTGGATTTTACCAAATTGTCGTCTCAATTCTTACATTTGGTGCAGGTCAGGTTGGCTGCGTGAATTAAAATCAGAGGTTTGTATATACTTTGCTTAGTTTTTCGTTTGTTTTTATTCATTAGTTTGTTCATTCCTTCGTTTATTCATTTCTTTGTACCTTCATTGTTTGTTCGTTTGTTATTTTGTTCATTCCTTTGTCTTTTTTTCATTTTAATTAATTAACTCCTTTGTTCATCCATTTAGTCATCTATATTGGCAAAATTGCTTTAAAAATAGACTCATGGATCATTTAGTTTGTTAGTTTATTTAATTTATGTTATTTGCTCTTTAATTCTTTTCTACATGTTTGTTTGTTTGTTCATCCTTTTGTTCGTTCAGTCAGTCATTTATATTTGCAAGTGGTCTTTGTTCATAATGCTTTGGAAATGATCATGGATCACAAATTGCTCATTATTTCTCATTCTTCGTTTATTTGTTTGTTTGTTTAAATTACTCATTTATATTTGTTTGCTATATTCGTTTGTTCATTCATTGGTTGTGTTTTCCTTTATTCGTTCATTCAGTCATTCATTCATTGGTTGTGATCCTTTATTTATTCATTCATTCATTCATTCATTCATTCATTCATTCATTGGTTGTGATCCTTTATTCGTCTGTCCGTTCATTCATTCATTCATTCATTCATTCATTCATTCATTCATTCATTCATTGGTTGGTTGTGTGTTCCTTTATTTATTCATTCAGTCGTTCGTTCGTTCGTTCATTGGTTGTGTTCCTTTATTTATTCACTCATTCATTCATTGGTTGTGTATTTCTTTATTCGTTCAGTCAGTCATTCTTTCTTTCTTTCATTCATTCATTCATTCATTGGTTATGTGTTCCTTTATTCAGTCATTCATTGGTTGGTTGTGTGTTCCTTTATTCATTCAGTCATTCGTTCGTTCGTTCATTCATTCATTCATTTATTGGTTGTATGTTCCTTTATTCATTCATTCATTGGATGGTTGTATGTTCCTTTATTCATTCATTCATTGGTTGGTTATGTGTTCCTTTATTCATTCATTCATTCATTCATTCATTCATTTATTGGTTGTATGTTCCTTTATTCATTCATTCATTGGTTGGTTATGTGTTCCTTTATTCATTCATTCATTCATTCATTCATTCATTTATTGGTTGTATGTTCCTTTATTCATTCATTCATTGGATGGTTGTTTGTTCCTTCATTCATTCATTGGTTGGTTATGTGTTCCTTTATTCATTCATTCATTCATTCATTCGTTGTATGTTCCTTTATTCATTCATTCATTGGTTGGTTGTGTGTTCCTTCATTCATTCATTCATTCATTCATTGGTTGGTTGTGTGTTCCTTTATTCACTCATTCGTTCATTCTTTCATTCATTCATTGGTTATGTTCATTCATTCATTCATTCATTCATTGGTTGTGTTCATTCATTCATTCATTCATTCATTCATTGGTTGTGTGTTCCTTTATTCATTCAGTCATTTATTTATTTCAGTCAATTATATTTGGTTGCGGTCTTTGTCTCTATTGTTGCTTGGAGATTCTGTCATCATATGCCCTTGGCCATTTTTGTTCGTTCATCGTTTGTTTGTTCATATGTTTGTTCATTTGCTTGTTTGTTCATTCATTAGTTCATTCATGCATTCACTAGGGGCCTTCATTTCCAATATTGTTTTGGAATTGCATACGTCAGCACGCCTGTGGACCTTCTGAGTCCTGCAGGTCAAACAGAGTCATGTTTGTCCTCCTATATGAGGATATTTTTCTGATGGTTTCTGACATCCATGAGCCTGGTGTAATTGCTCACTGTTCCCGTACAATGTTGATAAACCAGAGTGTTTCCATGCTGAAATTTCATAAATAAAATGTCTCCACAGTCTCCAAGAGGCTGGAACTCTGACTTCAGGGTGTTGCAGCTGTTTTTATTGCTCTGGGCACTCGCACACGCACACACACCTCCCCAGGGGAAACTGTCTTCTCAAAATAAGGCTCACTTAGAGTTATTAATACTTATGCCATAGTGTTTCAACTGCAATAACCTCTTTCCCGAGGAGCTTAGCCTTGTTATTGTGCAGCTGGAGCTCTGGAGTGCAATACCAGAATAAAAACCCCTTTCTCTCTTTCTCTCTTTCTCTCTTTCTCTCTCTCTCTCTCTCTCTCTCTCTCTCTCTCTCTCTCTCTCTCTCTCTCTCTCTCTCTCTCTCTCTCTCTCTCTCTCTCTCTCTCTCTCTCTCTCTCTCTCTCTCTCTCTCTCTCTCTCTCTCTCTCTCTCTCTCTCTCTCTCTCTCTCTCTCTCTCTCTCTCTCTCTCTCTCAGCGTTAGTCGAGGAAATCTATAAGGCTCAGAGGGAGAGAGACCAGGCTGTGATGGCCAGACTGCGTCTGGCTAACGAGGAGAGGGATGAAGCTTTACTTCGGGCCAAGAAGCTTCAGGAGGCGACGCTGGAGTATGTGTTGTTCAAACCTCTTCCAAAACAGACCCTCAGTTCAGCCTGTCCAACTACATTCATGCTGCTCTAGTCATTTCTGTTCTCACAGAAATGGAGAGATCCTCACGTAATGAAAATCTATAGTCTCAATTTGTAATTTCCACACGCTCAAGTGGCATCATACTCAAATTAGCCTGATATCTCGTTGGGCCTTATTTATAAAAAAAAAAAATCATGTTTTCCCTTTGACTTTGAAAAATTACAAACAATTTACACTGACATTTTTGTTATGTGAATGAGGCCCATTATAAAGCCATGGCTAGTGGTTGGGCTGGGTGGTGTAGCTAAACTATACTGTTTATTGACATTTTTATGTCAATATTCCATATATATGTCTTCATAAATACACTATCGTTCAAAAGTTTGGGGTCATTACAATTTTTCTAAAGAAATTAATATTTTTGTTCAACAAACACAAATTAAATTGGCTGTAAATACTGTTAGAATTATTTCTGAAAGATCATGTGACACTGAAGACTGGAGTAATGATGCTGAAAATTCAGCTTTGTCTTCACTGGAATAAATTACATTTTAAAATATATTCGAACAGAAAACGTTTTATTTTAATATTTCACAATATTGCTGTTTTTACTGTATATTTGATCAAATAAATGCAGCCTTGTTCCGCATTAGAAACTTCTTTCAAAAACATAAAAAACCCAAAAACTTTTGAACTGTAGTGTAAAAGCATGTAACTTCCATTTATGTATTTGGCTGGGACTATGCACAAAGCGACCTACATTGCATTCAAAATTGACATTTTATCAGTTCATACATTCCCTGGTAATCGATCCCATGACCTTGGTGTTGCTAGCTCTATGTTTTACTTTTTGAAAGTATTTTTGAATGGGGACACAAACAATTTATTAACCAGTTCAGTGAAACTGAAAATCTTATACTGAAAATAAATGGAACCTCACAAAGCTTTAATTACAATTAAAATGTAGCTATATTATAGTGCTTTCAAATGACAAAATGTGTGGTCTTTTAAGAAATTGAATGGCTGTGAAATCTTTGCAAAATGTTATATTACCAAAATGAAATAATATTTAATTTATTGCAAATATTCAATATATCACCCAGCCCTAGTGCTCACAAAGTCCGTTTAAAACACATAAAGTTCAAAACATATAAAACACTAATTTCTCTCTCTTCATCTGTTTATCTTTATCTAAGTCATGAAAAGGCATTATATTTGGTGACATTATGACATATTTTTTTTTAAACTTTTTTTTATCGATGATGAATAGATAACTCAAAAACATACATTTTATGATCTGGAATCGTCTGTGAGGTGATAAACAGAAAGCCTCGGGTTTTGTTTCCACACTTCTTAGTCCAAGTGCCTTAAAGGTTTCTCATCTTTTTTAAAGGCAGTGGATTTAAGAGTTTGAGAAGCACGCGAGGCATGCGGCTTTACCCACCTTTGTTCTTCCTGCTAGAGGACAAGCTGAATGAACAGACAAGGGTTTGAGGAGAAATCCAATATCGACTAGTTTGGAAATATATCAGAGGGGTGTGAAATTTCTTAAGAGTCCCCTCATCCTAGTACCGGCATGTCAGTCAGAAGTTCCACTGTATAGGAAATCAATCATGTGCTTTAGGCCTGTGGATATTTACCGTTTACTGTCCCGCCTGCTGGGTCCTAATTAATATGATCTTCTTCCTTGTATGTTTAACTGGTGCAGCGCTGTTGTCAGATAATAGGCCTTTCAAAGCGAATATTGCCCTGTGCCCTCCAGGGGATGGGAGAAATTATATCCTGTTTAAAACCGGTTGTGGTTTTGAAAAATAGCTTTGTTAGACGTCAACGAAGAACCTTACAACAGGTATTTTAAAAAAAAATTATTTACAGATAAGTTTGTTCTTTATTGCTTGATGTCCTTTTCCAGGGGTATTCGTCACCTTACACCCTGTTTAATATTTCAGTCTGCCTCATGATTTATTGATAGTTCTCTCAAACGTACCGCAATTATCGAGAGGCATGAAATGCATTTTCCGGATCTCTTCAAAATCTAATTATAAAATCGCGTCCCTCTCTTTGCTGCGTTCGAGGGCTCCATTCTGGCCCCTCGCTCAAAAAAAAAAGATAATTGATAGCCAAGTGGAATCCCATTATCTTTTGAGGAATATGGATGCACGTGTTCTAAGCCCTTATTTTCAGAGGTCACTCTTGGGTCCATTGTGTGAATGAGTATGTACCTTTATAATGGATGGAGATCCATGTAATGCCTTTGTAAATGAGTGAAGGGTTGTTGTTTTTTCTGCCTGGTGGCTGATGGAGGAATTCGATTTGCTCTTTAAGGAGCATCGCACCAGCAGAGTGGATTTCTGCGATTCATCCGCTGTCTTTCTCAATAAATGAATATATAAGTCCAAAAGAGACCCTATGTTTTGTATTTACAATACCGTTCCAAAATGTCGTGCCAGTATGTTTTTCATTTTTGAGGAATTAATACAAGAATGCATTTAATCAAAAGTAACAGTAAAGACATTTATATAATGTTACAAAATATTTCTATTTCAAATAAATGCTGTTCCTTTCAACTTTCTATTCATCAATAATCTTGAATAAAGCTATTACGGTTTCCGAAAAAATATTATATTTCAACATCTGTAATAAGAAATGTTTCATTAGCAGCAAATCAGCATATTAGAATGATTTCTGTAGGATCATGTGACACTGAAGACTTGTTATTTTCAATTATAATAATATTTAACAATATTACTGTTTTACTTCATTTTTTATCTAATAAATTCAGCCCTGGTGAGCATGAAAAATAATTAAAAATCAGGTAAACAATAAAAAAATCGTACCGACCGACCCTAAACTTTTGAACGTAGTGTTTATATGCTTAATTTTTTTATTATGTTTTTAATATTTCTAATTAAATTTCAAATAATATTATACATATTAGATTTTTTTTATTTTTTTTTTTTAAATCCTATATCTTTTTGTTTATTTCCTTTAAAAAAAGGTGTGATCTCAGACCTTTGGACCCCACTGTATATATTTCATACATTTATTGCAAAACCTCAAGATTTTACTTCCTATGTCGTTGATCTACACATTAGCTATGAGCAAACTTTGTGACTGTGCATTTGTTATAGAGGTCCATATGAAAAACCTTCAAAATCATAAATATTTCCACCAGTTTGTGACCCTGTGTCTCCAGGCATTTGGCTCCATAATTACTGTTGTCTTTGCCTTTATAAAGATGCTCATGGCAGGTGTGGCACAAAAGGTTCAGGCCTAATCCGTCTCTCCGTTTCCCCACACATATGAACAATTGATCCCAATAGTCATATAAAGTAGTAAACATTAATAACTTAACAATTCGCTGTCAGTTTTGAGCAGAATGGGCATAACAGAGGAATAACAGCATGAGCGGGTGGCACTTTTAATATCTCGGAGTGTGTCTTCTGCTTTCATACCAAAACCCACAGAATGCAATTACTGGATTTGGGAAGTGATCTCATTTTGCAGAGTGACATAAAGGAAACTCAAGGAAGCTCACTACATTTCATTTCTCTACTTCTCTCTCTCACGTTTTTTTCTCTCTCTCCATCTCTCTCTAGGCTGGAGAATATTAAACCTGAAGAAAGTGATGTGGTAAGCCTTCCTCACTGGAGAACTTCATCTCTGATTGTTCTGTGTACCCTTTTTGTCCGACTGTCTTAAATGAAAAAACAGCCACAGGAAAGGCTTGTTTTGATGCTTACTCTGGTTTCTTAATTTTCGGTGCATCTATTGCACATTAACATGAATGATATTATGTAGCTTAGGAGTGGTTTCTAGTACTTTCTAAGCAATCAGACGTATGATTTTTACCTGGTGGACCATACAATAATCAAATCATACCTTTGACTTGCATTGAAATGTGTTTCTATTGACAGCTGTTTACTGGATTGTTAACATCTCCAGTCGCTGATGTGTCTTTCGTCGAAAATAACGATTTCAATGAGTGGTTATTGCCATCTATGTTTCTTGTTCAAAGTAGTGAGATTGTAAAACTTTGTTGTAGTTACCAGTCAACCATTGCAATTTCAGGAGTGATTCAGTATACCGCATTTAACCCAACTAAAGCCTACTTTGTTATATTTAATACGCACATTTCAGAAACACCTCAATTCACATTTGTTTGTATTGCACTTTTCACAATACACATCATTTCAAATAAAACCTTATTGTAAAGTGTTACCCAAATTACTAACATCTCTTTTTGCTTTTTGCTGTGAAATATTTACAGATTTTTCTAATGTAAACCTAAGAATAACTTTTAATATTGTTAGTAATATTTCAATATGAACACTTACTGGACTGAAGCAACTAAGGTTTACTTGATCATCCATTATCTATTATAATTATTTTTTCGAAAAATCATCTTAAATGTATTAACAGTGTTTACAAATTGTCGTCGGTTACTGATTCCAAATCACATGTAAAAAATTGTAGTTAGTAACTTAATTACATTACACATTTAAGTTGAAATAATCAGACTACTTTTTATTTGTTTTTAGATTACTTTTGCCTAACTCGTTTATCACATTGATTTGAATAGGATAATCTTGTACCATATTAAATAAAACTACAAAGAGAAAGAAAATATATTATTTGATGATCTCTCAATCATCATTGTATTGCATTGCATAATCATAAAACTAAGCATTTAAATATAATTTTACTAAGATATATTATTGGGAGATAAAGAGTGACGACTGATATTTATATGCATTTTATTTTGTAAGTAGTCTGCTATACTGATATAAAGATCTCATTGATTTAAAAGCTATCATAATCTTAGTTTTTGACCATATAAATATAACCCCAAATCTAGAAAAGTTGGCACAATTGTAAAAATGCAATAGAATCAAGAATCTGTGATTTTGTAATTCCCTTTCAACTTTATTTAACTGACAAAAGTACAAATTAAATTTCCAATGTTTTCACTGAAAAACTTTATTGTATTTTGTAAATATAAGCAAATTTTGATTTTGATGGCTGCAAACACACTCCAAAAAAAGTTGGGACAGAGGCACGTTTACCACTGTGTCACATCACTTTTCCTTTTAATTACACTTTTTAATCATTTGGGAATTGAGGATACTAATTGTTGCTGTTTTGCAAGTAGATTTTTTGCTCAATCTCGCTTGATATAAGACAGCTGCATATAACAATATATAACAGTCAGTGGTCAGTGATGGGCCACACATTTTCAGTAGGAGACAGGCAGTCAAACACATCCACTGTACGGTGTCTACGAAACCACTCTGTTGTAGCATGTGCAGAATGAAGCCTGGCATTGTCTTGCCTCCCAGGCAAGATGTCATCTTGATGGCCGTATATGTACAATTCTAATATATGCCCCCACATCAATGATATCTTCACACACATGCAAGTCACCCATGCCGTTTGAACTGATGTACCCCATACCCCATGCACCCCATCCAAAAACAAGCTGAAACGTGGACTCACCTGGACCACAGCACACATTTCCACTGCGTTTTGGATCGTCTGAGATGAACTCGGGCCCAGAGAACTCTCCGGCATCTCTGCATTGAACTGATGTATAGCTTTCTCCTTGCGTAACAGAGATTCAAGTGGCATCCTTGATGCAGTAGAAGACTGTGTTAAGTGACAACAGTTTTCCAAAGTACTCCCCAGCATATGTGGCTATATTTAACAGAGTAGCATGATGGTTTCTCATGCAATGCCAGTTAAAGGCTCAAAGGTCACGCACATTCAACGGAGGTCTCTTGCTTTGCCCTACACAGACTGAGATTTCTCTGGATTTCCTGAATCTTTTCACAATATTATCTATGGTAGATGGTGAAAGACTTTCGACTCTCATGATATGTGGCACTCTTTCACGATACCCTCACCTTTTACCAGTTTACCTACTTATTGTGGTCTGTTTCAAAAGAGTTTAACTTGGATATTCACTTTTTTGGAGTGTGTAGCAGCCATCAAAATAAAAATCTGTTGTCAAAATAAAATGTGTTGAAAAATGAAGTTGGAAATTGGAAATCTTTTCTTTGTACTTTTCCCAGTTAAATAGAGTTGAAAGAGAATTAACAAGTCACAGATTCTTGCATGTTACAAAATATCCCAACTTTTCTTGATTTGGGGTTGTGTTAACAACCGCACCAAATTGCAAATCTTTGCTCATTTCGGACCTCTGAATAAAATTGATGTTCAGGTATGAGCTCCATATTCTCACTATATCACACTAAAAGTTTGATGTATCAAATATAACACTCAACAAAAAATGCATATACCAACTTCTTTTTAGATTTTGTCTAAAGGTTCAATTAAAGGGATAGTTCGGCCAAAAATTTTATTAAACCCATGATTTACTCACCCTCAAGCTGTTCGAGATGCATATGTCAATCATTTTTCAGACGAACACATTTTCAGTTATTTTAGAAAATGTCTTAGATCTTTCAGTGATTATAATGTCAAGTTATGGGGTCCACCTCCTTCAAGTCCCAAAAATGTGCATGCATCCTTCACAAAAGTAATCCATCCGGCTCCAGGGGAATAAACAAAGGCCTTCTGAGGGTAATCCGTGCAGTTTTGTCGTAAAAATATACATATTTAAAACTTTATTAATGAAAATAACTGGCTTCCGGTAGCGGTCGACGCGCGTTCACGGAGATGGATGCCGGCGTATGACGTAGCGTAGGAAGCGTCGTGACGTAGAACGAAGTATAGCTAAATCAAACGCTACGTCCTACGCCGGCATCCATCTGCCGTGAACGCGCGTCGACCGTTGCCGGAAGCCAGTTATTTTCATTTATAAAGGTTTATTTTTACGACAAAACTGCACGGATTACCCTCAGAAGGCCTTCGTTTATCCCCCTGGATACGGATGGATTACTTTTGTGAAGGATGCATGCACATTTTTGGGACTTGAAGGAGGTGGACCCCATAACTTGACATAATAACCACTGAAAGATCTAAGACATTTTCTAAAATAACTGAAAATGTGTTCGTCTGAAAAATTATTGACATATGCATCTTGAACGGCTTGAGGGTGAGTAAATCATGGGTTTAATATCATTTTTGGCCGAACTATCCCTTTAACTGTTCCAACCACTCAGAGGAGCTTTGCATCATGACAGAGAGTTCTGCACATGCAAACACCACTCCTGAAAATAACTAGCCATAATTCAGCTGTTAATCAGAGATGCTAGAAACACGATTCAAATGCCAATGCCAGTGATAATTAATATTGACTAGTTCTTAATACATGATCAAATGCTGTTTGCCTGATGAACTGTGCTTTTATTTGTATGTTCTGGTCAGGACCTGGAAGAGCTGTTAAACAGGGTTAACAGCGCGGACTCTGCCCTCGCTATCGAGCAGAGCGGGGCGGCCATCATCGAGCAGATCCAGAGAGCCAGAGAGCGTCGCTCCCAGATCACCTCAGAGGAGATGAAAGCCGTCATAGAGGAAAGAGACACTGCTATAACCAGGGTACAAACCTACGACACACACATGCTCTCCACAAAGGGTCAATCCTAACCCACACCAGCCCTAAACACTCCACTCACAGTAGTTGTGTACCAAGCCAGAAACCTTTACACCATAGAAAAAAATCAAATACGACTCTCTAAATATTGACTATCTCTCCTCCTCCTGCGATTGAACTCCTCTGCGAGATGACTTTGATTATTGGTCTATTAAAGCACATACATCTGTGTTTATTCACAGATCCTGCACTGATTTAAGAATCAACACACCAGCTACCTAATTCACATGTAGGGACAAATATTGCTGCATAACCTCAAATATTTGGTATATCGTTCCTACACACATAATTCAATCAAATGAAAACAAACAAGCAGGTAGCTAAATATTGACATCCAGATATTCAGCTTCATCATAGAGTTCAAGTGTGGGGCAGTGGATGTATTTGCTGGGATTTCTTTGTTGATAAATATTGCCTACGTTTCATAATTGGTGTTATATAATGTGCTTGATTTCATTATTTGGACACGGAATTGTATCTAACGGTCATTCCCGGTGTTGTTTTGGGTCAGTGGGTACTGTGTGTTGTAACTTTTATCAGGTGTGATGATGGTACAGGTCATTGAGGCCTTTCTGACTATTTGATTTCCTAGACTTGTGACACTCAGAAATGAACAGTGTTCCAGACTGGTAATTTACTGTAATCAGTTTTATTGGATATGAGGTGGATTTTTGGGAAGTGATACAACACTCTTTTATATTGCCAAAAATAAGGGGGATTCTGGCAATAAAAGTGGAATTTCTGCAACGAAATGTAGTGTAGATAAAAGCATACTCTTTGTGTGATTGTAAATGCATCTGTGTAGGTGGTTGCAAGGTATAATCTGCTCTAATATTTCTATGGTTGGATTTGCAGGAATATTTTCGATTGGAATGCTTTCTTTCATCCTTATATATTAAAATATAATTTATTTCTGTGATGTTTAAGCTGAATTTTCAGCATCATTTCTCCAGTCTTCAGTGTCACATGATCCTTCAGAAATCATTATAATATGTTGATTTGCTGCTCAAGAAATATTTCATATTATTATCAGTTTTTATTGTTATCAGTGTTAAAAACAGTTCTCAGTTTTGTTTTGTTTTTGGATAAAAGGTTTAAAAAAAACATTTATTTGAAATAGAAATAGTTTGTAACATTATAAATGTCTTTACTGTCACTTTTGATCTATTTAAATAACATCACATAGACTTAAAAGCTTCATTTTAAAAGCTTCATTTTCACCACAGGGGGACTTTAAAATTCTATCATTGTATCATTATCGCAGTGATTATTATATTTATGCTTTAAGACAAACCATGTGCAAAGGCAGTCTCAAAAACTCGGTTTCAAATCGCTTGTGTTTATGACGTCACAAACTACCTTGTAACCAATCAGGTCAACATGTGATCGTCAACGAGTGGATCTCTGAGCTGGTTGAGGCGGAGCTAATTTGCATATTCAGGGAACCGGGTATAGTAAATAAGGCAATGGTGTAGAGTTACATTCAAGCTATTTTAAGGCATGAATACATTTTTTTTCAAGGACATTTTTTTTTAAATATGTCATTTTGGTGATTAAATATGAGTTTTAAGGGATATAATGATTGACTGGCAATTAATGATTGGCAATTAATTTTCAATGTCCAAAGGATATGTGTTTTAGTGTTTTAGATAAGGACTTTCAAGTCTTTTTTTTTTTTAATGGATTAATGGAGACCTTATGTTTAGATTTTGCCCTGTTCATATTTTAAATGTACTTGTATTGCTCAGATTCTTCTGATCGACTGAGTCTTTTATTGGAGGTAGGCCAGATTCATAAAATAAATCCTGTCGTGCCGATAAATGCAGGCGGAAAGCCAGTGACAGCTCAACCATGACAACCTGTGTCAACCTCTCTGAAATGAACAGAAGGCCAGGTGTCACTCTTCCAACTCCGCCCCAAAAACCCAGCAGCACACGGCTGCAAAACGTCCCCTAGAAGGCTTTTCATTGGGGCCAAAAACCTGAATCTGTGGGGTAATTTCAGAAATAAGTTGCAAAAACCCCAGGCCTAATCCCTCTGAGACGGGAATGGGTCCTCACTCTATCCTCAAGGATATCTCCCTCCCCTGCCGTTCCACCCATCTCTCTCCTCATCTCGTAGGGATTAGAGCCCGGCTCCAGGCAGAGGGCCGCCACATCCCTTTGGCCTGCCGGAATACGAAAAGCTGGATAAGTGCTGGAAGAAATAAATCTTATTCTCACTTCCTTCCTCTCCTCACAGTTAACACAGAGAATAAGATCTGCTTCGTTATGTCCCTGCGCTGAGCGCTTATTGAATTTCTCTTGATCTTGATAGAGTGCTGATGTTAAAGTGAGAGAGGAAATTGAGTCGCATCTCACGGTGAATTAGGGTTTGCTGATTGTCTTGAGATCTTATTCCGCTGAATTTTCTCTCCGCTTGTAGAACATGCTGTCACGTGGTTCAGACCTCTTATTTCTACTCTTGTGTTTTTGTGCTGTTTAATATTACCATCTGAGACTTTAATTGGTGGATTAAAAAGTTAAAATAGGTTAATGTGTCTGTTCCTACTTCCTACGCTCCATTTCGCCCCGGTTATTTTTGGGGCGCTGACTGCAGTGTTGGCCTTTTGCGTCACCGCAGAGGTGCATTCTGATTAAAATACGTTTCCCCCTAAAAAACATCTGCTGCCCGAGAACCATAACTCAGGCTGACACTAAAGAGGAGCTGTGTGTTTTGTCTGGACGGCGGCGGTATTATTTTAGTCTGCAGAGGAAAGAGACAGGAGCGGGGTCGGTGGCTGAGAGGCTTGTTTGCGCGGGCGCTACTCTTTGAGACGGCTGAATGTTGAAACATTGGGACTTGTCAGGCCGTGAGGATGGTTTACATTCCTGGTAAGTGTCCGTCGATCCTGGAATGTGGACATGGAGAGGAGCACATATGGACTGGTAGAAAACAAGCCTACTTACAATAATACCCACCAAAGAGCTGGTCACAACAGTGTATGTTTAAAGCGCCTGTCTGTCTCTCAGTCTGTCTGTATGAAAGTCTGCCGGAGAGTCTCATATTGTAAGGTAAAATGAGGAGAGGACATGGGCTTTGTGGATAGGGAATTATGTTTAGGCACTTGTGCTATTCAATTCTGCTCAGTAAGCTGTCATATTTCAATGGAGTGAAACAATTTTCAAAATTTTATAATAGTATTTGTAATAGTTTTAGCATTTAATAGTTTTTGAGTGCAGTGTACCACCAACATTAGTTGCACCACTTTACATGTAAAACCACATAATAAATATATATATATGAAGAGTTCAGATGCAAAAGCCTCTAAGTGCTATCTGAAATTTTCTTCTAGAATGATCATTTTTATAAAGCTTGTATATTTAAGTTAAGTAATTTCACTTGAATGACAATTAATAGGTAATTTGCATTGCCATTTAAGTGAATTATTGAACTTAAATATACGAGCTTGATAAAAATAATCATTCTAGAAGAAAAATTCAGATGGCACTTAGAGGTTTTTGCATCTGAACTCTTCATACATAAATATGTGTGTATATATATATGTATGTATGAAGAGTTATTTAAAATATACAGTATTTTAAATAAGTTATATATATATATATATATATATATATATATATATATATATATATATATAACTTATTTAAAATACTGTAGATATCTGAATAAGATATTTTACATAAAAGATGTTTACATATTGTCCACAAGACAAAAAAATAGCTAAATTTATAAAAATGACCCGTTCAAAAGTTTATGTAACCTTGATTCTTAATACTGTGTGTGCCGTTACCTTGATGATCCATGATTTTTTTTTTTTTTTTGTGATGGTTGTTTTTGAGTCCCTTGTTTGTCCTGAGCAGTTAAACTGCCTAATGTTCTTCAGAAAAATCCTTCAGGTCCTGCAAATTATTCAGTTTTCCTGCATCTTTTGCATATTTTAACCCCTTTCCAGCAGTGAGTATGATTTTGAGATCCATCTTTTCACACTGAGGACAATTGAGGGACTCAAACACAACTATTAAAGAAGGTTCAGAACATTCACTTATCCTCCAGAAGGAAACACAAAGCATTAACTTTTGAACAGGATGAAGATGTCCACTTTTTTTTTTTTTAAATATAAAAAAAAATAAAAAATTAGTACTGCCCTTCAGAAGCAACAGAAGATACTTTTCCGGAAGACAAATTAAGTACAATTTACCTTGATTTTAATTTAAACATCAAATTTAAAAAGTTTTCATCCCCTGGCTATTTATTTTTATAGTTTTTTTGTGTGTATATATATATATAAATTTTGCATTACCATGCAATTATACTATTAGTGCTATTAGCGGGAAAATGCATAATTTAAAATGTTTACTTAACTTTATGTTTATGTTAACTTAAAAATAGTTCATTTATTATTATTTTTTGTTTATTTTTGCAAAATTAGTTTGACATATAATTATTTTTATCTGTATAACATTTACTTTTACGTGCAAAAAATAATTTATAATAATTAAATAAATAATTTATAAAAACTTTTTAGCATCTCTCAAACTCAAGCAGTCTTTTGTAATGTGCATTTTCCTAATATATGAATGCTGTTGAGTTACTCAAGTGGCTGAAACTATTTCTCTTTCCGCTGTATATGGACGTTCCACAGCACGCATATTTTTCTTCATAAAAGAAAGTGATTTTATATTTGAAATACACCACAAATGAGTCTGTCCCTCCAGGGATCACAGACACAAACTGAGAGTAATATCAGCAAGTGTGTGCTGAGGTTCTTACAGTAAATATAGTCATAACTGAGAATGTAGATTTATACCCTGCAGAGATTTCACCTCTCATAGAACAGGCTTGCATACACTATTTTTCCATGTGGCAGTGCAACTGGTTTTCACAGGATTCTTGAGCCAACTTTAATGCAAATATTATTTAAACGCTTTCAGCAAAGTTGTAATCATTTTGTGCACCAGCGTTTGCACTTTAAATTATTTTGTCAATAAAATGACCCCTACTCCTCGTAAAACGATTAACTATAGATCATAAGATTGTAAGAATGGAATATCTAACCAGTTATTTGGAATGTAAATATAATATAGTACAATGCATAGAGGATATTTCGGAGCAATTCTGAGAAACATCAGAGATGTTCTTTTTTTTTAGATGTGTTTGATCCCACTCTACAGAAACAGAACAGTGAAAGTGACTGGGTAAGATCACCAGTAGTTAATTTGACATAGTTTTGGCTTGTTTGGTTAATACAAAAGCATCCATGTGTAAAAGCAAGCTGGTCTAATCACCTGGTTAAATTGTGATTTAATGCATTCAAGTGATCCCCCCCTCTCTCTCTCTCTCTCTCTCTCTCTCTCTCTCTCTCTCTCTCTCTCTCTCTCTCTCTCTCTCTCTCTCTCTCTCTCTCTCTCTCTCTCTCTCTCTCTCTCTCTCTCTCTCTCTCTCTCTCTCTCTCTCTCTCTCTCTCTCTCTCTCTCTCTCTCTCTCTCCCAGTGCAAGCGTCTGGAACAAGAGCTTATTCGTGTGAAAGAGCCATGCCATAATTCTGCAAACAGCAGCCGCCACCTGGTCGCCCAAAACAATCGGGAACGAGCGAGCAAGGTAAAGCGCACACACACACCTCCCACGTGGGAAGAAGCCTCTGGAAATTAATGTCACGAGCCCTCGGGTTAGCCCACGCTAGCTTTCACAGAATGCACACGCCTGCCGAAACACACCAGGGGTGTTTGCCAACAACACCATCCTCGAATCCGACCTTCACCGTACGAGCAGTCCCCCGTACTTGCACATGGTCGCCCCTGGACCCTTTATCAGCCCGTCATTACACTCTCCACTGTATCATTCATTAACTTCTATTTGCTCTCTCCTGCTCTTGTTTTCCAGCGATTTGCAGCGATAGACTGGCGGCCGCGGGTGTCTGTTTGACAGGGTTTTAGGATGACACAGGCTGGTCAGTGTGCTGCGATGCCTCGCTGCGGGTCTGACAGGGAGACGCAGGGCAAACACAGGCCTATTTGATTTGCTGTATTTATCTGATGCAGCCAGAGCCCTTGAGTTTAATGCAGAGTGCTGTAAAAGGGCCATCATTAGATAGAGCTATGTAAACATGCACTGAGAGAGACTTGGGCGAGCAGGGGTGCTGAGTCAGGGTCGGACCTGTACCTGAACACACTGACTTAACCCGCGTCTTAGCTGGATACATTCACACACTAACTGCATTTGTTGTAATCATCCACTTAACCTCATCGCCCAATGGGCTGCAGGTCTCAGAGGGGAGGTTGAGCTTGTGTTATTGGTAGCATTCATGGTGAAATAGTTTTTACACCGTTTTATTCATCACATACATATCAGTGCAATGGTAGTGAAATAGTGTATCAAAAATAAAGATGAAAAACCGCACTCTCAGGTTATATTTTCATAAATGTATTATTACTATGTCCTCACAGACGCGTTTCGGCCTAAGCCATCATCAGTGTGTACTGTGAAACACCGAAAAGATTGTTTTTTAAAAAAACACATCACAGGTGAACCTCATTCCGCAAATCATCAGCACCTTCAGGTGCATCAAGTTACCAACATTGTGGAAACACCAGGAATAACACAACACAACATACCATATGTAATGTCCATGTGACCCTTATGAACAATTTATACAAAAAAAATATATATATATAAACAAATTAATTTCAGAATACATGGTAAATACAAAAAGCCCCTCATGAATCTGGAATGCGAAAATACAATAGTGACAGCCTCTCAAAAAAAAAAAAAAAAAATAGTGTACCATCTCTAAATGGCTCATGGCTAATAAAAAAAGGTTTACGACGGTCGACTAGTCAACTAATTGTCCAACAACTGATATTTGAATGTATACACCTCACTAGTTCAAACATCAGTTGTTAGACGTAAATTGTCTAATATAACATTTTGATGGTTTTATAGGGTAAAACTAGCCTGGCTCCACCCTCCTACGTACTTCCGCTCAATTTCATTTTCCTTCAGTACTACGTCTGGGACTGCTGTATATTCTTAGGTTTCCAGAAACAAATTTTTTGTAGGACCAATCAGCGAATAGAGGGAGTGGCTGAGAACGATGACGTTGATGTGATCACACACATGACTAGCGTCGGCCAATAGTGAGCCTACGTGTGACGTACAACACACAGATGCGCTGCTTTATCAAGACTCGAGGAACAGAGAGAAGGAAATGAATAGTGGAATAAAGTCGTTTTTTTTGTTTGTTTTTGCGCACAAAAAGTATTCTCGTCGCTTTATAAACTTTATAAAAGACAGACATCTTATTCTAAACATAATCCTCTGATCATTCGGACGACCACACGTTAGCGATTGGCTATGGCAGATCCTGAGTGACTCTGGGCAGATCCAATAGTTTTGAACTTTAACAGAGAACCCGCCTTCAAGGAAGTAAACGTTTCTCAATGGAGCGAGGCCAGACTCTCTGTACAAATGAAATGTACAAGAGTCTGGTAGAACCAGGCTAGGGTAAAACCCCCTCTCAGAAAAACTCATATTTATTATCTAGATTTATTATTAACATTATTATTATAAAACGTTAATCTACATAATTAATTAAATAATCAATAATATTTTTTTATTTATTTAATGTTTTATTATTCATTTATTTTACTTAATTTATTATTATTAAATGGATATTATGGTGTTATTTATTTTATTTATTTATTTTATTATTAATTACTTTATTTTTTTATTTTTATTTTAATTGCTTTATTTTTTTATTTAAATAAATGTATTTATTTATTTCATAATTTATTTTTATTTATTAATATTTATTTATTCCTAAAGATAAATGTTAAATTACCTTGTTGGTCCTTTTTTTGGTGTTACATTCAGCTCTGATTTTTAAAAAGTGGTTTAATGAAATATATTTCAGATATTTATTTAGGCTTTTTCTAGGCCTGTAATCACTTGCTTTGATGGTGTAGCCATATGATGAACTGAAACAAACCAATGGTGAGGGGCAAATGGTGATAATGATACTCCAACTTCATGATATCATATGAGGAGTAACAAATGGATACTGGATTGTTTGTATTTAGATGTGATGATGTGGATTGTGGTGTGAAAATGCTTTGATTCGTCTGTGCCACATGGCGACGATTACCAGTAGATCAAAAATAATGATTATTTATAATCTGGTAAAAAGTCCAGTCTGTCTCCAAGCAATTTTACTTAAGATTTCCCCCAAAAAATAAAAAATTATATTTCACATTTAAGACAGTTCGGCTGATGGCTTATTAAGAAATATATTAAATTTTGTTATTAATGTAGCACTTGGTTTTTCTATAAATCCCCTTAATTATAGATTGACTCCTGGGATTATAGAGCGGGGTTTTTAATTTAAAACGAAATGGGAACAGCTGTCGTAAAATTAGTCAACAGTGCCAGGAACATATCCACAAAACAATTTAAAAATGAACAGGACTTCCACTTATCGATTGACATTTTACTTTAAAGAAAGCCAGAGAAAATCTTCAGGGTGAAAAAAGAGTTGAGTTTAAGATGATGAGCAAAGACTTCCTTCTGAAATCTTTATATTTAGCTTTTAGCTCACACTAACTTTCAGGGATTTCATTTGGATGATTAATTTCTAGGTTTTTAATCGGCAGACTCTTTAGAGAATGTTAACCGGTGTTCTTTTTATCATGGAAGATAATGATGGTAAAGATAGGCCAGTTGTTTTTCTTTTTCTTTTCAATTAAGATGGAAATTAGGGGCGTATTTTAGCGTTTGTTGTCATTTCATCATCATATTTCACCAGAACGGCAAAGCACCTGCAAAGTGTTTTTTTGGCTCGTGACTTTTGTCAGTTGATATCACCCGGGGCTATTCCTTGTCTTATCTCTTCAGTCTCATTTTCACCTCAGCGCATGTAAAAGAACCTGCTCAACAACCATAAGAGCTTTATTGTTGGTCAGGCTTTGCTATCTTTGTGGTCACCAATTGCCTGCAGTAAAAAAAAAAAAAGGCCTACAATACAGCCCCCATAACACAAACAGACTAAATAATGTCTAATTAAAATCGAATACAGCCAGAAGGTGTATATAAGGATGTGCATGTTTCAAACACACATTTAATCTGTTTGCATCCTTACCCCTTGTGTGTGTGTGTTTACCAGTTATTTTAGCTCATTTGATTATGAATTCAGCGCCACTTAACGCATAACTTAAATCGCATAACACATATTTAAATCTATTCCGCAGTCTGTCAATTCAATCTGGGCCTTTGTTTAAGAAGAATGTGTTAATGAGAAATCTTGTCTATAATGTGAAATGTGTGTGAAAGCAGGTTAGTGTGTGAACCAATTTTACTCTAATTTCATGAGAACCTTTTTGGGAATGACCTGACAGGAAACAAGGGACAAAGACTGTTTAATGTTTCAGTTAGTCTGTAATATTTCAAATTAGCTTACATTAAAATAAGAGAGATGCAACGTATACGGCTGGTTTTAATTTGAAGCGTGCACGTCCCTCTAAATGCTGAGTGGGGGATGTGGACAGGCTTGCAGGGGCCGTTGTGAAGAGCTCTGCCCTCGCTCTGAACCACCTGTGTTTGCTCTGCAGCTTTTCTCTTCTGCATTGACAGCAGTGAAGGGATCTCACACGCCTGCTCCTGCCCCCATCACTCTCTTGCCCTTCATCGTTCTGTCCAGACCTCACCTTTAACTCCTTCTGCGGGGCCCTTACTGATTTCATCTCAGGGATGTGATTTTTTTTACGTATTTTTCGACCTGAAAAGTGTGAACAGCTTGAATTGCGTAAATTTGAGAAAAAATTTTTTGGGGTTATGATGATTGAAATCGCGAAAAGACCTTAAACCGTTACTAAATAAATGGAAAAATGTTAAAGCGCCAAATGTGAGTAAAAATCTGTGTAGGAATTGTGTTACTCACCAGTTGCTTTTAACTTTTTTATGAGTTTTGACAATGCATGGTTGTGAGAGAGAATGTGGTATGGCTTTGTGAGATCATCATATCGCAATGGTTGTGATGTAATTATATAAATATAGTCTAACGCGCTGCATGTTTCAGAGTAAAGCCAAAGCGCAGCATGTGTTCATTTTCAGTTTCGATTCACAGTAAATTCACATTCAAACCATGCCAGATTTAATACCAGTGAATTAACACTAACATCTTGTCACGTTTTAATTAAATGAACTAATTCTGATTATAGTTAACAAGTTATATAAGTGGTTCTCAATCTCAACCTTTTTGACTTCAAGGCCCTCTTTGCCCAAAACAATATTCAAAGGCCCTTCAACCTAATCTCATGAGAATACTAATAAGGTGACAATTTCATATGCACTTACTTCGAAAACAAATGATAAAAAAAAAAAAAAAAAAAAAAAAAAAGGTAAGCATGAAGGTCTAAGCAGATCATATGGAAATGTACACTTGACATTGTACAAATTCATACTAAATAGTAACCAATTTGCCAAAATAGTTAAAAATAGTTTTGCCATGAGAGTGTGTTGGGCCCTCCCATATAAGCTGAAATGTACCTCTGGTACTTCTGTTGTAATAAAACAAATAAACTCAAAACTATCATGTTAGTTTAATGTTTTACGTCTGTATTTTTTTTCTTCTGCTTTTTAAATAAGATTTTTCATTGAAATAATTTTAAGACTTATTGGGCCCCCAAGGAAGTTTGCAGAGGCCCTGGCCCCCTGCTTGAGAACCTCTGAATTAAATGGACTACCTTTATGATTCTTTTACGGTGCTTTTTAGACTAATTAATAGTCCATGTTGACCTATTTCGTCCTTTAGATAAACCTGGACATCCTTCAAAAGGATTCCTTTTGTCTTCCACATGACAAGAGAACGAGAAAATTGCTCTGTTTTAAGTAGGAGCCATGGCCTAACAGCACACAAGCTGTAGATACATTGAGCCTTGGTGCTCATGCATTAAAATCTGTTCCACCTCTAATAAATGATGGTGGTTCCTCGTAAAGATCACTTTCTGAGCTTTCAATTCTTTGGGGATGTTTTAGTTGTACAAGGTGTGAGTCTTACTGGCGATTTAAAGCGAGAGAGATTTGTGAGTGTGTTCTGCGGAGGAGGGATCTCATGCATTTGGCCTTTTTGTTGTCAGGCGAGGATGCATTCTTTTGTCTCTGACCTGTAGAGCTGAATATGTTTGATCACACATCATCAGGTGACAGGCTTGGAAATAGAGAAGGGGTGTGTGTTTCACAGGATTAGTCCTTATAATCAAATGGTCCAGTTCAAATTTGTGTTACATGTGTTAAAGTGTTTAATGTTTCATAGCAGTTAGTTGTTTGCTTAACAGTTTAGCAGATATGTTTATGCATTTATTAGAAGCTTAGTTTTGCATGAACATTTTTCACCCCTCCCTGTGAAATTAAAAGTGCTGTTTTTGTCACTGTAGCTTTAAGACTTCTACATGTAAATGTCCCATGTTATTGTTAACTAACCTTTACATAGTGGTTTAGTGCACACTGTTGTTCATCAGGGCTGGCCAATGTGCTAAATACAGAGTAGGGTTGGTATGATTTCATAAATGGTCTGAATAGAATGCTTCGGGAGTCTTATTCGTACAAGGTTTAAAGTACTTGAATTTGACTTTTTGAAATGTAAGTCCTGGAAAACCCTTGAAAACAGCCATATTTATGAAAATGTACTTGAAAAGTGCTTGAATTATTGAAAGACAATATATGTGAAATTAGAGTTTGATTTTATTGATCAAACAATTTTTTTTCATGCAATTTTAATGCTGCAGCACGTCTGATGTAGATATAGAGCCATTCGCATGGCTATGAGCGTGATATGGCTCATATAAATATCCAAAGTATATGATACAGCTTTCATTCTTCAGGTCAATCATGTATTTTGAATAGGGAAAGCTATATCTTTGTCATAGTATCCTTTCAATGGTTAAAGTTACCACAGTCATTGCATGTGCTGCACTTTATTTGTACATTGTATTTAATAGTTTATTTCTATTTATCCATTTACCTTTTTTTAGAATTTGATAGATAATAAAGATATTGTTTGATAAGTGAGATCTCTAATTGTAGTCCTTGAAAACCAAAAAAGTAGTGCTTGAATTTTATTTGACAGTATCTGTTCAAACCCTGTTATAATATATTTATTTCAATAGAGCAAGAAAGCGTTGGGTGACCTCTGACATGATACGGGCCGTGCTGCTTTAAATGAGCTTCAGTCAGCGACGGAGCGGACTGTGACACCGCTGATAACCTCCATCACATCCTCCTCTCCCCACTGGGTCACAAAGGCCACGACCAGCCCACCTCTGCCCCACCAAACGCTCGCTCATAAAGGTCAAGGCTGCGACCCTCCTTTGCAGGGCTTAATCTCTACAGGTTAACACGTTACTCTGGGAACCTAATTTGGATAATATTGTAATGAATGCTGATAAAATACATAAGATTAAAAGAATTGCGCTTTGAAGTCGAGCTCCCCTCCCTGTTGGAGAAAAGTACATATTGACTTTAGAGGTTTGAGGCTTTTTGATGTTCTCTTTGACTTTCGAGACCTGCACTCCAGTAATTAGAATGATTGGGGACCCAGCGGAAGCTGCATGTGCTTATGGGTAAAAGTGTTTCAGGGATTTAAATGCACTGGTGTTCGAGTCATAGGCCTGTTTCCGTTGCAGTCATGCGTTGTTTTACTTATCTAAAGCATGCAAATATTGTATTTGCTTATGTGTCTTTAGTCTGCAGTTGAAGATTTTTTTTATTGCACACCGCATCATAGGCATATAACGGTGCACTGCACTCACGTTGCAGTGAAGCATTGCAGGTTGATTTCAGTAATGAAAAGAAACTCCCCAATCCAATGCATCTTGATAAGATACTGCTCGATGTCAAACGGGTGCCTCATAGAAGCCGAATGCGTTTTGCAGACAATGCATCAATAAGATGAAACCTTTAAAGCTTTATCACAGTTTACGATACACCCCGAAGATAAGGCACGGACAGCATTCCTGTGTTTCTGAAGAAAACTTGAAATTTCAAGCCTATCAACGACACACCTCAATTTGACAAACCCCAGATTATAGCAAAAGTTACTAAAGAGTCATTCATCTCTAGTGCTTATGATAACTCCAAGTCTTGCATTCCTTTGAAGGAATAGTTCAACTAGGAAATATAAGTATTGTCAATGTTTACTCGCCAGCATGTCATTCCTAACCTGTATGCCTTTCTTTATACTGTGGAACACAAAAGAAGACTCTTTGATGAATGTGCTCTATATTTCAGGTTTTCTGAAGTAATACAATAACTTTTAATGAAGAATTTACCTTAAAATGTCACCCCCTCACCAGGATTATTTTGCCCCCTCAGTCAAGATGAATGTGAAAATAGATTTTAATGATGAAATAGAATTAGACTATTTTAAAAAAATCACAATTACTGCATAGGCTTTCTAGCATTAATATAAGGCTGCTATAGCAACTGTTTCAGTCACAGTTTGAATGGCACATTTTACACATTAACCTACAAACTTTCCTCGCCACAAAGAATGCAGCGATATATTTTCATGTTTAGAGGGCTTGATAATTGGTCGTAGTTGGTTTATTAATTCTCTGTATAGTTATTGTTTGTCAACGGTTGCAGTTCAGACTGTTCTGATATCATAAAGTTATGCATCTGTTAACCCGGTCGCAATGAGTGTGTTACGTTACTTAGTGAAGCGCTCGCGATGAGCATGTGATTTATAGTAAAGCAGACACATTTCTTTACTTTTGGTGGTGGTGTCATGGTAACTTGTCTGTATTCATCGTAAAACTGCATTTAAGACATTTAATATTTGGTGGTCTAATACATGTTTATTTCATGTTGGTAAATATGTTGGTATTTTATTGTTTTATGTAAGCATTTAAAGCTCTGTATTTGCTCAGTAGCATTTAGTTTCATAGTTGTAGCAGCGTCAGGTTTGTTTACGGTCCAAAAAATACTGAATGGGCCACATATTATAAAAGCCGACCAATCAGGTTGTGAACATGCCTTTAGGTTCTATGTCTTTTGGTTCGATGATAAAAATGCCAGTCTGAACTCTAAGCGGACCAGAAATCAAAGGGGGGTTTTTTGTTGTTTTTTTGTCTGGACCAAATAAACCAAGCGAACCGAACTACAAGTGTGAACACACCCTAGCAAAAAACAATTACAAAGAAACCAGCAAGTAACACATTACAGTAAATTAAGCATGAAATTTTGAAAAACTGACAGTGTTTTCCATTAAAATGTACTTCAATAATCTTTTATTTACACCTTTGAAAAATATTTTTTTACTGTTTGAAAAAACATGTGGCAAAGTAAATGACAGATTTTTCATTTTATTCTCCAGTTCTTTCTCTTTTAAACCCCTCTCTTGTCTTTTCCTGTCCGTTTATCTCTCCCTGTCTTTGTCCTCCGTCTGTCTCTCCGGGAGTATATTGCAGGACTTTACAGTAGCGCAGGTTGTCATGTTTGTTTAGACAGCCTCCATTGTGTCTGTCTCCTCACCCAGCTGTTGAAAGGATGAGCCCATCAATACATCTGTTTCAACGGCAGGTCATTAGCAAGGGCTTTATTGTGCCACAGGTTTAGGCACTGAGAGGTAGGGGACAGTGTTTACCCGGCCTTCCCCACACCCACCGGCTCAGGGATCCCTCGGTCTCACGACACACCGCTTCTGAGTAGGTGCTGAGTTAGAAGACAATAGAGTCAATTGGATCCCCCTCAGTGTGAGTTTCTCCTTGTGTGCACACGAACGAATGAATGAAGTTCAGTTGGAGTTCAGATGGATATCTATCTGACATTGGCGATAAACAAAATTTAACGAAATCTTTAGACGAGTATACTCTATGAAACAGTAGAAGGAGAAACCTTTCTGTTGTGTAGAAGAAGACTACTTTATGTTAATGTTCACCATAGCGCCCGCACAGCAATGCTGTTATGAATTGCATTTCACACACATTTTGTATGAAATTGAGCTTGCATAGCTTACTTTTGCTCTCACATACTGACGAAAGCACAGGGCATGTGACATTTTCTGTTTATCTGGTTTGATTCCTTGCTGTTACAACATTTTAGTATTTGTATATATGCCAGCCAATTAATCGTCAAATATTCAGAAGTTTTTAGACCCAGCACTGGCTATAAATCATGTACGTTTGGCTAATTGATTTTACTAGTTTCCTAGTTTTTCTATGTATTAAATAAAAGATTTATAACATTTGTATGCGTTATTTCTTTTCTTTTTTTTAAATATTTTATTAGTTTTTTTTTTTTCTGGGGGGTTTTCTTTGTGCTTCTTTGAAGTTTAGTTAGTAGATAATAAAGTAAAGAACAAGTAAACATTGTGTATGAATTAATTTAAACCATTTTTATTTATGCATTATTTATTTTCATTTTTTTTTTATTCGTTTTTTTATCTTTTTTTTTTTTTACTTATGGTAAAACCTATATCAGCCAGTACTTCTCTATTTCTTTGTTTATTAAAGGTTTAGTTTTTTCATTTGAGCTGTCCATACATGAACAGTGTGTTGTAAGAGAGCTTTATATGATCTGACATGCATTTCTTCAATCTCTACAGCTTGAGGAGGAGCTTCAGGAAGCCCAGAGAGAACGAGATAAAGCCCTGGTGCTCAGCCGCACACTGGAAGAAGAGCTGCAAACCCTACACAGGTATCACAGGTGAACCACCTCACCGTACACCGCACAGTAACAACTCCTTAAATGACTCATTTGATGCATTGTACAGTTTGTTTGAGTTGTAATGGAGCATGAACCTGCTGTGACATGCTTTAAGTGTTCAGTGAATTTGCAAATAAATAGAGGTGCAGGACATAGTGTTTTATCTAGACTAGAGGATTGTAATAATTCAGGTTATGGATAATATGTTGAGGTCAGTGCAGGAATTAGGGGAAAGCCTTTGCATGGCATTCCAGAGTAGAGGAACCAGATGGGCTTTGTTTTAGAGGTGGTCCAGTCCATCAACAGTGGATTCTGAAGGTTTATGCATGTCACAAAACCATAGTTTCATATAGCCAGTGTACGTTGTTGCAACATTGGACCTGGTAAATGTTTTGCAGATTTTGTCAGATTGACAGATTGAAGCTTTCCATTTTAAAGAGAACTTTCTATTTTTGTGTGCAATATGTGTAAGGTCTGTGAGTAGTGGTAGTTTGAGGTTGAGGCTACATGTACCATTGTTCACCTAAGCACATTAGTCAACTGTAAAAAGGCCCTGATATTCTCGCGGACAAGTTCTTTTTACTTCTTCACCTAGGGGTAAAAAGATGTTTGAAATACCTGAGCAGCAGTATACTGTTAGAAAACATCCTGACATCGCCTACACTGCTGAGAGCGGCGTTTATATGAATATGTAAATATGAGCTGCTAGCTTTCCTATATAACAAATAACAAAATAAAAACAGTGTTGAGAAAACAGCAGTTAAGAAAGCATCTGATCATAGCGATGTGGATATGTTTGCACAAGCTCTGCAATTCAGCATTCCAGTCATGTTGCGTTTATTTATATAGCACTTTAGATTGCTTTAAAACAAGCAGCTTTACACTAAAATGAAAAACAGTTTCAGTGTCTCATTCAATTAGAAGTACAACTTCAGTTTCTATTATAAAGCAGTTCTCCAATGTGTTCATGTTTATACTCATGTATGACTTCAATAAGAGCCAGATCCACCTATTACATCATCACATATTTACGAGTCATAGGTAGTATGGTAGTATGAAGGTGTTCACCAGCCGGAGCAAATGAACTTCGTTTTGGCCTGATTTTGTTCAAAATGATGTCATACCTGTGTGTTCTTTGATTTTGCTTAGGTATATCAGGGCCTTAAAGGGGTCCTATTATGCCCTTTTACGAAGTCTTGTTTTTGTTTTTTTGGGAGTACTAGAAAATGTTTTCATGCTTGATTGTTAAAAAAAACCGCATTATTTTTCAAATATTTTACCTCTCTCCCCAGTCAGGTTGAACGCGTCATTTTCGATTAAGCCCCTCCTTCCGAAATACGAAATGTGCTGTGATTGGTTAGCTGGCCCAGTGTGTTGTGATTGGGAGCGCTTAGCGCGTGTTCGGGAAATGTCACGCCCCTTCATAACCGAGAGCTCTACTCAGATGTAAATGTTAACGATGGTGTCAATTTCAAACCATTTCGAGCCTGATTCAGAATATGACAATATAAAGGAACAAGAGGATTTCAAGCACGGACTTTGCAAGCACGGATTTCACAGGACTTTTCAGAGTGGTATGTTTTTTTTTTTGTGGTAATTTTCTTATAGATGCAATGTTATCACCATTTAATCATATTTGTTGGAAAACTATGGTAATACAAACAGTAATCGATCATAAAATCATGGATAATTTTCTTAAGGGGCGGTGAACAGTCTTACAAAAGCAAGAGCTTACAAAAGCTAAAGTAAACTACATCAATACTGTAATGTTAGTTAGCAGGCTAGCGGAGGCAAAGCTTTGCCCTGCGTTTACATCATAGCTATCATAGCAACTACATAAAGCTTATAAATGTAATTGTTAATAGAAAACACAGCTACAAATAATAAGACAAACTTACAAGAGATTGGCAAAATGGGAATGGATACCTATTTCAGGAGAAACTTTTGTGCGTATAGCCTGCATTGTACTCTCTTCTGGAAGCTGTTCTCCGTAAAATGTGCAGCACACAGACAAACGAGGTTAAAATATTCAGGAACACTGTTAAAAATAAATTTTAAACTCTCTTAAGTTCATCAGCCTTAGGACAAACTTTTTCCGGGGTGTAAAAACAGCGACAACAACTCTTCCTCTTCTCTAAAGCAGCCCAACATTGCCTCACCCCCTTTGTTGTGTGTTCCCAGGGGCGGGGTTTATGTAAATATTAGGGTTTGTGATGTCACCAACCCAGGAAGAAGCTCATATAGTCCCTACCAGCCATTTGTTGTAGTCCTTAAAAAGCGATATCTGTAAAATAAAATATCTCCCTTTGCATTGAACTTTGAGCGCCGTAATTGCAGATGTTGTTTACGCTCAAACAGCAACATTACACACTAACTTAAGTTAAAAAAGTTAAATCATAATCAAAGACCCCTTTAAACCTTTTTCCTGTTGAACTGCTTCTTTTGGTCGTTTATTTGACAACCAGCAGTAGAATGGCTGGAATGTTGATGAGGTGGTTTCTCATCGCAAAACTTGCATAATCAAAAAAGATCCTCATTGCATGTCACTTTTCTCACATAACATCATTACTGTGCTTCTGATTCAAGCAGAAAGTATGCTTCATGCATTTAGTCAGATCACCCTCCAGCTTTATAACAGATTATGAACATTTGAAACTGGCTTTATGTGTTTAGTTTGCTTTGTCCAGGGAAAAATAAATCGCTGGGGTTGAGTGCAGTGAGTCATTAGATTACCGCAAACTCATGTTCTCAAGGATTGGAGCGTTCGTGAAGTTATGATCTCGAGCCACGTCTCCTGCAGACGCTGTCAGAGGTCTGTCCACATCTAGATCCTCGTAGCTGTTTTGCTAGAGCGCAAAAGCCTCCAGAGGTACCGACCGCAAACGTTTCAGCATCACCTAACATCTGATTGTTTTGGCCTGCGAGTTGAACTCTGTGCTTATTTAAGGTTTTATTCAAAATGATAGTCGGGGTCTTAAATAACCAAACCAAACTGTTCCCAGTGGTCGTGATGGACTACCGCAGACCCACCCTCCGCGGTTCTTGTCTTCCTGCCAGAGGGCTTGTTTGCTTTACTTGGGGTTTATCTGTCAGTGAGGACGGCTTTGATAGATGATATGGAGTAAATACATTTGGCTCATAAACTGGTCGTGCTGGTTAAGTGAGCTGCGTCCGGTTTCACCGAGACGTACATCCGTGTGTATCAAGGACTTTCCATTTGCATTCGTCACATCTTATTAATCCCCTCCGCATCTCATTGTGCATGATTTCGTGTTTGTGTTTCACTCCAAAAGGGTTTTACCACCTGATCGTGCCATAGGAGAACTTTTGGTAACAATTTAAAATAAGATTTGTTAAGTATGTCTTTTAGTTTATTACAGCATTCGGTAACACTGTAGTTTAGGTCCAATTCTCACTGTTAACTAGTTGCTTATTAGCATGCATTTTTACTAGGATATTGGCGGTTTATTAGTACTTATAAAACACATATCATTGCCTTATTCTGCATGACCATATTCTACATGGTTTAATCCTACCCAATACCTAAATTTACAACTACCTTACTAACTATTAATAAGCAGTAAATAGGAGATTGAGGGGCAAAAATTGTAGTTAAAAATTGGTGAGAATCTGAAGTGACCCAGCATTTATTCATTTAAGTTCATGTTTATCAATTATTGTTAATTAATGCATATTCTAATACATTTTTAACATTTTAAATTGAATAAATTAACATTAGTCAATGTTTTATGGACAAACATAAATTACCAATGAGCAATGATAGAGTACTGTTCAAAAGCTGCATTTATTTGATGAAAAACACAGTAATATTGCAAAACATTTTTACCATTGAATATATTTTCAAGAAAATATTCTTATTATTATCAATTTTGAAAACAGTTGTGCCACTTAATATTTGTTATAGAAATAGAAATAGAATTTGGAATAGAAAGTTCAAAAGAAGCATTAACTTAATGGAAATCTTTGTAATGTTATAAATGTCTTTACTGTCACTTTTGATCCATTTAATGTATCCTTTCCGAATAAAATAATTTATTTCTTTATAAAATCTTACCGGACACAAAATCAATAAAAACTGTAACAGTATTGTTCATTGTTAATTCATGATACCTAATACATTAACTAATATTAACAAATTGAACCATAAAGGGTTACCAAATGTTTTACGGCCCTTTTAACTATTTTCTAGTTCTTTAAAAATTATCCAGAAACTAACTTGCTTATCTGAATAATCGTTAATGTTCTGAGGAACTTTTTAATCTCCGCAGAATCAAATATACCTCTTTTGATGTGTGTATATGGTGCTCAGCTGACTCAGTTTGGTACTACACACCCAAACTCACTTAATCTGAGAAGAGTTCTCACTCTTGTAGTCTTTTTGTCTGTCCCAGCAGGAGGAGGAGAAGGAACACTTTGTATTTCCCCAGACAATCTGCATTGTGTGAGCGTCAGGGTGTCCAGCGCTGGTCCGCAGCCCCTGCCAATGTGGTTTCAGCGCTGAACCTTTAAAAGGAGAATCCTCCAGGCCCAACAAAGGCCAGAGTATGACTGCGTGTGTTTGCTCTCAGGATTGCCCGACCACCTCCATTGTGTCTTTTAGGATAACAGACAGTCTATGTCACATGAAAGGGCAGTGAACAGATGAGAGAGAGAATCGGGTGGTAGAAAAAAACGTCTGCAGTGTGAACCTCTGGCTCTGATAGAGCCTGCTCCGAATAGTGCAACGCTCCCCTCTGATGAAGAGAAACACTTAGGCAATTTTGTTCACTTGGGGTGGGTTGTTTTAATAGGTTATCATTGGCCGGCCGGTGAAGGAGAGGTTAGACTGTGAGTTTAAGGTGCTTTGTTTGAGCGTCAGCCAGGAAGGAGGCAGCGCTGGATAGACATGTATTAACACCCAATACGACCCAACTCCCCAGTGATCACTCATTATCACACATGCTAACAGATCAACCTGTCAACAGCTCAATAGTCATTAGCAGATACAGCGTACACATACATGAGCTCTCTTTTTCCAATACTCTTTCACTACAGTGCAAGCCAAAGAGCTCGATTTCATTTTTTTGTTTTGTGAATAGGCAAATGGATTGTCCAAAACTGACCTGCATGCATAAAACAACAAACTTTAATATGTACATCAAAACATCAACACATTTCATTATATCATTTATTATGATGTCATATTTTTATATTTTATGAAGTTAGAAGAAATCCATAAATAAATCTTACTATGGATTCGTATTACATGAACATTACCTCCTATTGTTAATGCTAATATGTATTGCATTATATACTTTTATATGGTCATATTTATTACAAAAGTATATATATATATATATAGATATAGATATATATATATATGGCATAGCTGATCATTATCCCCAGCATCATTATCTCAGTCTTCAGTGTCATTACAGAACGAAAGTATTCATTTATTTAAAACAAAAAAATCGTACTGTACATAAACTTTTGTACTGTGTATGGACAGTACACATGTATAAACAGATTTGAGCCAGTCTATTGCGGAGTCTCTCTCTCATTTTGGTATTTGATATTTATGTTTATTATTAACTTTATTTATGAGGTAACATAGCAGCAAATTGTCTGACCTTTACAGAGATTTCTAATCATTCATCTCTCAGCGAACTGATTATTTTTCAGTGGCGTTTATTTCCATTCTTCTTATGTTTTCCCCCTTTTCATTCAAACCCCCGCCCATTGGACTGAAATGACTTATTTCTGAGAAATCCTTGGATGTTGATAACACCAGTAGTTATGCCACATAGCTAGATGGAAACTTTGAATTTATGTGATATTTATAATGCCTGTGGCATTAACAGACTTTATCCCCAAAACAGAGCAAACTGCGTCCACTGCATTAGCCGTCTTTGCCGTTCTGTGCAGCAAAATACATTTTGTAGATTGCGTGGAACCCCTCCCGGCAAGCAGTGGCTCCTTTATCCAAACGCACAGCAGCGTTCCTGCCCAGGCTCAGCGCAAGAAATTGAAAAAATGAAAGAGAGCGAAAAATTCATTAGCGAGTGATCAAAACTTTGGTGTTTTTGTTCACCATTGGGTGTGGTCTTATATTTCTGTTTTTTTTATTGAGGGAACGAGAGGTGTAGAAACTACCATGGCTTTATCAGCAGCTGTCAGCATGAGTGATTGGTGTGAGGAATGGTTGAAAGGGATGTGGACGCTAGTTAGTTTATATCCACCACAGGTTGCCATAGACGTCTGTCTCTGTCTTAGTTGCGGTCTCTATGTACTTTTTTTGCCTGTAGATAAGTACTCTAAGTAGGGTATTTTACATTTCCCATCTGATAGCATTTTGTGGCAGTGTTAATGTTTAACTGGCCTGTAGAGTTAGAGGGCAGGTTCGTTGGGATCCCTCCCATGGGATCAGGTATCTTACGGTTCTGGTTAATGTTTAACAGACTGCTCGGATTGCCTGTCGGGCGGCCTTTATAACTAGAGAAACACACACCACGTTAAACGAGTAGCATACTGTATGTTTGTTTGAATACATTGAATTATAAGCATTTGTTTTATTAGCGGTTATTGCTGAGTCACTATTACTTTTGCTCATACAGTACACTGTAAAAAATGTTTTTTGTTAAAGTTTGAACGATTACTGATGTTTTTTTTTTACAAGAAAATACGATTTCATTCTTTCTACTTCTACTTCATGTTTAATTCAATGTTACTTGTCATTTCTTTGTAATTAATTGTGATTTAAATTTTTAAAAACTTACTAGCAATTTCTAAAGGAAACTTTTTCCTGACCATTTTTAGTGTACTTAAGATTAGTGATTTAAACAAACCCCTAATCTTGTAAATGAAATCTCAGTATTGTAATTTATTCACTTATTCAAACAGATTTTTGCCTTGTGGACAATAAAACATCTGAAGAAAAAAAAACATTGACTTAGATTGAAGGTGCAACAATTACAAGTAACGTGAGTTATGCAATCCGATTACTTTTTTCAAGTAACAAGTAATGTGTTAATTTTAAATTTACAAAAAAATATCTGAGTTACTTTTTCAAATAAGTAACACAGGTTATTTTGTTTTCTCAGTCATTGACGATCACCTCTCCTGTCCCCATGTTGAGAGAAATCGAGAGTGAGTGCAGAGGCGTTGTGTGCCGTGTGAACATGAAGAATTTTGTAGTTCTAGACTAAATGTGAGCATGTATTTACTCATCTCACTTGCACAAAAATAGATTCAGTTTTCCTCAAAATGAATAAAAACAGTAAAATGCAAACTCAGAATATTATGCAAACATGCAATAATTAAATTTGTTCAATAACACAAATATACTTTATGTATTTACTCTCACTTTATTAACCAATGCCTGCTGACCTTCGATGATTCCATTCAACCATATACAATAAGCAAAAATGACTTTTGATAAACATCCCATTTGTGTTTAATTTTTTGTTTTTATTTTGCTGAAGTAAGAGTGTTGAACTTTCTTCTCCTGTGTCATTTTATTTTTAGTGTAAAGGGGCCTTAACATTTGCATTTACAACTTTTTTTTTTCATTAGAAAACAAACAAACAAGCAAGCCCAGCCCAGGTGAGAAAAAGTAACGCAAAAGAAACATAGCGCATTACTTTCCAAAAAAAGTAACTTGTTACTTAGTTACTTTTTTAGGGAGTAACTCGATATTGTAATGCATTACTTTTATAAGTAACTTTTCCCAACACTGAATATAACAATAAAATGCATGTAGTCGTCAAACATGATTTTGCACATCCATCACAGCATCTATTTAGATAACTGTGTTCTAGACAGGTTGAGTTTATGTGCACTGTAAAACATTCTTATTTTTTTATTGTTAAGTACAATCAACTTGGATGTAGGTAAGGGGCTGTATGTACGTTTTCAACTGCACTAAAGCATAAAAATACCATAATATGTTTGCAGATATTTAGGAAACATGCTGATGTATTTTCACATACTCGTTTCTCTGAAAAACATTTCTACAGCCAGTTATTTTACTTTGAAATGTGCGTTCCGTGTCGGAATGTCTGTTTTTGTTTTAATCTGTGCGATACCGCATGTTGTCAATTTACCCATTAGTATTTCGCCACCACAAGTTGCCAGTTGGCGGAAAACACAGCATATTGCAGCCATGGAAGCCAGCGAACAAACTGGGTCAGAGATCGTAGATTCTACCCGACCTCCGCACCCATCTAAAAATCTCTATGAACGGAAGCATATTAAAACGCGATATCAACTCATCACAAATCAATAACTCAAATCATCTACGTAAATCTCCTCACATTCCATTGTCAATTGCACTCGTTCCTGTTCCTCTTCAAGTCTGAGCAGGAGGGGGCGGGGGAAACAACACTTTTCAATATTTTGAATTTGGACTGCAGTACCCATTTCAACCACTAGCTGTCAATCTCACATACTGCACCTTTAAGTAATTTCAACCTAAATTACATTAAAGGAGAACTTGGTAGCTTTTTTAACTTAATAAAACTGTCTAGAAATCATTTGGATGGTTAAACAACCTGTTCTGGTGATATTGGTGACTTTCCCCACTCCCCCCAGCGTTCCCAGGCGGAAAACCAACCTTGCAACTTGTTCACTACCGTCCCGGCAAGATAGAAATTGGAAGTCTCGTGAGAAGCGAGAACTAGAACGAGAACGAGCGCGAAACACAAATTGCTTTATGGCAATTCGACATAAACACACACGCATGTATGATGTATTACCAGATTACCCACCTCGGTAGACAAAGCTCCACACGATACAGTTGGCTTGCTCCGATCAAAACAAACGCACATAAGCAGCGGTAGATAGGGGGAGGAGGCCGCCGCAAGTGAGTTTTTTACGACTGTGTTGTGAAATATACGCCCCCCCACAGCTGTAGGGGGAGCTCGTGGGGAAAACATGCGACAACAAAAGGGAAAATCAGCGAAGAAGTGACTAGAGTTCGCTAGAGTTGCCGAGTTCTCCTTTAAACTGACTTAAAATGAGTTGAATCTTGTATAACATTGTGTAACTTATTTTGATGAGTTACACCAATGTAAAAACACATGTTGTCCTAACTTATTGATCATAAAATTTTTTTACAGTGTGGCTATTTATGGAACTCTATCACACTGGCATCTCAGTTCCTCCGAGCAGGACATGAACGTCATATATCCAACTATAATGATTCTCATAAAGTGGGGGCCAGGATGGAAAGCCGTGTAGCGGAGAAGCGGCTGTGTGTCTGAAGTGGTAGGCGGGCTTAGATAAGATAATCCATAGTGTGGCAATGCTTCTCTGCCCTTGTTTGTCACTGTCATTGGACCTTTGTACCCAATATGTTTGCATTTAATTAAACAAAGCACACAACTTTACATCACTTTCTCGACCATCAATATCACATCAGAATTGATTACCTCAAAAAAAAAAAAAATAAAGGAAGGAAGGAAGGAAGAACCTGACATGGAAGAACTAATTAGCAAGACTGAATGAGTAGTATGACTGTTGGGCAACAGCACACACACACACACACATTGGCTAAGCTAAAAGACAAAAGGTACTGGCAATCAATCATGATGTCTCTGTCACTAGACACATGGAAGCATGTGAGCCAGACAGACGTTTTGTATTATTGGCTAATCGGGGCATTGTACCAGATGCATTGTTTCCCTAGCTAAAATGAATGCCCACTTAATATCGCTGTTGTTTTCTTTATGTCTGTGGTCGCAGGTGAGCGCTGTGTACCTATCTGCATTATAACTGCCGTTCATCTTGTTTCTGCTTGAATGAAAAGAGGAGCAGGTGTCATCATTATTTAGAGCTGATATTGATATCCCCGTGCTCTCTGTGCCGTATTACAGCATATTATTCCTCTGCAGTTTGTTGACAGCTGTTTTTAAGCACAGAAAATGATATCTGTCTTGCGGCTTGTTGTGGGGAGGCGAAATTACTTTTCGTTTGACGGACGATCGAATCTCTTAGATGTGCAGTAAGCAAGCACATAGCAACCGAGGAAGTTTATAATACCTGGAGAAAGTTGTCTGGTAGCATTTCTGTTCATCCCAATGGCAATTGTTTGACTGGCGCATGCAGCTCTGAAAGCAAACAACACGCTTGCTGCCATCTTTGCACATTGGCATGAAAGTGTTTGGCTTTTTTGAGCACAATCACTTGAACCGTAAATGCCATGTGCAGATGTTGCTGGCAACAAAATACCTTTGTGGTGGCATTGTTTTGCACATGCAAGCACCGTTATGTAAAATATTTATTCCTCAAAACTTCTCTTTTCTCAAGAAGTTGATTTGTTTTTATGTTAGCTCAATTTGACAATTAGTGACATTTCCATATTGAATGGTTCTTGGGAGCTCAGGGTTTCCTTGGCACAATCTACACTCGTTAGTTAGACTGATATGAATCTCTCATTCTTGGCCTTCTCCCCTCTGTTTTTATTTTCACCTTCGTTATCTCATGCCTCGTTGAAAAACACCTGTCTGAATTTCACCTCCAGTTGGATGCAGCGCTGTGAGAGCGCTAATATATTCCGCTGACATTCCGAGGAATTATTAGCCCCAGATATTGTTTCTTGTACTGACATTCCATTTGAATATTAGATGTGTCTATTGATATAGAGTTACGATTCCACACCTCCAGGTAAACTGCAAGCATGCTCTCTCTGTGTCTGGGTCAAGTTTCATATTTGTGTTAGAAATTTTACCTTTGGCATTTCTCCTCCTGGTTTATGGAAACATGATCCTGATGCTACCGTCACTCAGCCGTTATATTGTTCTTGTTCTTGTAATTTTGACGATTGTCTTTCCCGGAGAACTATTGAAGTTTGTGATGGACAACAAAGATATGTTGTTTGTTCTTTTTTTATATGGATTAAAATGGATATTACCTGGAAGTAAAGTCACAAATTCAGCTAATATTAGTTAATATTATTTAACAATCAAACTATTTTGGCCCTGCATTTGTCAGAATGTTTGTTTTGTTGATAAATTGTAGATGAAGGATTTAAGAGTTTGTTTTGCTGTTTGGCTTGGACTATGCATGATCTGTGCACTTGTTCCACTTTTTTCCACTTATTGCAGAGGAAAATGTGCATAATACATATCGACGGTTAGATGTGCTGCGTGCTTTCCTCTCAATAACAAAATTGAAAAAAGTCTTACATATAGCCCTTTTAATGTTTAAAGGGGTGGTATAATGCCCCTTTTTACAAAATGTAAAATAAGTCTCTGTTGTCCCCAGTGTGTGTATGGGAAGTTTTAGCTAAAAATACCCCACTTATATTTTTTTACAGCATGTTAAAGTTGTCCCTTTTTGAGGGTCAGTAAAAATGCGTCGTTTCGTGTGTGTCCCTTTAAATGCAAATGAGCTGCTGCTCAACAGAGGGCGGAGCTTTCTTTCAGACACGCACTAAAATGTCAGAAACTTCTGCTTTTTATGTTCAAACCAAAGTTGGACAATGATGGAGAGACTCGAAGAAGTGAATGCAACAGGACGTTTCTAAATGGTGGTTAGTTGATGAATTTATGTAGCTGATGTGGAGTTAACTATCTTCAAGTCATTGATTAGCATATTCTTTCATGGTAGTCTATAAATCGCTAGTGTGCGAACTGTTGTAATATGCCTACAGAGTGACATGCTATTGCATTTGTGTTTCGTACTGTATTGCAATAAATGTGAAAAGACGAATGCGACAGCTTGAGCAGACTCACAAATGTGCTCGACTACAACAACTCTTCCTCTTCTCAACATGGACTGCTGTTCACAGGGGCGGGGTTTATGTAAATTTTAGGGTTCATGTAGTCACTAAACCGGGAGGTAGCTCGTATAGTCCCTACCAGCCGTTTGATATAGTCCTTAAAAAGCTATTTCTGTAAAATAAAATATCTCCCTTTGCTTTGAACTTTGAGCGTTGTAACTTTGCAGATGTTGTTTATGCTTGAACAGCAACATTACACACTAACTAAAGTTAGAAAAGTGAAATCATAATCAACCACCCCTTTAAATATGGTACACACGTGTTAATAGTTTAAAGCAAATAATGCATTTTATATTGTAATGAGGCAACACATTTTTTTTAAATTGCAATTATGATAATAAAAAACTAATTATTCAAGTGGTTGGGTAGGATTTTTTTCAATACTGACATAAGTACACTTCTTTTTTAATCATCCAAGATGACACATCCAATTAATCACTCACTATTTCACTAATTACACTTGTCAAAACTGTTTTTGTGTTTTCAGTGTGCTGCAGCATCAGGCTGATGAGACCTGTCCGGACAGTCCGGTCACCTCAAACCAGAGTCAGAGCCAGATCCAGCCCCTGCTGTACCGTCTGCAGCAGCTGACATCAGATCATCAGAGCGCTCAGACCCAACTGTGTCTGGCCCAGGAAAGAGAGAGGGAGGCCAATGAGAAAGTTCAGAGGTGGGTACAGACATGTGCACTGCTGGTCACAATATATACTATATATATATATATATATTAGGGATGCACTAAGATTTCGGCCACCGAAAATATGAGCCTAAAATATATGCCCCGCCCCTCAGTGTTCATCGCTCAGGTTTTACTCTCGCTCTAGCCGTTATCACTGCATGGTGTGACTCTGCTCAATATTCCTCTCTATGTATGTGCAGAGCTCAGTTGCTCACGGCCCATAGAGACAGAGCGCAACGCGTCATAATCTGAAGACCACGCCCACCAAGGGGGAAAACAAACCAACCGTCTCCATTGACTTTGCTTTGCGAGAGGCTGCCTCCTTATCATTTCTTGCTTCTAACAAAAGACAGAAAAATGCCTAAAAGCTGCTGTGTGACAAGGTGTACAGCAAACAAGCTAAGGAACCCAGAAATAAGTTTTCATAAGCTATCGACCCCAAAAAACGAGCGTTTGAGGACATAAAAGTGGATACAGGCTGGAACGAATGGGTAAATTGTGGGATCCTGACACTCAGTATGCACTAAAAATACACTACGTCTGCAGTAAGTTAAACATTTGGTCACTGGTGAGTCAAATATCCAAATGTCTGTTTTATATATTATATTTCTGTAAGATAAACTATCCTGTGTTGCCGATTACGGTCTCCTCCAGCGGGCGTACGTTAGTTCTCAGAGTAATGAGACACGTGACGCTCTGTCTCAACTGCCTGTATCCACTTTTATGTCCTAAACACTCGTTTTTTGGGGTCGAGAGCTATAAAAACTTATTTCTGTTTTTTTTAGCTTGTTTGCTGTACACCTTGTCACATAGCAGCTTTTAGGCATTTTTCTGTCTTTTGTTAGAAGCAAGAAATGACAAGGAGGCAGCCTCTCGCAATGCAAAGTCAATGGGGACGGTTGGTTTGTTTTCCCCCTGGGTGTGGGCGTGGCCTAAATGCGCTCTGTCTCTATGCGAACGCTCCACTCATGTACCGCTCATGCTCATTGGAGAAGCAAAGTCTGCTTAAATAACGCGCCAACATGACATTTCTGTAGTAGTATACTTGTTTTGGTTTGCAAGGACATGGTGTGGTATAGCCGTGCTGGGCAACGCTGGTAAAATTACACTACCCACTATATATATTAAATAGATCTAAAGCGAAAGACATTTCAAGACTGTTCTTTCTATTCATCAAACAATCCTGAAAAAAATCCACAAAAATATTTAACAGCAAAAACTGTATCTAACATTGATAGTAAGGACAATTATTAATAATTGAGCACCAAATCATGATTTCTAAGGGATCATGTGACACTGAAGACTGTTAAGACTGACTTTTAATTCATTTATTTTGATTTGGGTTCTTAGAAAAGTTAGTTCACTCATTGACAATTTTGTACTAACCCTTCATTATTTCCACTTTTTAAACTTGTATGACTTTTTTTCTGTGAAACACAAAAAGAGATTTTATGGAGAATGTTCATGCTGCTCTTTTCCAAAAAGTAACAGTGAATGAGTACAGAATAGATGCTGTCAAATGACAAAAAAGCATTACATAAGTCGTCCATATGACTCGTGCACTACAGTATGTCCGAAGTCCACATGACTTATTTAGACTCGTTTTATGGTACTTGTATTGAGTGTTTTGGTAATTTTTGGAGCTTGACAGTGTCTCTCCCTTCTCACTTTCATTCCAACGAAAAGAGCATGAACATTCTTCAAAAATTACCATTTTGCATTCAATAATTTTTAGGTGAATTCTTCCTGTTTGGAGATGTTCCTGCACCTGGACGTTCTTAAAGCCTGTTCTCTCAGTCTCCTTGGTCTCCTGATCTGTTATATACTTTTATAAAAACTGGTTGTCTGGTAGATATTCTCTCTCTCCCTCTTGTCTCGCTCACATGGGGGGCTCCTCACGCAAAGCAAACACAGGCCGGCCTGCTGATCTATTTACATGATGAATTAACCAAAGGGGGTGGAGATGCTGAGCTGAGGGGGTGCTCAAAACACAGAGAGAACCCCCCACCTCCACATCACAATGAGAGAACTTTAGTGCACTGTTTACACATGCCTCTCTAAAAGGGTTTCCATTTGCAGAGGAAAGATCACACAGCCTCTGCCGCATAACATGAAACTCTAAATCCCACAATGCTCTTTGCTTTGACCGTTGCTACAGTCCTTACCTAGACAGCAAGTGTGTGTCAGAGTAGCTTGTTTGTGTACTGACCAGGTGGCGTCCACAGTGCAAGCTTCAGCTGTGTGAGTCACTACTGTAATCAGCGTTTGAGTCCAACTGCTCATTTCACCCCTGTGCAGGGCTACTGGAAGAGACTCTGTGTAGTATTATTGGAAGTTAACAAGTTCCCAGTTATGTATTCTGAGAATCAGCATGCTATATTGATTGCTTGAGGCTCTGAGTGCCAAATATTTTTTTTAAGGAATATTCCAAAAAAGATAATTCTCTCATCATTTATTCACCCTCAAGACTTTCTCTCCTCTGTGGAACACAAAAGATATTTTTTGACTGAACTGACTATAATTGCATAGGCAAAAAAAAACATTGAGACATTTTTCTTCTCAGAAGTCAAACAGCTTTTTAAACTACGTGAGAGTGAATAAATGTCCACAATTTTTGGTGAACTGTCCATTTAAAAGAAAACTTCGCCCAAAGACAAAATTCAGTCATTATTTACTCTACCTCATGTCGTTTCAAGCCTATATGTTGTTGTTGTTGAATGGGATATATTATATAGGAAATTATGAAGAGCTCTGTTTTTGTACAAGGGCAGTTTATAGTGACCATCACTGTAAAGCTCCAAAAGCAGCATTATTAAAGTAGTCTGTATGACTTGTGCGCCATATTCCAAGACTTCTGAAGCTATGCAATGATATATTTTTTTGTCTATCTAAGAGCTTGATATCTGTGTACACTGTCAGATTTTCTTTTTTTTTAACAAAAATTATGTCTCTAGCTGTAGAACAGCTTGCCACTGGGGCAGAATATTTAAAAGGACAACTTTGTACATGATCTACCCTTAAAAGGTGCATATTAGTACTTTAGAGTAGTAATATACACACTATATTGCCAAAAGTTTTGGTACGCCTGCCTTTACAAGCACATGAACTTTAATGACATCCCATTCCTGATCCATAGGGTTTAATATGGAGATGGCCCACCCTTTGCAGCTACAGTGAGGAAAATAAGTTTTTGAACACCCTGCTATTTTGCAAGTTCTCCCACTTGGAAATCATGGAGGGGTCTGAAATTGTCATCGTACTGTAGGTACATGTCCACTGTGAGAGACATTATCTAAAAAAAAAAATCCAGCAATCACAATATATGATTTTTTAACTATTTATTTGTATGATACAGCTGCAAATAAGTATTTGAACACCTGTCTATCAGCTAGAATTCTGACCCTCAAAGACCTGTTAGTCTGCCTTTAAAATGTCCACCTCCACTCCATTTATTATCCTAAATTAGATGCACCTGTTTGAGGTCGTTAGCTGCATAAAGACACCTGTCCACCCCATACAATCAGTAAGAATCCAAGCAGCTTGGTGAAAAAAGGTCCACTGTTGGAGCAATCATTAGAAAATGGAAGAAGCTAAACATGACTGTCAATCTCCCTTGGACTGGGGCTCCATGCAAGATCTCACCTCGTGGGGTCTCAATGATCCTAAGAAAGGTGAGAAATCAGCCCAAAACTACACAGGAGGAGCTGGTCAATGACCTGAAAAGAGCTGGGACCACCGTTTCCAAGGTTACTGTTGGTAATACACTAAGGCTCAATCCCAATTCACCCCTTGCCCCTACCCCTTGGCCCTACCCCTCCGTTTAGCGCGTTCCCGTAAAGGGGTAGGGCTGTCTCAATTCTCTTTTGGTTGGAGGGGTTGGGGTAAGGGGAAGGGCCAGATAGCCCTTGAAACGAAGATTTTTCGGGACCGCACTTCAAATGAAGGGGTATGAGAAATGTACCTGCATACACCGCCTACAGAGGCAACATGACTGCCAATAATCATTTTCTTTATGTCACATTCAATCTAGTGTTTACGGTCATGTTCTTCAAAGAAACGGTTGCAAAAAAATCGTTAAAGTTCGTTAACAATATGACGCGTGTAAAAAGCAAAAGTTTGAAGCGAAGTAAACGCGCGAATGAGGCAAATTCGCGTCCACCGCGCCGCGCTAAACGCCTCATTCGCGCTGCAAGACCTCCAGACGCGCGTAAACGCGTCTTAACATTGAAATGACTCGCGCCAGACACTCTATTCGCGTTTGGTGTTAACGCAGCATTAGGTGTCGAAGATATCATCATCTCCGTTGTTTTCTGCAAACTTCAGAAGAAAGATGCAAAAAAATAGCTGTAACTCACGCAAGACTACAGCTGACGACGGCATCTTGGAAGTTTGTGATAAATATTGGCGCATCTCCTGTGACGTAGGCGCTAGCTACGATGTATAATGACATGTAACGGTGTAGTAGTGGTGTCCCATTTCTTAGGGGAATATTTTCACCCCTACGCCTTGACACTCTGTTTCAAGGGGTAGGGGCAGGCGAAGGGGTAGGGGTAAAATAGTATTGGGATTGAGCCTAAGACGTCATGGTTTGAAATCATGCATGGCAAGGAAGGTTCCCCTGCTTAAACCAGCACATGTCAAGGCCAGTCTTAAGTTTGCCAATGACCATTTGGATGATCCAGAGGAGTCATGGGAGAAAGTCATGTGGTCAGATGAGACCAAAATATAACTTTTTGGTCATAATTCCACTAAACGTGTTTGGAGGAAGAAGAATGATGAGTACCATCCCAAGAACACCATTCCTACTGTGAAGCATGGGGGTGGTAGCATCCTGCTTTGGGGGTGTTTTTCTGCACATGGGACAGGGCGACTACACTGTATTAAGGAGAGGATGACCGGGGCCATGTATTGCGAGATTTTGGGGAACAACCTCCTTCCCTCAGTTAGAGCATTGAAGATGGGTCGAGGCTGGGTCTTCCAACATGACAATGACCCGAAGCACACAGCCAGGATAACCAAGGAGTGGCTCTGTAAGAAGCATATCAAGGTTCTGGCGTGGCCTAGCCAGTCTCCAGACCTAAACCCAATAGAGAATCTTTGGAGGGAGCTCAAACTCCGTGTTTCTCAGCGACAGCCCAGAAACCTGACTGATCTAGAGAAGATCAGTGTTGGAGAGTGGGCCAAAATCCCTCCTGCAGTGTGTGCAAACCTGGTGAAAAACTACAGGAAACGTTTGACCTCTGTAATTGCAGACAAAGGCTACTGTACCAAATATTAACATTGATTTTCTCAGGTGTTCAAATACTTATTTTCAGCTGTATCATACAAATAAATAGTTAAAAAATCATGCATTGTGATTTCTGGATTTTTTTTTAGATTATGTCTCTCACAGTGGACATGCACCTACGATGACAATTTCAGACACCTCCATGATTTCTAAGTGGGAGAACTTGCAAAATAGCAGGGTGTTCAAATACTTATTTTCCTCGATGTATAACAGCTTCAACTCTTCTGGGAAGGCTTTCCACAAGGTTTAGGAGTGTGTTAATGGGAATTTTCGACCATTCTTCCAGAAGCGCATTTGTGAGGTCAGGCACTGATGTTGGACGAGAAGGCCTGGCTCACAGTCTCCACTCTTATTCATCCCTAAGGTGTTCTGTCGGGATGAGGTCAGGACTCTGTGCAAGCCAGTCAAGTTCCTCCACACCAAACTCGCTCATCCATGTCTTTATGGACTTTGCTTTGTGCACTGGTGTGCAGTCATGTTGGAATAGGAAGGGGCCATCCTCAAACTGTTTCCACAAAGTTGGGAGCATAAAATTGTCCAAAATGTCTTGGTATGCTGAAGCGTTAAGAGTTCCTTTCACTGGAACTAAGGGGCCAAGCCCAACCCCTGAAAAACAACCCCACACCACAATCCCCCGCCACCAAACTTTACTCTTGGCACAATGCAGTCAGGCAAGTACCGTTCTCCTGGCAAACACCAAACCCAGACTCGTCCATCGGATTGCCAGTCAGAGAAGCGTGATTCGTAACTCCAGAGAACACGTTTTTACACCACTGCATCCGACGCTTTGCATTGCACTTGGTGATGTAAGGCTTGGATGCAGCTGCTTGGCCATAGAAACCCATTCCATGAAGCTCTCTACGCATTGTTCTTGAGCTATTCTGAAGGCCACACAAAGTTTGAGGTCTGTAGCTATTGACTTTGCAGAAAGTTGCAGACTTCTGTACACTATGCACCTCAGCATGCACTGACCCCGCTCTGTGATTTTACGTGGCCTATCACTTCTTGGCTGAGTTGTTGTTGTTTCCTATTGCTTCCACTTTGTTATAATACCACTAACAGTTGACCGTGGAATATTTAGTAGTGAGGAAATTTTATGAATGGACTTATTGCACAGATGGCAACCTATCACGGTACCGTGCTTAAATTCACAGAGCTCCTGAGAGCGACCCATTATTTCACAAATGTGCTTGATTTTATACAACTGAGGCCATGGAAGTGATTGGAACACTTGAATTCAATGATTTGGAGGGATGTCCCAATACTTTTGCCAATATAGTGTACCTTACGGGACTACTGAACCATTTAGGGGTAAATAAGGTACAAAGATGTCCCTTGAGGGTAGTCCCAGTGACAAGCCCTAAAGGTACAATATTTAGTTGAATATGCAATATTAGTTGTATGCAAAAGTATGTGAAGATTATTCAAAAAATATTATTCAAAAGTCCCCCAATAAATAATGGGGTGAGTAAATGTGACAGAATTTGGAACAACTTTTACTCCGAGTCCTCGCAATAATGATGGTTAGGGTTGAGGTGACTGCAATTTTTTCTTATAGAGCAAAGGATAACATAAGTGTGAGCATCTACGTGCATACATAACTGGGATTGTCTGCAGTAGGCGAAGGGAACAGCACCGGTCACACCTGACCGCTAGCTGACATTCAGATGGATGCCCTGCACTCACCGGGCTCCGGGTGGCCTGTGGGAAGCCGCTCTGACGTGGGCCTCGTCGCACGGCTGTGAGAAGAATGCAGGGGTGATGCGATCGGCCTCGAGGGGAGGAGGAAGCCCAGCGCCGGGCCAGAATGTGGCACCTGAGTGCCGTTCCTGCAGGCCCATTGACGGAGGAGCTGAGCTGAATGTCTAATGACCTGCTGAATCAAATTTGGCCATGAGAAGCACACAAAGGACCTTTTCATTGGCCCGACGGCCCACAAATGGGCTGCGGCTTGTGTGTCCCATCACGCTGCAGTCTCGCAGGCTCTTCTGTCTGGCACAGCGAGGGCCGACCCTCCTCAGCGGCCTTTTTTTTTTTTTTGTGCCGTTTTGCTTCCTGTGCAATGCTAAAAACCCATCTATAGTTTGCTGGAGTTATAAGCGAGATCTTTCATGTTAGGGTTTTTGTCAGGCATTGTCGTGGGATAATTATAGATTACAAACAGGATCTTTTTTTGCATTGAAACACGGATATGTTGTCGTGCCATACATAAAACGTGCTGTTGTTTAGAATTTATGCACGGCTGCTGTTTACTCTGTGTTATTTGAGCTGGAATTGTTGGTTTTGCGACTCTGTGAATTCTTAATCGGGATTTGCGCTTTTGCCGGCTCTTCCCTCGCGTGTATGTTTGGGTTTACGGCCACTCTCTGCAAACAGTGTTCACCAAATCCTCCCCAGCCCGCAGGCACACCTTGGAGATCCTGCCACGGAAAAAGGCAGACCTGTTAATTGTGCAAACATGACAGGGAGGCTAATGAATATATTTAAAACGCTAAAAATTTGCACACAAGGGGGAAAGGTGTTTCCGTGCATGTTTATGGAGGCGAGAGAGAGACAGTTTTGTGGTGCCTGTCTGCATGTTTGTGTGTGTGTGATATGAAGGCTGTTTGCTTGTGTATATATGCTCGTGTGCCTGGCCTGTTCATTTAGCAACAATGACCTTTTATAAATATTAGTCTGTGGTTTTGAACCATCCCCTCCCCCCCATCTTCCCTCCGTTTCTCTCGGCCACAGAGCCTCTGAGAAATACATATGGTCCTGCGGCTGCTCTTCGATCTCTCTGTACGGGAAAACAGGTGGAGACTTCGGCAGGAGTTAGGCTTGGGTCAGACCGCTCCCATATGCTCACTTGATAAGACTGAGAAACCTCAGTAGACAATACTAGCACTGGGTATGCTAAGCACATCTTATCAGCTCTGATAGAGCTGGGCTGTTTTTAGTGCTCGCTTTGTTGTTGTAAGCTTGCTTGAACTAAATTTGATTGTGAATACCTATAGCTCTTTATTTTATTTTATTTTAACAATCCTGAGCTCTCTACAACCTACTGCTATTTTTGTGCATGATGTTTATTTATATAATTAATTTATTTAATTTTTAACTTCCAAGTCTGGTTTTTAGATCACTGAGTAAGTACTGAAAAAATGGCTCTGAATATTATTGAGAATAGGAAAAAAAGACAATGTAAACTCTAGTTAGTTAATTTATGCTTTGTATAACATAAATCAGTCACATTGAAAATTGCATACAGTTTTCATTTGTCTTTAACCTTTTAGTTTGAGATTTACTTACATTCAATTTATATTTAATGCATTTTAATCATATATATATATATATATATATATATATATATATATATATATAATATTCAAGCTAATAATAAAATTGTAATCTACTTTTATTTATATAATTTATATTAATAGAAATTGAAAATTATGCATAGTTTTCATTTTGTCTGTCACCTTTAATTTGGGATTTGTTTACATTTAATTTATATTTAATGCATTTTAATCACACATACACACACACACACATATATTAAGATTTTTTTCTTAATATCCAAGCTAATAATTTATATATAAATGAAACTAATTCATATAATTTGTTATTGTAACTGAGTTTCAATTTATTTTGCTATATATATATTAAAAGGTCTGATTTCATTATTATTATTTTTTTATCATCACATAAATTTCCATCTTATCACATCATTTTAAGTAATGTCAGAGATTCAGAAGATTGTCTTTTTGAAGCAGAACCAGCGTTTGTTTGGATGGAGAGAAGCAGGACTGCTCTCATTCCCCATTATTCATCTGCTCCCAAAGAATCCCTTCACCCATCTAGATCTCCCTCCATTTCCACAGAGTCTCTGGGATCATCACCCTCATAAGCACAGGTTTACTCACCCCGACCAATCACATGACACCACACATGGGCTTCTGTTTGCCAGAGTAAAGGCAGGCGGATATTTGGAGGATTTGGGCATTGACACCAGCATGGATGTCTCACCCACTTTAAGAAGTGTCTACATCCATTCTCCGTATCTTTCCGTTCCTCAAAGAGCGCCCTTGTGTGAGGAGAAAACAGCCAAGAGCTGGCCTGCATTTGTCTTGCTCTTCTTTCATTTACACACTTACTCACTTATTTCTGCTTTCCCTCTCTCTGTTTTTCCTTTCTCAGGTTGGAGCGGTTGGTGGAGGTGTTACGGAAGAAAGTGGGCACTGGCAGCGTCCGAAAAGTCATCTGACTGACTGGCCGTCGGGCGACCCGAGCAGACGGCCACATCTGGTGACCAGGCTGAAGCGTTTAACTCTGAGCAAACAGCCGAAGCCTGGCCTGGGCAAACACAGGCTGGAAGTGGCGTTCTTTCTCTCAGCCCTGTTCTCATTCCAGCCCATGCTCAGAAACGCCATCGTAAATGTTTAACCACATTCTCTCCGCAGTCACCAATGAAACTACCGCTGCCAGTAGTTTTTCCTACTAATCCAAAGGTTTTCTTTCTTCTCCTCTCGGTCGATTTTTACTTACAGTGTGACGTTAAGTCCGGTTAAACGAGAGAAATTTGATTGGACAATTACTTTTGTGAGGTACTGAGACTTTTTTTTTTTTTTCTCCATATAAAGCCAGCTATTTTTGGACCAAGCTGGGATTTTTTATTTCATTTTATTGAATTTGTTTACAGACTATAGATATTTAAAAAAAAAATCCCAAATTAATAAAGGGAGTTAAAACAACAGTATACAGTGTATCAGTCAACACGATCAGTATTTATGAACATGAAAAGCTTGTTGAGTGTTATTTGATGATACATTTATTTTGTGCTTATCAATTAGATGTTGAAAATAGAAAGTATCAAATAAATCCATCAAATGTATTAAAAATAATCAAATCAAACTGTGCAGTCCACTTATAGAGAATATCGTTTATTTGTTTAATCGGTTTACATGACCCAAAAACACCCTTATTTATTCGGTTTTTTTATTCTTTAATTGAATTCATTTGAAACGAGTCTTTTTGAGGACAAATATATATTGGGTTTTTTCTTTTCTTATTAAAATTATTTCAAAACAACAAAAACGTGTCTAAACATAACTATTTAATCTAACCTGTAAATAATGCTTTTTAATTCAAGTTGAATATTATAATTATTCTTTCATTCTAATACTTTGTAATATGTTCTTAAATGTTTGTTGTTTATTGTTATAAATTCATATCCTGAATATTTAGTATTAAAAAAAACGCAAAAATATTTTTTTGAAGAACTAAATCAGATATACAGTATATTGTGGGAATGACAATATATGTTTTTTATGTAAAATATTTACTAAAAAAACATGATGATTCTTTGAATTCTTCGCTGTGGGTCCCTTTTCATGCTGATCATTTACAAACATGAAATGGGCTAAAGAGATCTGTCGACCTTTACCAACAACTAGATACCCCAAACAATTATATAAGCACGGTTTATGTTGTCTTTCCCTGTCCGTCCTTCAGCAGAGCTGTTCTTCAGCCTGATCGATTATGTACTCAGAAATATGTTAGATGCAGCGGTGAATAAAGAAAAGGCTGTTTAGGCCAGACGTGCCGCTGAGTGTCCCACCCCTCAAATAAACGCCGACACCAAGACAAGCTTGTCGATTTTCCTCCTATAGGTTACCGTGGAGATGGCTCAACCTGGGTGTCCCCACACATCCCTATGGAAAACACTTGCCCTTTGATGGTGCAACTTTTTTTCTTTTCTTTTTTCTCGAGACGAAAACTTTTGTTTTGAGATGTGCATTCTTAAATGATTTGTTTGAGGTGTGCGTGTTTTAAGTGACTTGTTTGATATGTGGGTGTGGAGGCTCGAGTCTGTGTTTATTGTGGCATGTGGAGTGAAATGCCCCATTACCACCCCCCAAATTCAGCGTGCGTGATCATCGACTTACAAAAAAACTTTTATACGCTTTAATTAAAACCGTGTTTCGGCTGCACATATTGAATGACCCTCAGAGAAAAGCACCACTGATCCGGTTGCTATAACGACACCAAATATTTCAAGCTCTCTCTTTTTCTCTGTCTGCTTCTCTCCTTCTCATAGTAGCTGTTTATTTATACAAATATAGTTAGTTATTTTTTTCCCAGGTTCTAATCGAGCTGATAAATGTGTGTTGGTTTTGATGTTAAATGATGCATTATTGAATCAGATAACCATCAAATTGACTGAGATACATTACTTTAATTCTAAATGTGTGGCTAATAATACACTGCAAAAAAATTATTGTTGGTTTAACTTAAAAAAGTAGCCCTAAGTAACATGGGTGCCTTAATTTTGTGTTTGTAGTTAATACGATGCAGGAGATTGGGTTAATCAACAGAAACTCAAAATATGATGTTATCTAAACATAAATTGTCAAAGTTGATTTAACAAAAGAAAAAAATGAGTTGATTTCATAGAAGAAAAATAAAATTGTCATAAATCATGATTTTTTTTTATTTTTATAGTGTATAAATATTAGTTTGGGCCAGTTTGCCATTTCACAATAGCCTGATTAATCATCTTATTTGCCATCATAATACATAAGTGAAATTGCAAGGCAATTCTTTTTTGCATTAATCTTTCAAATGCTTTATTCTTAAAACTTGTAAATGGCCATTGAGTAATACATTATATATATATTATATATAGGCTACTGTAAAAAAAACAAAAACTGCCTTAAATTTCTAAGTACAATCAACTTGGATGTTTAAGTAATTTCAACTTAAATTCCATTAAACTGACTTTTAAAAAATGAGTTGAATCTTGTATAACTTAATTTTTTTTAAATTGCTTAACTTATTTTAATGAGTTAAAGCAATATGAAAACAATTCATATTAATTGTATTTATTATTCGATATAAATATATAAGCAAACAAAATATATATCAACGAGAAATGCATTCTAGGTTTATTGCGTCCGCCACAATGAAACTCCAAAAGAAACCAACTGGCTGTTTCTCTCCAAATCCCCTGCTGGAGAATAATGAAGACACAAAACAGGGGAGTGCGAGACCACCAACCTGACATAGTCGATGCATATTAGAGGGGCACAAAGCTCTAATAAACTTCTCCCGTATCATTTTTAATGGAAAAGCAGCTGCTTCTAAAGCTGATGTCGGATAGAGATCTCTCCCTCTTCTCTCTCGCCCTTTGAAAGCCCCTTTCTTTCTTTCGTGTGCGTGTGATTCTGGAAGGGTATTGCTTTGCTCTTTTCGTTGGCCAAGCACAATTGTGTTATTGGAGATAATTAATTCAATCCCCATCAGAAGGTATTAGGAGCGCCTTGGCCCTGTAGTGCTTTTCCAAACTCAGAATGAAAAGAGGGAGAAGAAAGGTCTACGGGTAGACCCGCTGATGGGCGCTTTGAACTAAAGGGCCGTGTTCATTGTTGTCGAAATTTTGCTCCATAAGGCTGAAGAAAGCGCCAGAGCTTTTGATGGGGCAACGAGAAATGCCACATAAGTTTGAACACTGCCTGCTGATCGCATATGTTAAGTCTGGCTCGTTTAAAGACGCGCGCTATGATTGCACAATGTAACGTAAAGGTCGCGTTATAGAAATAAAACCTTTCGGATGTTGCTCCGTACAATCACTGCCCCAATCACAATCAATAAAATTCCCATACAAATTAGAGCATATCTAAATTAGACCCATGCATGTCAATATTTAAATGATGTGATTATATAGGGAATGAATGCGGAGTTCGTTAACCCTGACAGTAGCCTACGTTCGTTAAGAGGTTTTCCCAAAAACGTGTTAAATAATATTTATGTTGCTTCTTAGATTTTCAAGACCGCACGTTAATAATGCTTTGGTTTCCATCATAAAGATTTATAAATGATTTCAAGAAAGCAATGTTTCCGATAAAGCATTTGATTGAGGACCAAATATAGCCTACACAATCAAATTTCACCTAACTGCTGCGACATATTAACTCGATCGTGGTGCAACGTAGTTTTCCACATAATCGATCATAATGATTTCGCTAAAATTATTAGAATCAGCGGTACAATATTTTACATTTGTATTTTATTTATAGGCTAGTTATATTTCGATGTGCATCTCAATTAATCAAGGCCACATTTTATTTTTGTAAGCTGGTAAATTCTGTTATATTTACACATTTCTTTTAGTTAATAAAATATAAAGCAATCAGTTTTATAATGCACCTGTCATGCGCATGAGAGAAGGTCATTTAGATTATTCAAACATGTTATTAAATCTGTGATTTTACCATCAAAAAGTATGCAATTTTATTTATAGTTTTATTTTTTTTATTTTACAAATCTTAGTATCGATTATTGACAATGGTAACTTTACCATCTTTAATTGGGCTAAATATCTCTGTCGCGAGCTCTAATTCGATATCACATAAATTGACCGCACCGGACACTAATTTTGGAAACAAAATGTGGTCTTAATTTTTAATTTGAATTAAAAAAATAAAAGGCAGAAATATTAAGCTATATAACTTTATTTTATATAGGCTGCACATATCGAGATTTCTCAAGCCTGAAGTCAATTATCCATTTTATTTACGCATCGGGGGGGAATTACAAGATAATTAAATGAATTTCACGGCTACTCAGCCAAAATGCGTGTGTACAAAATACCATGATCAAAGTCAAATCTGTTCAGGTTCACGTGCCCATCATGTAGGTTACGCTCCACAAAAAGATGATTTGGCCTCTCTATGATATTGTTTAAAATCCCATTTAAAACGAGATCGGATCTTTTATGAAGCGAGTCTTTGAGGCTGCGCGTGTGTTAGACTTGGATTTTCTCTTGGTCTTTTACCAACATCAAGTCAAAACCAGACGGGCTCAGCCAAAAGCTGGCTTTGAGAGCAGACAGCCTATATTAAAGAATTTAATCGGATTCAAAATAGCATCTATTTCTATTTTATTTCAGGTATTATTGAAGCGAGCGTGCATTGACTGGACATAAAATAATGCACCAAAAAAAGAGAATCAATTATTTCTAAAAAGGAAATGAAATAAAATCATGTATTCTTAAAAAAAAAAAAAGTTTTCAACCAATAGTCTTGGGATAATTGCTAATGTAATTTCACTAAGAAAAAAAATGCATGCATGAACCTCTTTGTATAAAAATGTCACAAACGTTTTGCTTGATTAAGAAATACATATTTTATTCACAATGCATTTCCACCTCGGATTAATTTATTTCAATACAAGATTGGGAAGTGTTTTTTTTTTGTTTTTTGTTTTTTTTTTTAGTGTTTTTTTTTTTTTGTCCAAACGAGGTAAGTAAACCCCAAAAATAATGAGTAAAATGACAACATTCAAATACATCTGCAACAGACAAGGGGCTTCGCTTTTATACCAGCAACAAGACCAAAAGTTGACCTTCATTCGTGCACGTTGTAACAATGGGGAACTACAAGTTTGGGCTGGATCACAACAAGTATTTTACAAGCTCAAAAATGATTTTAAATACACTAGCAATGATTTGTAACTGGGATATACAGTCATTGGAAACACTTTACAATATTTTATTATACACATACACATTTTGTTATATTTTAAAGTAACAGTTCTTTTTGCACCAAGTGCATGCAAAAAAAATAAAATAAAGTTTTATTCCCCCCATTAGTCGGCAACTGACTAAGACGTATTAAGAACAGGCCTGGAATACACACCTTGGTAGTAAGAGGCCTCTAAAGCCGAAGGGTCCATGCTGGCTCTCCCGGCCATGGGCAAGCTGGAAGACATCCCTGAGCCATAGGAGGAATATTGCAACGCTTGTTCATAGGCTTTCAATTCCAGTTTATGCTGTTGCTCTGAAGAGGACATTAAATTATTGATGGAAAACGGGTGGTTGAAGGAGTAATGAGGGTCTCCTTTGAGGTGCAGCTGGGGTTCGTGGGCCATAGAGTGCAGCGAGGACAGGGACGTGGACACGGGGTGCACCTGTGGGCCGGTGCTCTTCAGTTCAGAGTTAGCGGTGCTACCGCTCCTGTGGTCCAAACTGGGAGGACTGGACGACTGGTTCGAGGAGGTTATGGAGCTGGAGTCCAGATGCACAGGTTTGCTGCTGGCGCTGTCACTGGCCGGTGAGCCAGAGCCGCTCGAATGCTCTCTCTTTCCGTCAGACCTCTTTCCATCGGGTAACTTTTTGTCGCATTTAAAGCGCTTCTGTCTTCGCAGGTAACAGCCATTCTCAAACATATTCCCAGAATCTGGATGCAGGGCCCAGTAGGAGCCTTTTCCCGGCTTGTCGGGTGACCTGGACACTTTGACGAAACAGTCGTTGAAGGATAACGAGTGTCTGATGGAGTTCTGCCACCTTTGCTGGTTCTGACGGTAGTAGGGGAACAGGTCCATTATCCACTGGTAAATCTCACTCAAGGTAAGCATTTTGCTGGGTGCCTGCTGGATGGCCATCGTGATGAGGGAGATGTAGGAGTAGGGCGGTTTGGCGTGCGGGTAACTTCTCCTGAAGGTCTTGTTGTCTCTGGCCCGGTTGAGGTTGGGTTGCGCGTATGTCATGGAGCTCATGGTGGGGCTCATGCTGGAGTAGGGGTTCAGCGCGTTCATGGAGCTGTGCTGAGCCGTCATGGCGTTCAGGTTGGACGGGCTGAGCGCGGTGCCCATGCTCGACACGCCGCCGCCCATTCCGTTCATGTGGCCGGTGGCGCCCGGGGGCATCCCGGCCATGGTGCCCGGGCTCAGACCGGCACTCAGCGCTGGGTTCGCATAGGACATGTTAAAAGAACTGGAAGTCATATTCCCACTGGTGGACATGCTCATGTAACTGTTCATATTATTCATGGAGCTCAGCCCAGCGTTCATGCTGCTGTTCGTCATGGGAGAATAGACCTAAAAGAAAGAAAGACATCGTAATATACATTTGTATTCAGCACTCTTATTCGTACAGAGTGTAGTAATTTAGCATCTTTTCTCTAAGACAATAATGTAGCCTAGTTTCCCCCCTTTTTTTCTTTTACAAAAAATAGTTAAATAAAAAATATATTTATTGAAAGAAAAACACCATAAAACATTGTGAGAACGTACATTTGGATTTTGAATCTAGAATCAGATTCTTTTTAAAATAACGAAATATTGAATGTGGATTCGCTGATGCACGTGACGGTTGAAATAAAAACGTAGTGCTTTCACCGCGTTTAATTTAATTAAATGTTGCCTAATTTTGCAATGACTCAAATTGAACGAGGCAAAACAGAATCTTGCAATGGAAATGTGTGACACATAATCGATAATAAATTGAATAAAAGTAGCTCAGTCAGATAACAATTTCAGATCTCTATAGAAAATGATGTTTTAAAAAATCTTCCAAGACTATTGTGACTATTGTCACTTGCAATGGCATCACTACTGCCACCAAGTGGGTTGATCAATGGCTGATATTTTCTTCAGCTCCAGACAACAATTCTTTAGAATATGTTTTACATTTAATTCCTCCGTTTTAAAAGTGGTTTAGCGTACGCCTCAGTTTGAGTCTGTTGATCTATTATTCGCTTGCATGCAGATACAAACTTTCTGGCTATCCCAGCAGCTCAGAGTGGCAGTAATAAGAATAGTCTCTCACCTCTTGTGCATCATTATAGTAGCTGCTCCAGTCTGGAGTTTCGTGTCCTTCCATTTTCACTGCACCTAACATTATGGAGGAAATCCGCAGCTCGTGCACATGCAGTTCCAGACTCACAGCGCGCGCGTGTGTGAGTGTAGGTGTGCGTGTGCGTCCTGGCACCGCGCGCAGTCACTGGTGGGATGTTGTGCGTGGCTTTGGGTAAAGTGAGGAAATGTTGGGACCGAACTGGAGATCTTCCCCTGCCTGTTACGTAGAACACGGTACAGCCCACTTTCTGTGTCTTATTTGCCTGGATCTCTCTCCTGCTTCCAGGAACACGTCTACTCTGCTGTTTTTAAATAGGAACGACCCGTGTGTTTTATTGCACAATACTATTACCTGTAAAAAGGTTAAAAAAACGAATCATCTTTTAATTTAAACTCTATTAGAATAAACACATTATGATGAATAATATTGAATTTCCGATACATTTTTGGCACATTGTATTTTTAATGTAATTTTAAATGGAAACATTTTAAATTATTTCAGGATTTTATTATATTATTTTTTTCTTTTCTTTCTTTCCCCCCCCCCCAAAATAAGGGTAGGACTTTATAGCTTTAATTAATGAATCCAGCATTATAATGTTAGGCCTATAAAAAAATTAGTTAAGTTAATTATGAATTCAAATGAAATGAGTGATCTTGTAAAGTGTAATATAATATAATTAATGTAATAGTAATATTATATATTATGTAACATATTAAGTTATATCTTTCAGCAATTTTAGAAAACATTAATGATGTTCATACAAATCATATGAATCTAACTAGGCCTTTTTGAATATACGTATATATTGATTTAATGCTATGAATAGTGACTTGCAATGATTTTACATTTAAAATTACATCTTTCTAATCCATAATATAGAATGTTATTATAAAGTGTTATCAGATAATCACAAAAAATATGTGAATGCTGTATATTTAAATATCAAAATGTACATTCTATCATAACTATAGGCCTGTTTGAACAGTTTATTTAAATAATAGGTTACTTAACAAATGTATTTCATTTGTGAATGTCAGAAATGGTGTCACCAAGAAGCTTCACAGAATAGCAGAAGAAATATTACCAACTTGCAATAACTTTGCAGCCTATTCACTTTGGTACTGAAGCCAGGTGTTTAGGAAGGGACTGGAAACCCCACCATCTCCCTCCTTTTATTTCTCAGATGAACAAGAGGTCACATTTCCCAGTGTACACCTGCTAATGAGCAAATGACAGCCCTGATCATCCACTTACAGCGGATTATCTCCAGTGATCTCTCACACCATTAGAGCACAGATCGATTCCTCACAGGACGGAGGGAAATGGCCCTTGAAGCAAAGAACATTAGACCATGTCAAAGCCCCCATGAGACAGACCGAGAGAGAGGGAGAGGGAGAGAGAGGTAGAGGGGTAGAGGGAGCGATATAGCGATCAGGACTGTCTTGTCAGTAGATTAAATGCATGATTTATAAAATAATAGGCCTATAAAACAAACAGTGCATTTTATTAGATAGGCCTATGTTATGCTATACTAAAAATCTTTTTTTTTTTTTTGTGCAGCAATTTTGTGTTCTTATCAAAAAAACAAACAAAAAAATGGCAAGGTTATTTGGAGATAATAAAGTTCTTCAGATCAGTATTTAAAGTTATGGTTTTCTTGAGAACTAGAGAGTAAAAAGTACTTTTGTGGATTTTAAAATCAAAATTAGAATGTAAAACCATTCTGATTCTAATTGGAACCTTTATTTTGAATGCACATTTAATCTGTTAAATCTTTTTCTCTCTCTCTCTCTCTCTCTCTCTATTGTGTGTAAATAGAAAGGCATCTTTGCACTATAGCTCACCATGATTATACCATTTCAGTTTGTTCTGCAAATCTGAACATTTGAGCCACTCTTTTATTGGCATCGATTGCTTCAAAAAGAACCTTTAACATTCATGGAACCTTTCCGTTCCACTAAAGGTTCTTTATAGTTTAAAAGGATTAGATTTTTAGAATGTTCTTCGCACTAAGGGGGGACATTATTCTTTTTACAACTGCTCACTGAAGGTTTTATGCTGGGAACCGAAAATGGTTCTTCAATGTATTGATGCTAAAACACCTATTTGGGACCTTTATTTTTTAGAGTGTGGTTGAAGGGTTTTATTGCCGTTCTAGCAGCCAGTAAGTGCTATATGCGTAAAAAATGCATGCATGAAAAAAAAAATTAACATCAAGATAATTATCTACCTGATCATGATCTTATTGTGCAGATTTTCACTGGGAGCCCTGGCACGCGCACGGGAACGGTCGGTTGCTAGGAGACGCTGCCTGGCGTTTCTCTGTTTGAGTTTCTGAGGTAAAAAGCTGCAGTTATTTTTCAGCAAATAGTTAGAACAATTTTATTTGAAGTAGATTTTCAGGCGGGAATACATAAATGAAAAGGTAAGGTGCTTTTAAAGATTACATTTTTAATGATTTATTAAGATTTATTGTGTCACAGCACGAAAAGAGCAACTTTTGAGCAAGCGGGCTAGCAGGCTAACTATAGCGTCCATAGCTTTTTGAACTGAAAAACTGCCGTTTCTGTTCTTTCGAAACTATTTTCGTTACTACTAACTTACGTGTTTTTTATTTATGCAGTGAGAATGTATAATGATTATTTCATGGGAGTCAGAAAAGAAAATGAGGATAAATAATAAACATTGAAAAATAGCTCGAACTGAACTGTTGGACAAATTCACGTAAATTTTATTTTAAAAATATTTTGCAAATATAACGCTAGCTCTTTTACCAGTTTCCACATAAATGTTATTGCTTATTTATTAAATGAGGCAACACGTATTTCTTCTAATTTTAAGCGTATTTGTTTTAAAAATCGTACTGTATAATGTGATGAATAGCCTAATAAAATATATTGCTGGTTTAACTTAAAAAAATAAGTCAGCTGGTTCATTAAAATAAAAGATTTAAGTTAATACAATGAAGATTGATTTAATAGAAAAGTTTCCTTTTTGATTTCCAGGATTTCCAGTAACGTATACGAAACACTTATGAATTCAGTCAGAACAGAAGGCTTCCTCCTTACCTTGCCAGGTAAGACCTGTCATCACAGATTTACCTCCCATCCTGACAAAACCCAGCTGTGTTGAGTCTCAAATAGACTTTCACTTTCCTCTCCTCTGCAAACTGCCCTCTAAATCCATGTCTCAACAAAGACCAACAAAATGAGCCGGGGTCAGAGCACAAGCCCAAACATTTCCTCCATTGACAAATCCGTAAACACAATGGCTCTTCCAAAACTTAAAGCCAGGCATGGGATTGTCAGAAAGCCAGTCATAGCCTCTCTCGCAGGGACCACCAAAGCAGTATCCTTGTCCCAAAGGCCACAACCTCCTGCTAAGCCCAGATCAGAGTGGTCCTTATCAGCAGGTGGATCTTACAAACTTCACACACTTGCTCAGCGGGTCTCAGGTGAGAAGAAATCCTCCAGCGCTCACCAGTCCACTATCTGTGAAAGACAGAATCGGCGGGACTCGGGCAGCTCTAATGACAATGAGGCATCAAGCTCTGTGAATTCAGCACAGAATGGGAATATAGGAGTGCAGAGAGGAAAGACTGAACAATTCTGGGAGCCTCATGAGCATCAAACTCTCTCCAAACACACCAGCTCCCAGAGTCACACCAGCAGCGCTGGCTCCAGCTCCATCCAAAGTGTCAAATCCACCTCTGATCTGCTGGAGGAAGCCAGAACTATTGCTGGACTCCAGCAGCCAGATGAGGTTGACCAGCAGAGGGCGCCAAATGAGAGCTTGGCAGACTCATTAGTGATGGAAAGTGGGCACACACCTGTGGTAGAGGATGACAGTGCTGCAACTTTCTCTGACCAAGCAACGGTACATTCGATCGAAAGAGAAGCTGGAAACAACTGCAGCTCTGATGATGAGGTTAGCTGTTTATTTTATTATTTTATTTTATTTTATATGGAATATTGAACACACAGCTGCAACTCTGATGATGAGGTTACCAGCTATTTATTAATTTATTATTACCAGCTAAGCACCAAAGGTGCGTAGGCACTTGGCACCTATTGTATCTGTTAGTCTTCTTCTTCTTCTTCTTCTTCTTCTTCTTCTTCTTCTTCTTCTTCTTCTTCCGCTCTTGAGTCTATGGCAGCCTGTAAAACCGCTTGTGGGAATATGATGAAATTTGGCACACAGAGGACAGTCTGAACATTAACTAGTCAAGTCATCTTTATTTTTATAGCGCTTTATACAATACAGATTGTTTCAAAGCAACTTTACCGTGATAAACAGAAAAATAATGATTCAATGATGCAAACATATTCTGCAGCTCTAAAAAGAAAAGGAAAAAAAGAGTAATTTTTCAGCTAAAGTCAGTTAGTTCAGTGTTAAACCAGTTCCATTCTAAAGATAATCAGGTATTAAATTACAGTAGTTCAATTCAGCTATAAAGCAGCTCTGCAGAAAAAAGTGATGATATTATCCAGCTCAGTTCAGTTTTCATCAAATAGTGTCAGTGCAGTCATGTCAATAATATTATTGACTATTAAGTGTCCCCAATTAAGCAAGCCAGAGGCAACAGTGGCAAGGAAGCCAAACTCCATAAGGTGACAGAATGGAGATTTTTTTGGGGGGCGAGACCAGGCTCAGTTGGGGAACCAGTTCTCCTCTGGCCAAACGGAGCATCCTGGGCCCTGTCCCAAATGGCACCCTAAGCACTCGAGGTCTTCCTACGAGTCCGCACTTTCATGACGTAACGCCTCTTTGACTGCTGGGAAGATGTCTGCTGTAGAGTTTTCTTCAGTGCGAGCTCAGCAAAAGTGCGGTTTGAGGGTGCATATCAACTGCAAAGGGGGCGCTTGCGAGCACTCTTCTGAAACCTAACATGACAAATGGGACACTCTACGGTGTCATGGACTTAACGGACACACGAATGCGGCAGCCATTGTAACTCCACAAGACCTGTGCTGCGTTCCAGTCCACTTTTAGACACGCACTTGCGAACTTCCCTAAGTTCGGGGGAATCCCCGCCGCCATTTTGAAGTGCGTTCCACTTCAAGTGGACGAGGAAAGTTTATATGGACAGACCCTCGTTCCCTCGATTAGGACAGAGGGAGCGAGTCTACTTCATATGTACACTTCAGGCACCTATATGTCCCACAATGCAGTACGATTGTGCGTCACCACAGATCTTGTCTAATCACCACCACTACAAACAACTATTTTTTTTTTATAGAAAACAACCCAAACACCATATACATTTGGATGCTGCATTAAACAAATTCTTAAAGGGAAAACAAATGTAAATAATAAATCAACTACATAGCTGATTCCAAGTGATCAAGGGCTTAGGACGTTCCAATTCAGCTCATTGCAGTTTCCGCCAGTAGTGGGCACTCGCAATTACGTACATCCGAGTGAACGAGACGGAGGGAAGTTAGCAAGTGAAGGGCATGACAATTTTGGACTGGAATGCAGCACGAAAGTGCATATGAAGTCTGCCATTTGGGACAGGGCCTTGGTGTCATTTAATTCCAGGCTGCAGCTGGAAGCAAATTTGGAGTCTCTAACTCATTCTCTAGTGCAGTGGTTCTCAATCCTGGTCCTGGGGACCCACAACTCTGCACATTTTATATGTCTCCTTTATCTGACACACCCAGTTCAGTTCAGAGCTCTTTCCTAACGAGATGATGATCTGAATCAGGTGTGTTAAATGAGGGAGACATACAAACTGTGCAGAGCTGTGGGTCCCCAGGACCAGGATTGAGAACCACTGCTCTAGTGCCACCAACTGTCCAAAGTTGCTAATACCTTTTGATAGATTTGATAGATAATAGATTTTTTTTTGCATCCTAATTCACCTTCTTATACTATGCCCTAGAAGTATGTACTGTTTTAGAAACAGTACACACTTTTGAGTGTGTCACAGAAGAGTAGGCAAGTTTTGGGACATACTACTTCGTCACAACTGCGTCTTTAACGGACAGCTCTGTCATTTAGGTACACGCATCCTGTCACCATAAACTGGCCTGTCAATCATCTTGTCACAGTTAAAATCCTCCACTTTAAGTTAATTTCGGAGAGAAATATTAGCTGCACGTTAATCTGCCAGTCGTGGGTCTTTCACGTGGAGAACTCTCCTCATGTGTTTGTATTTTGCATAATAATGCATTTAAGTTTATGACCAAACATATTGTGGCGAGCAGGACAAGGCCGAGGGCCGTGAGAGAGAGGCACGAGGCCGGTGGTGTGATTACTGATGAGCGACACCTGCGCAACGCACCGGTCTCGTATGTCTCACGGAGGAGCGGAAGCATAAAGGAGGAGCGACGACAGTGAAGAGTGAGAGAGGACAGGCCTGGACTTATGTTGTGGTTTTTATGTTTTATTATGTGACAGCAGTCGTCCGTGAGGGGCTGCTATCTTTTACTTTCGTTTTGTATTTGTTTTATTTTTATTAAATATATAAACACATTAAATATGTTTGAATGTTCGCCGGTACCCGCCTCCTCCTTACCGGGTTTCGGCACCAGTGTAATGCAGTTCAGATGTTATGGAAAGAAGGAGGCGAGAGTAATCACACCACCGGCCTCGTGACGCTCTCTCATGGCCCTCGGCCTAGTCCTGCTCGCCACACATATCTTTACAGAAGTTCACAATGCTGTTGCAGATGAAATATGGAAATATGTGGATAACATCAAATAAATATATATTTTCTTCTGGTTAGATACCGATTATTAATCACTCAAACCCCTTTTTATAAAACGGATTGGTTGAGCCGCGTTCGAAGCCGTTGTAAATTACTCAACAAACATACACCGGTGACCGCATTACATTATTACTGCGCAACTGCCGTTTGTGATTCTTTGTTGCTACATGCATTTACTATGCAAGATTATCCAAACTGCTTAGGGACAGCGTCAGTCTGCAAAGCATAAATCTTTCATCTGAATCACTGCGATAAAACATGACAAGTGTAACATAACAGTAAAATAATTCTAAGGGTAGCTGTCAGTTTTAGAAACCCCAGAGGCAACAAAGGAGCAACACTTGTTTGCTTTTCGAGGTGAGCTAGTGGCGACAATATATTGTATGAAGAGTCATTGCAGTGAGGACTTTTGTAGCATTTCCTATTAGTACATCTTGATGGGTAAAGTCATAGGCTTGGAATGACAATGGTGTTAAAGGAATGCTCATGTGTATTTTCCTTCAGGGGCCAACTCAAAGGGACACATCAGTACCACACGTCTGTCTGCCAAAAGAAAAACGTTCCCCAAGACCAATGTGCCATCCATCTGTGTCATCTGGTGTCTACAAGATAGCTGAGTCAGTTTTACAGAAGGACTCTGAGTTTGGCTCTGATGGTGGAGGACTCAAGGATCTGTTATCCCAGGTAAACTCATTACACACTAAGTTTGTTTTCAAATAACTTTTTGATAAATAAGTATGAGCAAAATTACAGATGTTCAATGTATTAAACATGAATGCTGCCACAATCCTTGTAATAGAAACTAGTTTGTGTATATTTTTTATATTTTTAAGGTGACCAATGAAGATATAATAATGGCCCATGGATATAGCTTGACTCCGATTCAGAGAGCTGAAAGGACATCCCGTCAGACCAAAACCATTCAAGGCCTTTCACTACTTGCAACGTGGACACCTAAAAAAGAGTATAAAAGATCTAAAATATTTTGTGACATACTGTGGCCATAAGTATTTGGACACTCAAGCCATACTTATTGAATGCATTTAGTTGCATTCAATCACAAACTATCAAAGAAAGTGTCATCCGTGCTTAAATGAAGCAGGATCTTTATTTTTAATCACTGACGATTTTTAGTGGATGTATCAGCACAGGCGTCCCCACAGGTCTAGTTCATCACATTAACTACGGACATATTCCACTAACCCTTTAAGTGTCCAATTCTTTTTTGTTCTATATTGCATCATTTCAAACCTAACAAATACTTCTTCTTTTTTTTGGTGAAAATGTGCTAATGCTATCCTTTGTGAAAAAAAAAATGAAAAAAAGAAAGCATACTTTTAAAAAGAGTACTCAATACAGACATATTATACTTTACATTCGGTTCGCACAGAGTACATTCTATTAATGTTTTCTGACCATTAATAGCATGTAATATGTAATTAAATGAAAATGTTTTATTGTTGAAATTTATATTAAATGCAATTAGTTGACCTAAATATACATTAAAATTAACATACTTCTTTAAAGCATCACAAAAGATTATTAAAACTTAATGATTTTGTAATACACTTTAATTTTAATGCACTTTAAAGTAAAACAAATTAAAAGTATACATTAAATGTGCAGTACTTAAGTGTATTAAAAAAGCAATCATGAAAGTGCACTCTCTTTAATTACACTTAAGTGGCATTCTATTTCATTAAAATTATATGTAAGTACAGTTTTAAAAATATACATACTACAAGTGCACATTCAACACAATTAAGCACATTTCTTTTTCACTAGGGATGGTCCTTTTAAAATAGATGTAGTTTTGATGTTTTGCATATAATGCATTGCCATTCAGACACTGAGTAAGACGTCAATGTCCAAATACTTTTGAGGCTGCTATATACTTAGTTTTATGCATAATGACACTAAAGTTCACTAATCTATGTGTTGATATATTGGCATGTTCCACTTGCTATCAGCATGTCAATCTCTCAACGCGTCACTAGCGGAAGAGCGCAGAGGGTGGCCTTGGACGCAAATGATCATCTAGTTTCACGCTACCTGAGAAGAGCGTCCAAAAGCTGTCATCAGCTCCCCCTCAGCTCTATTTAGGGAGCAGTAACACAGCGAGTAATTGCCCCGTCACTTACTCCACTCATCTGTGCTGCGGGTCTGTCTGGAGCCAGCGCACCCACGCATCCCTCCTCCCAACCTCTCCAGCACTCACCTGAGAGCTGATAACGCAAGATTTACTACCTGCACGGCTGGACCTGCGCCACTCCCTCGCTCTTGAAAAAGGGCCTTTTAATTACTAGCTTTTTCCAGTCACGAGGGTCACTGAAAGGTTCCTGTTGGACGCGGTTGAGAGGGTTTATATGAGAGCCGCCTGCCTACGGGGTAGATGGATAGCGGGGCAGGTTGAAGGTTCCTCCTTACGGTTCAGGAATGTTTTTTTCAGCGCAGGCAGGGCCAGTGACTTTGGTGTGACCTTCTAGGTCTTTCGTTGAGGCTTAACCGTGCCAGAGTGGGGTGATAAATCTAGCTTGTCACAGGCCTTAGTGAACGAAACGTACTCAATAAATTGACGCTGTCAGTGGAGCCGTGGGGACGTGGGTGGCGGAGGGCCTCTCCTGCCTGTCTGCAGTTCGCGGAACACAAAGAGCCCACACACAAAGTCAGTTCTGAGGTCGTTTCTCCCGCTGTCTACAGTTCAAACAGTGGTGTGAAGTTATGGCAGAGACGGTCTGTGCAAATAGACTGACGCATCATCTTTTTATGGCAGAACATAGTGCCTATATCACATTGGCTTGGCACCCAAAATGGTTTACGTTTGAGGTCCAAGAAATGAGACCCTAATATTAGGTTGATAGACATGTCAGTAATGAAAAAGCCTGAGACCACTGATGGAAAGGCTTCTATTTTACTTTTTTTTATTATTATTATTATTATTCTGATATAGAAAACCTAAGATGCCATGCAATATGAATGTCTGTCTTGTTCTGATCACATGATCATGATTCTCATGATCTCAACACTTAACTGTACATAACTCACCATTCTCTCATCAGCCACAAACCATGATATATGTTTAGGGTTGGTAAGATATTTTAATGTTTTTGAAAGAAGTCTCTTACGCTTACCAAGGCTGCATTTATTTGGCCATACAATAAAACAGTAAAACTGGTACTGTAACAGTTTAAAGTCACTGTTTTCTATTTGAATATATTTTCAAATGTAATTTATTCCTGTGATGGCAAAGCTGAATTTTCAGCATCATTACTCCAGTCTTTAGTGTCACATGATCCTTCAGAAATCATTCTAATATGCTGATTTGCTGCTTAAGAAACGTTTCTTATTATTATCAATGTTGAAAACAGTTGTGCTGATTAATATTTTTGTGGAAACTGTGATAATTTTTTTTTCAGGATTCTTTGATGAACAGAAAGGGAAAATAAATCTGTATTTATTTAAAATAGAATTATTTTGTAACATTATAAATGTCTTTACTGTCACTTCAATTGAATGCATTCATGCTAAAAAAATATATAAAAAAACAGTAGTAAAGCATGACATCTTAGGTTTTCTGTATTTTGAAGAAAATGAAATATAAAAAATGTTTCCCTCTATTTGTTTGTTCTGTCCACAGTGCTGAAGGCTATAAAACCATTCACCATTTGTGTACCACTCCTGCCAGTCAAGTCGTGCCTGTTGAGCTCCAGCTTGCTTCTAGAATCTGTCACACTCAAAAACTGATCACTGCAACAGCACAGTTTGACCAGCAGAGGGAAGCACTTGGACATATATCTGTACATCCTGACACACAGAGGTATAAGCCTGGTTATTTCTTTTAGAGTGATTCTTATTAAAGCTCATTGATTTTCAGGTCACGATTTATAATCTCTTTTGAACTCTCCACCTGCTTGAGTCCCTCTTAAGATCTATTTCCATTCCTAAAGATATTTTCAGACGTGATGACTTATCATTAATGCTGTAATACTCATTGTAGGCTGGTGTGTGAAGGTGTTTCTGTTGATTCTGCTGGGGTTTCAGCACAGACAGACTGTGTTTCCCACATACCTAAACAGACGTCAGATACTCTGGAGGACTGGCAGAAAATAGCAGAGTACTACGTGGAGAGACCAAGGATTATGATGTGTGGACATGCTGTAAGAAAGATCTATTGTTTTATGACTCACCGTCAGTGACTTTCATCAAAGTGACTAATGCGTGACACTGACAACTCGATCTGTTTAAAACCAAGGCTCTGGTTTTAAGGAAGTACTTGAAAAACAGAGGCTGTGATTTATGATGAGATAATTATGATATTTAGTGCTTTATCAAATATGTAATAGACGTTTAGTTAAAACTGACTTTTTATGTCTGTGATCTTCCTTGAATAGCTTATTTATAAAATTATAATACAGTTTTAATCAGTTGTTTATGTTCTTTCTAATAAACCTAATAAAATCAAATTATACCCAATTTGTCCCAGGGTAATGGAAATACCTGTCACTAGATGGCATTAGACACACATTATTTTTCCCAATAGAATTAATAGATGACTGAAAGATTTTCATGTTTTTTATTGTTCAAACTGGGTCATTAAATGTAGATTGTTGAATACATTTCACATTAGACCCTTTGATTATCACTTGAATTATTTGATTTTAAACAGCTCCTTCCGACATCCAATTATTGTGTTTCTTTATTTCTCAAAGGCAACACTGTGTCCCTGTGAGCTCAGAATGTTCTGGAACCCAGCACCTCCTAAATTCATCTGTGCTCCCTGTGTTATGAAAGACACACTTTTCCCCAAATACCAGGTACAGCAGCACCATTACCAGATGGAAATGTGCTTACTTCTCAGTGTGCTGGGACTTTTTAACAGCACCTTTTTTTCTGCAGAAATCACTGCATGCCTCCCCCCATCAGCTTCCTGCTTTTACACTGTAGACTTCTGCATTCAGAGAAGAAAGAGCCTATAGCAGCTCTGTTTTCTCTCTGTTAATATCTTAATTTGAATACAATTCTCTTGTAAGTGCATAATATAAGAAAAACGAGGTGAAGCGTTTTGAGAATAATCTTGAGTTTAAATAAAATTATGAGCACGACATGCATGTTAACGCCTGTAATTCACAAGAATTATAGTTATTAGCATTATCTCTAAGATATTTCATTTTAGCTTGCTCATGCTGGTAATATTAAATTCCTTTTATTACCTTCTGATCTGGAAAAATGCTAGCGTAAAAAAATGAGTTCCAATGTAATACATTTTTAAGCCAGTTTTTCTTTATTAAATTTTGTGTCCTTAGGTAACTCAGCCAGACCTGTGCAAAGAGAATCTGTTGAATCTGTTGGACGAGCACAATGTGGTGGAGTCAGTTAGCCATGTGATGAATGCAGAACAGAGTACTTCTGAGGTATGTTTATTGAATTAACCTTAAATTAGTTTAAGGTGGAAATCCTCAAAATTCCTGTATGTTACAATACTTATATGTAAAACCATGAAGCTCTTCATGAACACGCTATTCTGAAAAATATATATATGTATTAGTGTTTCTATGTATTTTCACTACCATTGAAAGTTTGGGCTCAGTCAGATTTTTTTATTTTTTATTAATACTTTATTTTTATATATGTTCGTTATGGACAAGCTGTAACTAGCACAGAAGTCCAATAACAGAACACCACTCGGGTTCAGATCAGGGGAGCCAGTCCCCAGTCGGAGCACTTTCCAGCACCCCTCCCAGAGACGTGGATGTTTTACACCAGAAACAAACACTGATGTACTATTTTATTTAATACTGTGAAGCTGCTTTGATACAATCTGTATTGTGAAAAGCGCTATATAAATAAAGTTGACTTGACTTGACTTGACCCCAAGAAGGCCGGGTACTCAACACTGCCGTTTGGCCCATAGGCGCACACGACAGTGAGAGACCTATCCCCGACCCGAAGGTGCAGGGAAGCGAGCGACCCTCTCGTTCACCGGGGTGAACTCCAACACATGGCGGCTGAGCTGGGGAGCTATAAGCAAACCCACACCAGCCCGCTGAGCTGGGGAGCTATAAACAAACCCACACCAGCCCGCTGCCTCTCACCATGGGCAACTCCAGAGTGGTGAAGAGTCCATCCTCTCTCAAGGAGTGTGGTTCCAGAGCCCAAGCCATGCATGGAGGTGACTATCTGACTATCCTGACTATCTCTAGTCGGAACCTCTGAACCTCACGCACAATCTCAGGCTCCTTCCCCGCCAGAGAGGTGACAATCCACGTCCCTAGAGCTAGTTTCCGTGTCCAGGGATCGGGTTGTCGATGCCCCCGCGGGGCCCCTTACGGTCCCTTCTGCAAGTGGTGGGTCCACGGGAGGTCGGTCCCACGTCGCTCCTTCGGGCTGAGCCCGGCCGGACCCTATGGGGGGAGGTCCGACCACCAGGCGCTCGCATACGAGCCCCAACCCCGGGCCTCGCTCCAGGGTGGGGCCCCGGCTGCGCCATTCCGGCAATATGCTGGCATATTTATTGGCATCATAAAGGGTTTTTGAACCGCTCTTAGTCTAACCCGTCACCTAGGACCTGTTTGCCTTGGGAGACCCTACCAGGGGCATATAGCCCCAGACAACATAGCTCCTAGGGTCATTCGGGTACTCAAACCCCTCCACCACGGTAAGGTGGCAATTCAAGGAGGGGTTCATATTTGTCGTCTTACATAAAATAAAAAAAAGGAAGAAAACAAGATAAGAAAGAATTTGTTACTTTGCATTCATGTCACTTACTCCAGTGAGTTCTCAAGAGAGTTTTCTGAATAAAATTGTGTTGGACATTCTGTAAAAATTTGGCCTTGTCCCCAGGAAAATGTCTCGCCTATTAAGTGTCAGTCTGTGGTAGACTTCAGAACAACAACCTCACTGACTCTCTCTGGGTTCATCTCAACAAAACAGGTTAAAAACCTTTCCATTTTTTTGTTGGAGAATTATTTCATAAATTCCTAGTACTTTTTATTGGTTAGCCTTGTTTATTTTAATGTAAAGCTAGAGTCTCAGTAATATAACAACAGTACTCTTTCCTGTTCCTTTGGCTATGGCATTTTAGCATTTAGAAATTTTGATATTCTTCCAAGACATTGTTCTGTGTTTATATTATATAAGGTACCTAAAAGCATTTTTATTCTTTTTACTGTAATATTTGGAAACAAGCAGCTCTGTTGCATTGAAACCAGTGCAACCAGAATTTCACCTCTTGTAATATCCTGTCTCCCCCCGGGGTTTCAGACCAGACGGCCCAGTTCTGCCCCGCACTTAACCCCAGATCTTGAGCCTCGTCTTCAGCTGCAGTCTGACTTCACCAGCCTTTCCCAGGAGCTGGAGCATGTGTGGTGCCAGTGGCAGAAGAACACAATCTGTGCAGCTCTGGCCAGAGAATCCCCATCCAATGCCAAACAGGCAAAGCCCCAGGAGGTTCACACGGAGCCCAACTCATCAGAGTGGCCAGAGAACCCATACAAAGGCAAAGAGAGGACAAGGTTGTCCTGTTCCAAACGCAGGGTCATGAAGAGAAGAAAGACACGCAGCTCTGTCAAAACGGCATACGTTTGGAAAAAACTGAGAGAACCACCACGGACACTAACAAGGTTTTACTTTAGATATAAAAGCATATTTTTAATTCCAAATCAAGACCAAAACATGAAATTGCATGTAAACCAATTACATAAAATATTCTCTCACAGCATTTTATGATGCATTGGATCTTATATGTCATAAATGTTCTAGAAGGAACAGTTTTGTACATCATCTTTCTTGAACTTTTGTAAGTCTGCTGTGATATCTGCATTAATAATGTCTTTATCTTTCTTTTATTCTCTAAAAGGAGCGAGTCTCTGTGTCAGATGCCATGGGAGTCCAAAACTTCCAAAGGGCAAGTTTCACCCCTCCTCTGCCTCAGTCTGCCCATGCTCCTAGATTTTGAGAGCTTTGCCACAGATCGTGGTGGAATACCTGACACTACATCACCCAGAGAGTGGGTCAGAGACATATGGGACGCCTGGTTTGACGAAGTTTTTCCTCCTCTGGAAAATATCCAGAGTGTAAGCTCTCCCCCTGCTGGTCTGGAGGAGAACCAGCTTCCAAAGGACAAGATCCAGAATCTGGAAAAAGTTGATATGCCTGAGGTTTTGGACAATGGTCTCACTAAAGCTGATTTGGAGCATGAAGTGGCCAAGCTGACCCAAACTTTGACTGAACGTGGAAACCACGGTGCCTTCGACTGGTGTCGACGTGGAGCACTTTACATTAAACTTGGTTATCTTAACCAGGCCCTTGAAGATCTCAATGCTGTAAGCCTTATTTATTTTAATTAGTAATGCATGCTAAGGTAAGCATCACTAATACTGTTCATTATTAAATGGTTCATTTCAGAAATCATTATCCAAACCAGAACAGAACATTCTGCTAATGCAAGCTGATTTTCTGCTTAGTTTATCGTGTACTAATGATCGATCTGTTGTTTTTCTGTTTTTAAAGGCCATCTCCCTGGAGCCCCATTTACTGGACGCCTACTGGCACAGGCACAGCATATACCTGCTGAGAAACGACCCCGATAGAGCTCTGGACGATCTAAACGTCATCGTTAAAAACAACAAGAAGCATGCAGGTGTGCGCATGAGTCCCCTTTCATTACCAGACAGCAGGAGAGACTAGATTCTGATGCAATACTTGCCAATGCTGTCTGACCTCTGTATTGGGCAAAAGAGAACCTGTAAGGTTAAAGGGCATGTATCAAAATATAGACATTGACATATTCCAACGTTAGCAATGCTAAGCTTCCTCCCCTGTTCGCACAGACCAAAGTAAGTTCCTTCAGAACAGGGTTATTATTGTTAAATAAAACTAAAATATTTTTGTTAATTGAAATAAAGCTAAAATATAAATATAAATATTAGATGAAAAATGTCATTTAAAGAAGATCAGAAATGCTGGCTAGACAACTGAAATAAATTATGGCACTAAACTTACTAAATGGAAATAAATAAAAACTAAAAAAATGAAATGAAAATAAATGAAACCTAAATAATAATATAAAAAAAATGGCAAACTAAAAAAAATGACAAAATATTGAACTAAAAATAAAACAGAAATCATAAAAACCAATTCAAAATATTTATAAAATTATAGTGTTTGTATTAATTATAATAATATAAATAATATTAAAATAACACAGATTCAGAATTTTTCATGATCATGATTAACATGATCTGTGATAACACATTAACATATGACTGCCCACATTATGATATGGCTACGTTCACATTGTCAGGTTTTGAGATTTACAACTGCATTTGCTTACAGGTGTGAGTCTTGAAAAGTCCCATTAACACAGCAACGTACCGTAGTGTCTCGGATGCTGTCTGTATGAATGAGGTACGGGAGTCGAGTCCGTATCCTCTGACCAGTAACCACAGCAACAGTATCAAAGATGGCAACATCTATGAAACTGAAAAGTATTATCACTTTTGACACGACAAGAGTCTAATCAAGCTGCGAGTTCATACATCAAATTTTTTCAAAAGCAGTTTTGAAAATGTACACATGTGAGTTTGGTTATAGAATGCCTTTTAACACTCCCATAAATAACTGAACTGTGTGTGACTGTGAACACAACCATATTAAGGACTCAAATACAGGACTACCAACTGTATTCTGCAGCTGTGTGAATGTGGCCTATAAATAAGCATTATAATATAAGTTCTTCAGTATTTGTCAGCCTAGCCCTGCAGCAAAAGCCTACAAAGGTAAAGGTCAGAGAAAGTATGTAAAATGACCATGTAAAAGCAAATTATTATATTTTTTGGTGCTCAAAACTTTCTTCAGAACAAAGTGTTGAAGCTCATGACTAATGCCAATTGTGTTCCAGACGCCTTCATGTCTAAAGCAGAAATCTACAAACAAAGAGGGGAAACTGCACTGGCCACATTCAGCTACACCCAAGCCATCAAAGTCAAGCCAGATGATGCAGAGATATACTTTAAAAGGGCAAAGATGTATGAGAAGATGGGCGAAGTACTGTTGGCCATGGAAAGCTACGCCAAAGTAAGCCCTATGAAACAATATAAATACTGTAGATTTGAATTTGCAGAAGGAAATACCAGTGTTTACAAGGTGATGATGAAAGACCAATCACAACTAACTATGCAAATATTACTTACATTATTTACTGCCAGGAAGACTTTGAACATTAATTGTGATAATTTACTTAGGTTACATTTGCCTTGATCTTCTGAGATTAAAGAGTTTATCTACAAAAAAATACTGTAACTTTCAGAAGTGAAAACTGTTGCATTTTCTTGATTTTTATGTTTTATATTTTATTAATTCATTTATTTATTTGTTTTTTTATATTCTGACCTGTAAAGCACTTTGAGCTACATTTTATACACTGTATGAAAGGTGCTGTACAAATTAAATGTATTATCAAATAATAATAATTATAATTATAATTATTATTATTAAAATGTATTTTTATATTATTCTCAAGCATCCGAAGAATACCGCTAAGAGTTGTTGAACCGTTGAACAGTTGCTCCTGGCTGTGTGTAGCACCTGCATTTCCTTTTTGCAGTCGGATATTGACAGCTTATGCAGCACATTTCAGCATGAATTATTTTGTGAACCTGTCAGAAAGTGATACAGGCTTCACAAAAAAGCTGTTTTTGAAAGATGGGAGAGCTAAAATCATCCTGGGCAAGAGAACTGCAATTTGAAGGGGATTTTTCTTAAAAGCACAGCACTAAAAAACAAGCTGCTTAATGGTCTGTTTAATTCTAGGGGTCAGAGAGAAGGTGGGAGATGGTTTTGAAAAAACTTAAAACACACAAAAAGGATTTGAGTGGAGTCTGCTCATTATTTGTGTTTCAAGTACTGTAAGAAGTTTTTATGAATTATTGTATGCACACTTTAAGGGCTATATTTGTCTTGTTTTAGGCTTGGTGGACAGAATTAGTCAGTTTTACTGTCGGCAGGCACATCATGCACTCTAAATATGAATCCAGGATTTGTTTGAGTTCACAAATGAGCACTGATATGGTTGATTATAGACCGTTGTTCTAAATAGCTGCATAATAATTGCCTCGATGATTGCAGTATACATGAAACATGGAAGATTTTAAAATAAACCCTTTTTGACCACCAGACCTTCACTCTCGACTCAACAAGGACAGATGCAATGATGGCCCATGGAATACAGCACTTCAACAGCTCCAAATGGATGGTGGCCTTGGAAGACTTCACCTTACTGCTAAAGCAAGAACCTGGGAATGCTATAGCCAGGTCAGTATTATTATGAGGATTATATACAGGGGTGCACATAACTGGTGCCCATGTGTGGTAAAAAATAAACAAGCAGCAGAAAATGTGTAGGGAAGCGCTTCTGAGTACCAACATTTTTGAGGACAGGGACAAGTAGGATTTTTCTCCATCTCTGGTAAGATAGCAATCATGATGATAAGTGTGTTCATTAATTATTAGGGGTGCAACAGATCGCAGTTGATCCGTGATCCGTACGGATCAGGCCCCACGGTTCGGCACACATGTGATTCGCGGATTAACTCCTAAGTTTAACCATCATAGAGTGAAACTTTATATTAATTTGAACGTGTTTTGTCTTGCCAATTTACACATTCAAACGATTTAACGTGGAATTTAACACATTTAACGCAGAAGAAGAGGCAAAAATCGGGACTCATGCACCGTTATCTCACACGCAGAAAGAGAGAGAGAGGCGCGTTTCAGACAGAGCTTGAACACCGAACTGATCCCTCTTTCACGTTTACTTGTGCTTGAATGAACACATACACATAAAATTATGTCAAAATACCCATGTCAGCAAGTATTCTTTCGGTTATGTCTTAAGTGAAGTTCACCTATTTTCACCCCACTGTGTTGTTACAGTGTTGTTAGTATATGTAAAAGAACAATGTTTACTCTTTCTCCATGTTACCTGGAATGAGAAGTTACCATTTATTTGTCAGCAAAAATTTTGCGTCATTTTGACAGCTCCGTGGCTTTTGTGAAAACTACAGATTGCACTTCAGCATGTACAGTTGGATCAGTTATTAACCAAACACTTACTGGGAACAATACAAGTCAACAACTTTGTAACTAAAAGTTTGCTACAAAGTATTTCCTACTCAAGCAAGGTCATATTTGACTCTGGTCGAGCCTAGGAGCAGACGCGTTTTTGCCAGCGGTGAATTACCCCTTTGTTTTCCACTAAATATAATTACCTTACATCTATGTTGATGTGAAATCCAATTATATTTTTTTCACTCAATGCAGAACATACAGAGGAAGGATCTATTCCAAGCTGGGTCAGTTTGAGAAGTCTATCGAGGACTTTTCTCTGGCTGTGCACTGGGATCCCAGTGATTGGCTGGCGTTTTACCACAGAGGCTGTCTGCTGAGGAAGATAATGCCTGATAAGGCCTTAAGGGATCTCAGCACATCTGGTAATGCACATGCTTGATATACCACATGAAAATGTTCACAGTTCTTTCACAGTTTCTCTATATAAAGATACCTTAACCAACATTTTGAGAGCCTTGATGGAAACTGTCGCCCATGGGCATTTTTGAGTTAAGGTCTGGCACTTTATGTTGAGAACACAGTAGGAAAGGCAATATTACAAATGGTTTGTTCAACACTTCATTTTAATTTATCTTATTTAATTTAATTTATTAATCAACGTTGGGTGTCTTTCATGGATTTTTTTTTTTTCAGGAAGCCCATAGGAAAGAAAAAGTCAGGAGCACGATCTCTTTAATATCTCTGTTTCTTCTAAACCGCAATGAGATTGTGTCTACTTCTCAGTTTTTCTCAGTAATTAAAAATGTGTCACTTCTAGAGCCGCAAAAAACAAAATGTCTCAAACTGTGCTCAGATTTGGCATGATCTGCAGTTTGCTTTGAAAAGTCAAGGCTTTAATATAATAAACATTTCACACTTAAATTATCTGAACTATGCAATCCAGATCTATTTTATATAGCTATCTATTATAACTCATACTGTATGTCAAAAAAACAAAAAACAAAAACATTTGGGAAACAACTGAGACAAAGTTGATAAAGTATGGGCAGTCAGATGTTCATAGTGTTATATACATGCAGATTTCTGAATGACCCATTTTTTGTTTTTAGCTTAGATTTTATAAATAGTCTGGGGAGGGAAATCCTGTTTTCTGTGATATGTCTTTGATCTAAATCTTTAAATGAAGCCATTCTACACACAATTAAACACAATCAACGGGGACATTGTTTTAAAATCTCATCACAGACAGCTGCATCTGTTGAATCAGTCATATGAGGATGTTGATATCACTATTCAGCCAGGAGAACAAATAAGAGCCATATATTTTGCAACTGTAATCTGCTGCATTGATCTCTGAAGCTTGCAGGAATATTTTGTCTGTGTTGTCTCCTGCAAACTGAACAGCTTCATCAGTAAAGTGTTTCACACTGCCTACCTAAGCACCTCGTGCAGTGTAACAGGATCGTAGGCGTGAGTAGAGTTTCGGCACTGAGCCTATTCTTGCGACACATAGCATGCAGAAAATGTACTTTAAGCCAATATCAACACAATCTTTTGCAGTATATGAAGCAATATAAAACAGCAAACCAGTCATCCATTGTCAGGCTTGATGCAAGTTCCTCATGTTGACAAACTAGCAGCTCTTTGGATTCCATTCCATGTGGATTAATGACCATTTTTAAGTAAATGTAAATTCAGTGTTGATCAAGCTTGTAATAATTCTCAAAGAAAAACTCCCAATAACTATTTTATATTTTATTGCAGTTATTAAAAGAAGTACTCAAAGCAGCAATCCATAAATTGCTTTATTTTGTGGATAGAGCCATGCAGCACTGTACTACAATACTGGCAGACACTTTGAAAGATAATGAAAGTGGTACATTTGACATCCTCAGAGACCATATGCCTTCAGATATATATGCCAGAACTTTGTGCTGAGAAGTCAGAAAAAAGCCAGATCATCTCATTAGCCATGTTTTATCTGTATATGTGTGTGTGTCATAGTTCTCATCAATGACAGTGCAGAAAACCTGAGCGCGTTCCTACACCGCGGTCTGGTCTACACTGCGCTCCGGCACTGGCGGCAGGCTATGGCTGACTTTGAAGTCGTGATCAAACTTGACAGGTGATGTCCCGGCCTTCTCCACTCTGTGAAGAAAATATCTTCACTTTCTTCTGTTGAACAAGTGCACCAAAGGCAGGCCATAGTTGAGGATAAGTTCACTGAAGCTTGAAACTCACTTTTCAAAAGATTTTTTCTTTGTAAAAAGTAACAGTCTCTGAGCAGCTATGAGTTAAGCTAAAATCAATGAAATTGTATCGAGTCATCATCTCTCCTCTCTGTGTGCACCTCTCTAAAGTCACAGCAGAACTGCAGCTGTTGCTCATGTCAGTTTGGGACTGATCTCCATGCTGAAGATGGACCGAAATAATGAGGCCATCAAAAGGTTCAGTAATGCTTTGAAAGCAGACCCCACCCATGTAAAAGCCTACGTATGCCGGGCCAGAGCCTATTACAATGTAAGGGGATGTTGGATGATTTGGAGTGCCACATAAAAAAAGATGAAGGAATGTTTTATTAATGTATTAATTTTACAATTTAAAAAAACATCACTGTTACTCTTGTATATAGTTGTGGTTATAGCCCTAAAAACTTTGGTGTGTGTTTGGTGCTATATATATGAGTGATACGTCAAATCATGCGGCTTGTTTAGCAGAGGTGTTTCTAAACAACTGCATTGATGATTTAACCTGGTGAACAATTAATTTAAGTAAATGTAAACACATATTGTAAAAATATAAATCCCTCTCTCTCTCTCTCTCTCTCTCTCTCTCTCTCTCTCTCTCTCTCTCTCTCTCTCTCTCTCTCTCTCTCTTTTATATATATATATATATATATATATATATATATATATATATATATATATATATATATATATATATATATATATATATTATTATTTATTTTTTAATATATGTGTGTGTGTGAGATCATTTTTCAAAAGCCATTTTAAAAAGCATTTGGCTTTTAATTATCATTGCTTTTCCTTTGGTCATTTAGCCACATGAACCCATCAGTTATGAACTGATTTCTTCATTTTTAATTTTCAATTTAATAGTACAATAGCTGATTCTTATTTTTAAGTGGCACTCCTAGTGCATAATATTAATTTGGGATTATGAATATTTGAATGTAGATTTTTATTTACTAAATTAAACTAGTGAACTTGTATTTTTCACAGGTGAATAATCTGAGTAGAGCGGTGAAGGATTTGACTCGAGCCATACACATGAAGCCAGACGCTTATGATCTGCACATCATGAGGTTATTTGGACATACAACTGTTTGGTCAACTTTGCATGTCCTTGATTCTTTTATTATTTCTTTTGAGTTTGTTGCATGGTTCTTTGGAGATTAAAATAGTTTTTAATTGGTGAATATTGGTGATATAGAAAAAAGTTGTTTGAATTCTTTGTTTCTTATTTTAGAGGGAGGTACTTGTATGAAATGAAAAAAATTGACATGGCTAGCCTCTGCATACGGTATGCAGCAGAAATGAAAACAGGTAATGATCATATAAAGTTAATATAACTTTAAGGAAAATTGCAAGCATACTTTTAGTTCCTGAAAGATCTGAACTCTTATCACTTGCTATCTTTTAAAGGGGCCATGACATGAGAAATCAAATTTGCCTGGATGTTTTGACATACTCTCACCTAAAGGATTATAAGGAACACCTGTTCAATTTCTCATTAATGCAATTATCTAATCACTGGGAGTTACTGGGATTTTCACGCACAACCATTTCTAGGGTTTACAAAGAATGGTGTGAAAAGGGAAAAACATCCATTATGTGGCAGTCCTGTGGGCGAAAATGCCTTGTTGATGCTAGAGGTCAGAGGATAATGGGCCGACTGATTCAAGCTAATAGACGAGCAACTTTGACTAAAATAACCACTCGTTACAACCGAGGTATGCAGCAAAGCATTTGTGAAGCCACAACACCCACAACCTTGAGGCGGATGGGCTACAACAGCAGAAGACCCCACCGGGTACCACTCATCTCCACTAAAAATAGGAAAAAGAGCCTACAATTTGCACGAGCTCACCAAAATTGGACAGTTGAAGACTGGAAAAATGTTGCCTGGTCTGATGAGTCTCGATTTCTGTTGAGACATTCAGATGGTAGAGTCAGAATTTGGCATAAACAGAATGAGAACATGGATCCATCATGCCTTGTTACCACTGTGCAAGCTGGTGGTGGTGGTGTAATGGTGTGGGGGATGTTTTCTTGGCACACTTTAGGCCCCTTAGTGCCAATTGGGCATCGTTTAAATGCCATGGCCATCCTGAGCATTGTTTCTGACCATGTCCATCCCTTTATGACCACCATGTACCCATCCTCTGATGGCTACTTCCAGCAGGATAATGCACTATGTCACAAAGCTCAAATCATTTCAAATTGGTTTCTTGAACATGACAATGAGTTCACTGTACTAAAATGGCCCCCACAGTCACCAGATCTCAACCCAATAGAGCATCTTTGGGATGTGGTGGAACGGGAGCTTCGTGCCCTGGATGTGCATCCAACAAATCTCCATCAACTGCAAGATGCTATCCTATCAATATGGGCCAACATTTCTAAAGAATGCTTTCAGCACCCAGTTGAATCAATGCCACATAGAATTAAGGCAGTTCTGAAGGCGAAAGGGGGTCAAACACAGTATTAGTATGGTGTTCCTAATAATCCTTTAGGTGAGTGTATAAGAAGTCTTTTTATCAGTAAAACATCATGTTTGGCTGTGTGACGTCACAAATCCCTCAATATCCAAATGAGGCAATTTTGGAGCTTGGTTAAATACATGCTTTGTATATAATGAGAAGGCACATTTAGTCTATGAAACTTGGCAGTCCATTTGCAATATGACTGCCTCCACTGCTAGACATCAACAATCAGTTAGACATCATCACACAATAGGCCCTCCCACTGGCATTCAGTTGCTTTACAGAAGGATCCCAGTGTCGGAAACAAGTGGATGATTTATTTGAATGGTGTCCAAGATCACGCCGGAGGATTATGTTTGTTCAGAGCATTTTTTTTTTTTTTTTGGGAGGCACAGTGTAATGCAAAGTTTGCGAAGAAACTTCGGTCACACTTTAGTTTGGGGTAACAAATATTCATTATTAAGTAAGACTTTTGCCTTACTGGATATGGTCATGCAGAATAAGGCATTAATATGTGCTTTATAAGTACTAATAAACAGTCAATATGCTCGTTATATGCAATCTAATAAGCAACTAGTTAATAGTGAGACTTGGACCTAAACTAAAGTGTTTACCTAAACTCTTATAAGATGAAGATGAAAAAAATGTATGCATATTTTTATGGAAAGAACATCACAACATGTATTTCCATCACGAGGTGCATCAACTTTTTGGTGGCCTGGCAGTGTATATAAACCTGAAGGAACATTAAAGTAATAAAAAAATCCATGTCATGACCACTTTAATGAGCATCATTAAATCTTGTTAGTCCACTTGGCTCAACTGAAGGTGAAATAAACCTAGCAGAGAAATGTGGTTTATGTTGCCATTACAACAACTAGACCAAGCTGTAAACCTCTCCTTTCCGTCACAGCTCTGGGTTTATCACCGGTCCAGCAAGCTGCCATCCAATTGTTCCTGGGGAATGATGCCAATGCCATCGTCTGTCTCGAGGAAGCGGTCGATGCATGCCCTTCTCCTCAACACCTCATTCTTCTCGGGAGGACGTTGATAAGGGAACACAGGTTCACGGTGAGTCCGAAGCCCAAGCTGGTCTAAGTCATGCTCTGTCTGGCAGAAGAAAGCCAGCAAAACACCAAACAAACTTCCCCAAAGACACTAACACACACAAGTGATTATTAGTAATACTTTTCCCAGAAGTTTTAGAAGTACACTAAAGTGATAAACTAGAGGATGTGCATTACAGTTATTTTTGCAGTTATATACACTACTGTATAAAACTTTTTTCAGCAGTTACATTTTTTTTTTTTCGTTTTTGAAAGAAATCTCTTATGCTCAACAAGGCTGTATTTATTTGATCAGAAATACTATAAAACAGTTGTATTGTGAAATATCATTACAATTTATAGGGGCTATATGTATAATTCAGAAACTCTTGTTATTAGCAACACCGGTGGCCATTAAGTGAACTGCAGCCAAAGGAGTGAACGTCATTCAATGCCCGATATACTCATGGCGAAGTTCTTTTTCATTCTTTGCTTAAAGGTGCATTGCACAAGTCTCTGAGTTTTTGCAGAACTATGCCCCCTCTGGCGACAAGCGAAACTGCAACCAGAGGTGTGCACGATCATGACGTCACGCCCAGTCTCAAAATCCGTCCCGGATCCCTCTTATTTATTTTACTGTACAGGATTATAGAGGCAATCGCAGTGATCAGAGAAGGGCTCATTCAGCCCATCAGGCAATTGTTTAAGCATGTATGGGTTAGAAAAACGGGTATTTTTAACATGAAATATTGCGCATTTCACCTTTAACCCTCAGACGGTCTTCGTTTCGGGGTCACATCCTGGGCCTTCCCGGTCAGAAGTGACCGGAGGCCTAAAAATGAAACTTCCTCCATCCCAGTAAAACCAATGCAATTTATTTTTGTTCTATAATATTTATTTATTTTTAATTTTGTATTTTGAGATCATTTTATTGAATTTATTAATATTTATGCAATATTTATGGTCTATTTTTGCCATTGAAATTAATTTAAAAAAAAATATAAATATATGTATTTTTTTATTTTTTATTTATGCAGTATTTTAGTTTAATATAGAGTCTAGGCCTTCAAAAAAAATGTTTGAAGCAGATTAGCACCATCTGGTGAGAGTATGGAGAGAAAGCGTAGAACCATGGTGTAACCACTAGATGGCATCTACAGTTCTCTATGGAGAGGCATGTGAATTCCCCAGCTGTTTATTGACACATTTACTTTTTTTTTTGTACAGAATTTGTAACAAAAAATGCAATTCATTCAATTATAACACTTTTTGTAAAATATTTTTTTTCTTTTTTTTTTTTCCATTCATTTTCTATGGGGGTCATTTTTGACCGAAGACCACAAGTGTGACTATTTTTTGTCCGACCACTTAGCATGCTCGAATCATGACCCCAATTTTTTTGTGTGTGCACATACCTAATGCCATACAAGTCACCAAGTTTCGTAACATTCCAATGAAGCTGTGATTTTTAGAAATTCAAAACAGAAAATTTATCGGTCAGAAATGACCGAGGACCGTCTGAGGGTTAAATGTGAAAAGAAGTTGAAAATTCAAAATAGATTTTTTTGTAATCAAAATTTATTGGTGTTTATGTGTATAAAAGTGTGTGTGTGTGTGGGTGGGTGTGTCTTTTTTGTACTCTTGATGTTGTAGAGTGTCACCCCTTTACAGCGTGTACTTTTTTTTAGGATTGAGGCCGATTTGTAGATTGTACACACAAAAATTCGGAGAAATTTTTTTTTTTTGTCAATTTCCCATTCATTTCCTATGGGTCGGTCATTTTTGACCGAAGACCAAAATCGTCACTATTTTTTTTACGACCACTTAACATGCTCGGATCATGACCTCAATTTTTTTTTGTATTCACATAATGCCATAAAACTCACCAAGTTTTATAACATTCCAATGAAGCTGTGATTTTTAGAAATTCAAAACAGAAAATTTATCGGTCAGAAATGACCGAGGACCGTCTGAGGGTTAAATGTGAAAAGAAGTTGAAAATTCAAAATAGATTTTTTTGTAATCAAAATTTATTGGTGTTTATGTGTATAAAAGTGTGTGTGTGTGTGGGTGGGTGTGTCTTTTTTGTACTCTTGATGTTGTAGAGTGTCACCCCTTTACAGCGTGTACTTTTTTTTAGGATTGAGGCCGATTTGTAGATTGTACACACAAAAATTCGGAGAAATTTTTTTTTTTTGTCAATTTCCCATTCATTTCCTATGGGTCGGTCATTTTTGACCGAAGACCAAAATCGTCACTATTTTTTTTACGACCACTTAACATGCTCGGATCATGACCTCAATTTTTTTTTGTATTCACATAATGCCATAAAACTCACCAAGTTTTATAACATTCCGATGAAGCTGTGATTTTTAGAAATTCAAAACAGAAAATTTATCGGTCAGAAATGACCGAGGACCGTCTGAGGGTTAAATGTGAAAAGAAGTTGAAAATGCCTTTGGAGCGAATATGCTTTTAATCCTATCCAGGCGCTGTCTATGCTGCTGAGAGTGATGTTTAGACGAATATGTGCTGTGCGCTTTTCTCTCAATTAAAGCAATAAGGCTGTGGTTTATAGTGAATTTAGAACAGCTGAGAGGCATTATCATGCCTAAAGGCCCCATAGTAGTAAACCACAGCTTCACAGGGTTTATTGCTTTTATAAAATGGTTAGTCCATAAAAACTTTTATTTTAATGAGGACACAGGTTTATGTTTGTAGAATCATTTACAGTGGCGTCGAACGTGGCTCAACCAATCAGAATCAAGGACCAGAACTATGTTTTATAAAACTAAATAAACACAACAAAAATGACAGCGGTGAGAAAACAGCAGCATGTGAAAGCATGTGATTATAGTGATGTGGTTATGTTTGCACAACCTCTGCAATTCACTGGCATCATGACTATTTTAAATATACACTGTTATGATAGTTTGATTATGAAGTATATTTTAGACTATAGACTATATACAGGTGAAAAAGACAGGATGCCATTTTGAATTCTGTGTTTTTATGTATCAGGTCATCATAAAAAAACATCTGGTCCATGGAAGGATGAACAACAACACATAACATATTTCACCATGTCATTATTTATTTAACAAAAACTAGGCCAAAATGGAAAAGCCATGTGTGAAAAACTAAGTACACCCTTACTGCTTCTGTAGGAGTTAAGAGGGTAAGTAGCATGCAGGTGCTGCTAATCAAATGTCTTTGATTAATTGATTATCAGCAAGTGTAATCACCTCTATAAAAGCAAAAGTTTTGGCAGTTTTCTGGTCTGGAGGATTCAGGTGTGTTTTAACACAATGCCAAGGAGGAAAGACATCAGCAATGATCTTAGAGAAGCAATTGTTGCTGCCATCAATCTGAGAAGGGTTATACTGCCATTTCCAAACAATTTGAAGTCCATTATTCTCCAGGAAGAAAGATTATTCACAAGTGGAAGACACAGCAAATTCACCCCAAGGTCAGACTATGCAATGCAATGCAAAGTTAGGCGAAAACTAAACACAGCATATCAGCACAAACTCCTCATATCAACTGTTCATCACGCTGACGCGTGGAGGCGGAGGTGTGATGATTTTTGGCTTGTTTTTCAGCCACAGGACCTGGGCACCTTGCTGTCATTGAGTCGACCATGAACTCCTCTGTATACTAAAGTATTCTAGAGTCAAATGTGAGGCCATATCTCCTAAATCTAAAGCTTGACTGAAATTGGGACATACAACAGGACAATGATCCCAAGCACACCAGCAAATCTACAACAGAATCGCTGAAGAAGAAAAGAATCAAGGTGTTGCACTGGCCCAGTCAAAGTCCAGACCTGAACCCGACTGAATAAGAGAGCTCTGCATAAACAGATGCCCACAAACCTGAAAGAATTGAAGCAATCTTGTAAAGAAGAGCAAGCCAAAATTCCTCCAGAATGATGCGAGAGACTGATACGGTCATACAAAAAAACGATTTCCTCAACGTATTGTGGCTAAAAGCAATTGAATCATAGGGTGTATTTAGTTTGTTTACCATTTTTTTCCATTTTTTCTTTATTTTTGTTAAATAAATAATGACACGGTGTAATATGTAACTTGTTGTTCATCTGAGGTAGTATTTACCTAACTTTAAGACATGCTAAAGACCAGGGGCCGTTTGCACCAGCTGTGTGTAAATTACAATTTAGCCTACTTTTGACGTAAATGGTCACTAAGATAAAACTTAAGCATTACTAAATATTTTTTGCGTTGCACCATTCATTTTAGTGGAAGCGTAACTCTATGTATAAACTAAATATTTACAGCAGCCTCCGATCAGGAGTAATGGTTGGACTAAAATAGCAGACAGATTGAAATGCATCAATAAGCTCTTCTTTTACCTGACAGACTTAAATTCTTTCGACATATATGATAATGCTGACATTTACACTTGCTTACATTTTAAGAGAGAGAACACTAGATAGATAGATTTTAGATAGATTAGATAGATTTTTTATTAGTCCTCAAGAGGACATTTGTTTCCACCGTAGATGCGTACATAACACAAACACACATAACATGTTAAATTATCAACATATCATAATACCATCAAAAATAGTCAATAATTATGTGAATAGATTACTTTGTTAGCAGCTCATCAACACGAACCCGTCCTACAGCGCTGCTGTGCATCTGTCCCATCGGTCCGTGTTGTGCATGTCAAATAAAATCAGTCATAATCAATAAATGTTATTTCTTATGTTTTTTTTTGTATCATTACTTATTTATTTATCCATTATAAATACAGTTTCTGAATGTTATTTACACATAGTAACACTCATGATTAAGTGTCGTATTTAATGGAACGTATTTTTATGTTACGTTAGTTACGTGATGCAAAAGAAGTTAGAATGAATGATTTACTGAAATTCCCAGCATTTAAACAACTTCTGCTTACGTATTTGAAGGCTGCTATTGGATCATCAAGGGTAAAGGTCATATTATGTGACTATGCATTACTTTATGGAGAGCTTACGACCTACTAGCAACATTCTGCCTTACGAACAAATGGTACAACGGAATAAAGTACAGAGTTAGTTACACACTAGCTAGTAGTTACTAAGCCTCTAGTGTGGACTTGACGTTCCAATTTAAGAAAGAACTAACTGGTGCAACCCTACCCAGATGATTTTTTATTATGTTCTGATACGTTAAATCATAAAATTCTAAAGGGTGTCCTTTCTTTTTCACGTGACTGTAGATCTGACTATGTGAGACTAGTTTGAAATAATCCCTTTTCTTTGTATGACACATTGACATTACAGTACAAAATATTTTGGTATGTATGTAAGTTTGCCCCCCCCCCCCCCCCCCGCACCCAAAAATAGACAAAATAAAAATTAAGTAAAAGTCAAACAAAAAAAAACATTATTTAAGCTTTCATTTCAGGTGTCATAGAATGGAAGAGAGGTTCTCGGGAGCGTGCATAACTATCACATCCTTTTGATTTTCCCGGAATAGTCATTCACATAAAAGTCTACCGGCTTTCATAGACAACCTAGGAGGTCAGGGAAGGTCTCATTATTTAAAGGAACACACCACCGTTTTTTGAAATAACGGTTATTCACCGTCTCCCCTACATTTGGCAAACGCATTTTTGTCTCAGTGCATGCATTGGGGTGAAGAACAGGTGAAAGCACTGCTACTTGGGCACAGAGAAATCAGATATCTTGGGTGCAGAGATAGCGGATTTCAGGTGTTGCGTGATATTTCTTCTCCCAAGTAGCAGTGCTTTGCCTGTGCTTCACCCCAATATAGTCCCAAGTCAATATCTGCGTAGGAAATCACCCAGTCTTAATCTGCATTGCTATTTGTACTTGTTGTGAATACGCAGGCCACAAGAAGTAATTAGTTGTTTTTTTTACTCACAACATGCTATCCGGCAACAAAGGATTCCATTCATTATGCTAAGCTAAGCTAGCGAGACTAAGACAATGTATGCACTGAGACAAAAATGCGTTTGCCCGTCTATCTAAATGTAGGGGTGTGACGGTGAATAACCCCTATTTCAAAAAACGGTGGCGTGTTCCTATAAAATCCATTACAAGCTGTTCACACATTGGCAATAAAAAAAGCAAATAATTCTTATATATAGCCCCTTTAAAATAGTTGTTTTCTATTTAAACATGTTGTAAATTGTAATTTATTCCTGTGATGGCAATGTCAAGGTCATTGGTTCGATTCCATTGGAAGGCATAAAATTATAAAATGTATACCATGAATGCAATGTAAGTCGCTTTGTATAAAAGCATTTGCTGAATGCATAAATATAAATGAAAAAGTCAGTATTATCTTTCAGCGTTCTATAACTTCCATTACCTCTGATAAAGTATCTTTTTGTTTGTCTGTTAATCTATCAATGCTGCAAGTTTTCCAGGGTTTATATTCTGTCATACACAGGAAGCAGTGGAGAGTTTCAGAAAGGCCCTGTCACGTATGGGTACCAATACAACTAAACTCAAAATTGCACAAGAGGCTGCGGAGGTCTTTTATTTAATCGGCATATGCTACATGACACAAATGCTTTCATTACAGGTAATACAATCAACAGTAAAGTCAACATTAAACCAATTAACCCAATTTACCCTATTCACTTTCTTAATGCACGTTTCTGAGTATTATTATGCACGTATCACATCAAAAAAGAATAACAGAGAAGTAGCATTTTATCATTCTAAAGATGTGATAGTTAAAAACCTTTTTTTTTTAATTTAGGAGTGTGAAGACTCTCTCCTCCTCCAGGCTTTGGATGCTTTTAACAGCACTTTGTGCATGAACCCAGACCATGCTGAGGCTCGCCATCAGAGAGGCCTGTGCCGCGTGCATCTACGAGACTTTACAGGTGTTCAGGACTTTAACAGAGCCCTTCAAATCAACCCCAACCTCTATCAGGTACATCTTGATTGAAGCTCAATGCTTGGTCTGTACTATTCTGTGCATCATCATATTCCAGTGTTCAGATTTAAAACATGTTTTTCTTTTTCAAGGTGCATCTAAGCCGAGCTGCCCTTTATGGGGCTGAAGGACGATATGCAAAGGCTGTACTCGACTGTAATGAAGCTATCAGGATCCAGCCCAAGTGTGTCAGAGCATACTTGTATAAAGGAGCTCTTAAATTCTATTTGAAAGTTAGTAAAAATAGCACCGTTCTGAGCTTAATTATCTCTCACTTGAGGCTAATGTTCTCTGTGATATTTGAGAAAAATGTGGTGCATTTGTCTTCTTGTTTTAGGCATACAAGAGTGCAGTGGAGGATCTGACAATGGCGATCCATATGGACAGCACCAGTTCATTTGCTTACTACAACCGCGCCATATGTTTTCAGGAACTGCAGGATTATGAGCTGGTGACGTTTCTTTTCATCTGCTTTTTCAAATCAGCAATGTATGCGGGATCATATATACAGAAACGTATACAAATGCAGGATGTCTTTTCATGACAATTGCACTTCTGCATTTGCATTTTAATGCATATTTGATTTCTTCCTCCACATTATTTCTCTTTAATCTTCCAGGCCCTCAGAGACTACAGCATTACGCTACTTTTGGACTGTAAGATGGAGCTTGAGCTCAAAGTGTTGATAAATCGTGGCGTTCTCTATATGGAGCTGAATGACTATAGCAGTGCCCTTCAGGTAGGCTAGTTTTATAAAGAAAAAGGAAAAAGCAATAATTGCATCAGGCCGCTGAATCTCAATAATCTGTTCTTCTCAAGGATTACGAAAGCATAATCAGTGAATCATATGTGTGAGGTTTTTCTTATTTCTGTATTTCTTTTCAAAGCATACATGAAATACCATTTGCAACACATTTTTATATCCATGAATAGACATGTTTTCAAATGAAAAAGGAAATGTAGGGCGGATCATGATTTTGTGTTATATTGAATAATAACATTATCATAGAAGCATTAGTTTTAATAATCTTATTAGTAGTATTACGTTTTTGTGTGTGAAAATTGTTTTAGTAAAAATTTTGTTGTAGGATTTTAAGGCAGCAGCACAGAACCAACCAGAGGATGTAATAATTCACCAAGCACTAGGAGTCATTCACCACAGGTACATTAATTTTTTGTTATTATTGAGTGTAATTGATCATAGTCACAGTGCTAATTTCCCAAGCTTAAGTTGAGAACCATTTTCATTTAGCAGTCAGATCATAAAATCTACTCCACAGCATGTTAAACTGCTATTGTTTAAAATACAAAAAAAATCAAGGCTTTAGCCCTCTGAGACACCATCATGGCAGTTCATGTGGTTTTCTTCACTGACAACTAACAATTCATTGAATTTAGATTAGTTTTCATTCTGCTCTTTATAGTGAAATGTTGAATGCGCCACAGTAAAGAGGTGATTTATATAACATCGATCTGTATGTCGTCGTATTGTGGAAAATCTAATCTTTGAAATAAAAGATTTTAAAATGATGTCTATGTAAAGTTACAAAAAACGTGAAAAAATGACATGCGTATTCTAAGAGGGTGAAAAATGGTCATGTAAAACTAAATTATGGCTGCTTTTGACACAAGAAGCTTGGAATATTGTAGCACATTAGCTCAAGGGAAATATTAAGAATTAATTACAACTCGTTATAATAATTATAAATATTTGGATCAGTTACCTTAACTTGTTCGTAACTTGATGTAGCAGAATTAATATTCAGTCAATTAACTTGTTCGTCCAGCGAACACTTAGTATTAGTACACTTAGCGCGTTAAGGATTTCCTGTTAGAACGGTGTTGTGTTAGCGGCTCCTAAGTTAATAACTAATGATCTTCGCAACGGAAGTGAATCAATCAATCAAAATTAACTTTAGCTGGACAATAACTTTATCCTAGAGCTGTTGTAAAGCCTAAACAGTCTGTTACGGTATAATATGCTACGGCGCTATATAAATGAAGGTGACTTGACTTGACTTGAGTTGACTATTAATCGTATAGCAACTCAGAATGAGGTTTTTTTTTTCGTGGCCACAGAAAAATAACCCTTCTTACTGGGTATTGTACTACAGAGCCTGTAGCTGTGATCGCATTGTTAAAGGGACTTTGTTTTGCAAGCAGGGACCACAGAATCAACACTCACGTGTATGTGCACATAAGTTTTATTGAACTAAATCAGAAACACATAACTAGTCTAAACAAACACATACACACAAATTACGCATATATGGGTAAAATGGAAAAAGAAAGTGAATGAAACTGAAACGGGAATGAAGCTATGAATCCGTAAGATTCAGTTAACCACCTGAACTGAACCATCAGCACCTAGGTAATATACTAAACCTCTGTTTAGTTAGTTAAATGTGCTGCATCCGGATGCAGTCTCTGTTCCAGTTATCGTGCAGATCTGCTTTTAAATGTTGAATTCAGAGCATATCTATTATTTTTATTTATCAACACTCAAAAGTTGCTGTGCTTCCAGAATGCATTTAGACCTACTTCTATCAGATTCACAGCCTATAACAGACAGGACATCTCATCTCTGTTCAGGGTCTATAAAATGTAAAATATCTTACTTAGTACCTCATTGACAAGACAAAACATTGCTCTCTGAAAGATTCTGTCATTTCTTTAAAAAAAAAAAAAGTTTCAGATCCATAGGAGTCGACATTTGCACATTTTCATTGACTGAAAAGAGCACTCTCTAATAAATGGCTCTTCACAAGATCAATACAGAAAAGCGGCAATTGCAGGGTGGGATTTTTTTATCTTTTAAGCTGTGACTTCTGGGTGAATTCAATGCTTACTACGGGAATGGTGCACAGCTTGTTTGAAAAGGTATGAAGCCTTTCAAGCTATTAGAGAGGCAGTTTTTACAGACTGTTCAAGGCAAAGTTCATAATTAAACAGACAACTAATATCCATGTGCAAACAGAATTAGGACACATCATTAATCTGCTTCCTTTCTCTGTTTTCAAGGCTCGGCCAGTTACAAGAAGCTGTGGATGCTTACAGCGAAGCTATAAGACTTGATCCCTTCTTGCAGGATTCTCATGTGGGCAGAGGCAAAGTTTTCATGGATTATGGGGACAATAACAGCAGTAAAAAAGCCCAGAGGGACTTCATCTCAGCCCTGCATCTCAATCCACTCTGCTTGAGTGCCCGCATTTGCCTGGCATACAACTTGCAGGTAGTGTAAAAATAATTGCCTTGCTTCTTTTTATTTCTCACAGGTTGATCTTTCAGAGCTTAACTGACTTAGAGAAGTTCCCAGTTGTTTCATTTAAGTATCTAGTTTTATTCATGCTTCACCTAAAATTCCTTAGGAGAAATAAAAAAAAACTAAAATGAATGTGGATAGCATAGCTCTATAATTTGGTCTTGGGAGAATCTGAGATCACTGAATTTTGACTGCAGACTTTAATATCCTGGCAAATTTGAGAACAGTTGTGGTCTCTTCTGAATCTTGAGAGAAGACACATACAAGATTACTGTTTTTCCAATCTGGAGAAACATCTTAGAAGCAGGAGATTTAAGCAGTCTCCTTTTAACCTCATTGATGTCTTTGTGACACGACTGAGATAGTAGAGAAATGTAGAGAAAGTTATGGGCATTTACGCGTTACGTTAAGTGTTTCCCGCGTGAGTTTGTGTTGTACGTTGCTATACGTTCACGTGCGCAAAACTGTAACAGTGTATCTTACAAGGTAACATGATGTAACCTTGCTCTCACTGGAAATGTGTCCCCACATTAAGATCCTACACATTCTCGAATTTGAGGATATTGGACCTTGAAAGGACCTATTTTTTTAAGTTAACCAAGGTGTGGGAACCCTGTTCATAAATAATTTTATTATAAAATGTTGGCTTATGGCTTGTAATACACATAATTTCAGCTGGCAACCACCGGGTCAAAAATATGCCTATTATGAAAAGAATGCTGAATCACAAGAAAGTAATCATAACTGACAATAAATTTTTGACAACATCATTAGTTATTTTAAAATTGATCAGTTACAGAACTATTAAAATATTTTGCACTATCATTCCATGGTCTACTTCAAAGCTTGAAATCTAAATAACAAACCATTTTATATTATAAACATCTTCTTAAGCATCTATGCTTAATAAATCCTATCTGTAACCTTGGAAATCTTAATCTCTACAAGTCTCCCGAGGCATGGCTTCTCCTCTATTAAATCTTACACAAAAGAAGACCTTTGTTTGACTCATCTGGCATGTTTGGCATCTTTAATCTGTATGCACCGTCTCTGACTTAGTTGTTCAATTCTCATTTAAAAATCAAACTTTTCTCCAATAAATGTGGAATTACTAATGCCCAGAGACAAACCACAGAAGATTAGGTTAACAGTAGGATATAAACAAGGATATATCTGATTCCTATTGGTATTCATCCTGGCCCTCATTATCTGTGTCTCTTCTCTGTGCGCCTGAGAGAAAGGTATCTTCCAGACAGCCTGTTGCCTCTCAAGTCTATTGATTTCCACTAAGCCATGTCAATATCTTGTCCTCTGCGGCAGGTTTTGGGATTCTTCCAGAGAGCCTGGAATCAGTTCACTGTGGCTGTAGAGGTAAACCCTAAAAACTGGGCTGCGTATGAAGGCAGAGCTGTCACCAGTCTACAGATGGACAACATGTTTGCAGCCCTACAGGATATAAACTGTGCTATAAAGGTTGTTTTGGAGAATGATTTCATCCTGTATGTTTTTTGTTTGTTTTTTAGCTCTGTTATAGTATATATATATATATATTAGGGCTGCACGATTTGGGGAAAATGTCATATTGTGATAATAGAGGTCAATATTGCGATTGCGATATAATAAACAAATGGTTTCATGAGTCAACTTGCTTGGTTCTCAAGGAAAATAAATGCACACACAGATTAGTGATAATCTGCCTAAAGAAAAAAGTTCTTTAGTCAAGAGCAGTGAGTGTTTTTCTCTGTTGCCTTTGTTCTTTGATTAACTTTAGCGACAGATAAAATTAGTGGCTACTGTGTACTGTCCCTTTAAGACCGTTCATCATAAGACTACTCTTATGTTATTAAGATACTCAACAAAAAGACATTTTGGCATAATTGTGTGTGTTATTGTTCGTTCAAGCTCGAAAGAGAACTGTATTCTGGCATGCTGTTTTGTGCGCACGCACGATATTAGCGCGAGTCTTTCTGTGTGTCACAGTCAGACATTCACAGGCAGCGCATTCATTTTGGCATACATGTGTGTTGTTCGTTCTACCGCGAAAGAGAACTTGATACTGGCGCGCTGTCTGTGCGATGCTGGCACGCGTCTATCTGTGGGTCGTGTGTGTGTGTGTGTGTGTCAGGAGGACATTCACTGACAGCGCGTTCTTTTTTGTCTTATTGCGCATGAATGGTTTAAAAGCATTTGCTTTGAATAAGAGCGGGATCATGTAACACTAGCCAAAGGATGCCAAAAATTAACAGATGCTGCGTTAATTGCGTTAACAGCGCTAATTTGTTTATTTATATAAAATCGCAGCATTTTGCTCATATAATCGCGTAGGCTTGACATTGCGATTGCGATACGATTAATCGTGCAGCACTAAATATATATATATATTCAGCAAGGATGCAAAAAGTGACAGAAAAGACATACAGTATATAATGTTTATAATGTTACAAATTATTTCTGTCAAGTAAATGCTCATTTTAAGTTTCTATTCATCAAAAAATCCTGAAAAAAACACATTCGTATTTACACCCCCCAAATAAATGGTTTCAAGTCAGTTATTTATATCTTTTGCTGTAGTGGAAATATCAGTTTACATTTCCAAATATTCCTTTTTGCCATTAATTGTAATAATCCAGAGATATTTTTGTATATACAAGGAGCCTGACTCCAGCCAGTGCTCCACAGGGAGATCTGATCTCCCTATCATCGAGTCCATCTGGGATTACATAAAGAAACAGAAAAAACTGAGACAGCCAAATCCAGAAAAACTGCAACGTCTTTAAGACACTTGAAGAAACCTTCCTGCAAAGCTCCCCAAAAAACTATGTCCAAGTGTACCGAGGACAAAGGCTGTTTCAGACACAAAGGGTGATCACACCAAATATTGATTTGATTTAGTTAACACAATTTTTTACAAAAGTGCCTAAACTTCTCACTGTACTGTAGCTTTGCAGGAAGGTTTCTTCAAGGTTCTTGAAGACGTTACCCCAGATCTTTTGGATTTAGTCTGTCTCAGTTTTTTCACAGATGGACTCGATGATGGTGATATAAATAAAGATATAAATAACTGGCTTAAAACCTTTATTTTGGTGAAAATACTAACGTGCCTAAGACTTTTGCAAAAATACTGTATATTTATTTTTTTATTTTTTTTTATTTTTTTTTACAAAAATGTCTTGGCCATTTTTTTTTCATTCAATGAAAATTAATTTGTATTTTTTTTGTGAATTATTTCTTTAATTCCTCTTTTCTTTGATCTTCTTAGTGTAACCCTCTCGCAGAACAGCTCTTCACAAACCGAGGTCTGATCCAGCAGTTCATGGGGAATAAATCTAATGCCATGAAGGACTACCAGACCGCCATCAGCCTCAACCCGGGATATGCCCTCGCTTACTTCAACGCTGCCAACCTCTTCTTTTACAACGGACAGTTTGAGCAGGTAAAACCCGAGGCAGTTCACTACTGACACACTATTCTCTTGAGACTCTCTAGGCGAGAGCCACTGAGATATTTAGTGAGACTGTTTTTTTTGTTTTTTTCTGGGACACAGGCATGTGAGTTCTACAGCCGAGCTTTTGAGCTGGATCCCTCAGATGAGTCTGTCATCCTGAACCGAGCCATCACTCACGCTCTGTTGCGGAAGGTCACAGAATCCCTGCAGGATTTCAATGAGGCTCTCTACCTTAACCCGCAATCTGCACATGCCTACTTTAACAGAGCCAACCTATACTGCTCTCTCAGACAGTTCCAATCAGCCGAGAGGGACCTTACACAAGGTGAGCTGTAGGAGGTTGAGTTCACTGCCACTTTCTACCATATTCTAGACACTCATTCATCATTATGTCCCCTCAAGTCGACTTAATACCCTGATATACTTCAAGTGAAATTGAAGATGAACTGGTGTGATAGTTTTGAACAAAATCAGGGCAAAACAAATTTAGTCTGAAGTTTGTTTAGTTAGAAAAAGCTTGCCAAAGTGAACTTTCAGAAAACGTTAGGCTGGTAAACGCCTTCAAACTACCAATGGTTAATGGCGATTACGTAATAGGTGGGTGTGGCTCGGTGGCTCCACCTTCTTTTACATGGAAACCTTGTCCGGTTCATTTTTTCGGTTCAGTCCATCGAGGTCAAATACAAGTAAAAACACAAACACACTGGAGTGCCACTTATATAGTACAAATTAAAGTAATTCTAACTGAAAGCGACACTGACACTGACACTTTTTTCATGTTTTATACTGTAAAGCTTCTTGCTTCAAAGCAATTTATTATATAAATTAACGTGACTTAAATTAAGTGCTCAATTGCAGAGCTTGTGCAGACGTATCCACGTGGTTATGTTCATATTCTTTCTTAATTGAAGGGGTTGAGAGGGTCTGATTATAATTTAACCAACAGTAATTCTGGATTGCGTCCACCAACAAGTAAATAGGAAATAAGCGAATCAGAACACTGCGTGCCAAACCAGCAGTATGTGCGCAAGCGTGAACCACTAGTGTTTCTGTCTCACTCTGGATCTGCCACTGCATCACAGTTCTCTCTGCGTGGCGTGGAGTGTCCGTTTTTATGTCGGCTCTCATGTTAACTGGTTAGAGCTTGTGTTAGAGCACAATGCCTGCGTGACACACACACTTCTCGAGCCGCGCCAAAACCGCGTGCTAGAAATAGAACCGCAACCGACGCCTATTTTTCACGCAACACGCAAGAGTGTTGGAAGTTTTCAGACAAAATAGAAGGCGCAAATACATATTGATAAATTACATTTTGATGCTTGAAAGTCTCTCGGTTTTGACAAATGCATATAATTGTAATTTAAAAAATCAGGCCTAATTATCGATTTTCAAATATTGCCCATCAATGGGCCTACAGAACGAAATATTCTGTAGCCTATTTTGCCGTCAATACTGCCGACGTTGTCTTTGCTGTATCAGGCTATATATATTATGTTTAACTTCCAAATGTAGATGGTCTGTCGGCGCACAGAGCCACGCAGTCGCAGACAGCACGTGAAGTTCGTGAACACCGAATTCCCTTTTCTTTCTGATCTATTTGTGTTTGAACAGACATGTGCACGAAAAAATAAGCCAGTGTCCGTCTCAACGAGTTTCCCCGTAAACGCAGTCAAAATAAAACGGATGCGTGTCATTACCGGTATTAGATACGTGCATTTATCTTAAAGGGACAGCACCCAATATACCTGCAGCTGTTTGTGTCACCAAAGTTAATCAAACAACAAAAGAGAAAGAGAAAAATCACGTTTTGTCAAAAGATAAACTGTATTAATACCTAATACAGTTAATTTACCTGAAAAACATAAAGCACTGCTTTATTTCCTGTGTATTTGTGTTTAATTGTATTTATATTTGTATTTTGTTTATTAGTTTCTATGCAGATGCACTAGGCCTACCCTACACAATTACCCCAATCATCCTGGAATTATTAATTCTTTACAAAAAGAGCTATTCAAATCATCAGGTGAAATTGTTTTCAGGAAGTAGCAGTAAAGCAAGAAGAAGAAGTGCAAGATAGTTTTTTTAAATTTCATTTGACTCTATGTGCCTATAGGGGTGGGTTGGGGATGGTGGCAATGTGGTATCTGGATATTTGCCGCGGGACGAGGGCTTTGATTACCTCTCTCTTTTTTGACCATACATGTGTTTGCACCCCTGCTTTATAGTGTCAGTCAAAGAATTTTTGCACCAAAAACTAGTTTCTCATTAACTCATTAGCGCGTTTTTGTCCAATAGTATGAAACAGAATTTGCTTGTTCATTAATATCCATTGCAGAGACAAAAAACTATCCAACTTTTTAATCATATTCTTAATTGTATTTCAAGCTGACTTGGAAATGCTAACCTTATGCCAACTAATTTGCTACTACGCAGATATCATTGATTCTCTGAGCTGGGTGTTTCTCATCACGCCTACGAATACTGAAGGTCACATTAATCTTGTAGCTTGTCAAGAGAGAGCAGGTCTAAAGGCTGATCTACAGCATATACTGTATTGTGTTTCTTGATTTCATGGACGTATATACAGAAGTGGCCAAAAGTGATGTCCGGAGGGGATATTTGCAAATTATTTGCTTTTAATTTCTGGTCACCCTCATGTTGTTTTACGTGTGTGTGTGTGTGTGTGTGTGTGTGTGTGTGTGTGTGTGTGTGTGTGTGTGTGTGTGTGTGTGTGTGTGTGTGTGTGTGTGTGTGTGTGTGTGTGTGTGTGTGTGTGTGTGTGTGTGTTTGTGTCTGTGAGAGAGAGAGTGTGAACTACCATTAAAAAGTTTGTGGATGTTTCTGAACGCAAAGCAACATACAGTAGTGAAATTCGAATAGTATTTTATTTTTTGAATAATAAATTACAGATTGAATATTCGTGCACACCCCTGCTGACACTCTGCTCTGGTGCATCAACTCAAGCACTCTGTGGTAATCACAGGTAAACTGTCTTACCAGTCAGGTGTTTGTCATGAGAAGTGTATACCATGCTATGGTTTACAGACAGTTATAAGAGTTGATGTTACAAATCTTTTGAAAATCCTTTGTAAACTCATTGCTTTAGCTTAGAGAAATTTATTTTCCCTATTAAATACGTTTTCTCAATTGTTTTGTTTATTGGTCTAATTCTGGTCTCTCTTTCTAATAAAACTTGCATTGGGTTAGCCACTCTATTAATTATCTTGTGCTTCATTCCCACCCTTCTTTTGCATTAAGGAGTTATCACAAAATAAGACTGTTTAGTTGTGCTATCTTACAATCAATATAGTAAGTGTAAGGTGTCGCCGATATAACGGTTTAACTTAAAGTGGCGATGAGGTCTTAAAATGTATGGAAGGGGTCTTAAAGGTATTACATTTAATTCAATGATTCCTGTTGTAAGGATGGTCCACTGAAGGCAAGTTTTGTAGAGAACCCAAGTGCAGTTTATTTACAGAACATGATCAAACATAAAACAAAAGGCACACCGTGACATGAACTCAAAACAAACATGGACATGATGCTTACCAACAGTGTGAACAGTAAACAATACTTGACAAAGACACATGGGAAACATGAGGGTTTAAATACACAAGGATTAATGACTAGACAAGGGACATCTGTGAACAATGAACCAATGACAACACAGAACACGTGGATGAATCACATGACTGACATTAAACTTGAAACAAAACCTGTATATACCCTGTTATTCTTATTTAATGCTTCCTTGCTGAATGTTTTAATTTGTTTTGAAAAAAAATTTACTGACCCAAACTTTTAAATGGTAATGCATATGTTGTACTCAGTACTTATTATTTTTGTTATCAGTGCTTATCAATGATAGTGCTTATCATTATCAGTAATCATTCAGTGCTTATTATTTTTATCATCTACGATTATTATAATTAATATCTTTCCTCATCAGTCATTGTGGTATAATTTGAGTTGCAACCACCCCTATACGGCACACAAAAACAAAGCAAACAGTGGTTGGTCAGTCAAACCAGGCAGTTCTTGGTCTAAACCAGCTGACTTTTAACTTAAAGTCCAAACACAGACTACATTGAGTGAGTGAGTGAGTGAGTGAGTGAGTGAGTGAGTGAGTGAGTGAGTGAGTGAGTGAGTGAGTGAGTGAGTGAGTGAGTGAGTGAGTGAGTGAGTGAGTGAGTGAGTGAGTGAGTGAGTGAGTGAGTGAGTGAGTGAGTGAGTGAGTGAGTGAGTGAGTGAGCGAGCGAGCGAGCGTGTCTGAGTCTGTGTGTGTGTGAAGCAGATGGATGCCATCAGTGCACACCTTCACACACGAGAGGACCAGAGCAGGATGGGTGTGAACACATAGCTGCCTCAGAAAAAAAAAACTGAAAAAAAAACAATTGAAAACAAATGCAGCAGCCATGTCCCTTTACTTCTGTATAACAAGAGACAGGTGGTTACTATGGTTACAGTGTAAACTAATTATAGATTTCCTCTTGGCAGGCTGCATATTTATGTAGTCGAACGCAAGGATGTGCAAGCATTTCTGATGAAAAACCAGAGGTTCTTAGAGTCCATTCCTAATTCCCTCTGTCTGCGGCTGAAACAGGTGGGATATTAGGAAACAGATGGCCCTCGGTATCTAATGAGTGTGTTCTCTGTGAATGGAGTAATCACTTGCTATTTCAGCATGCCGTTTCAAACAGTATAATTTAGTTAGCTGTAAATAGACACATTGAACACTTATCCTGTAAGCCCTAAAAATGAGTTTTTATATATTATCTCACTCGAATCAAGGCCATTGAAGCAAAATAACATCTGTAAAGGTACCAGCCGAGTGATGGTAATTTATGCTAATGGAGATGGCAAATTGCTCGCAAATTGTCCCTCTTGTGTGAACTAAAAAGTTTCGCTCTCTTTTGCCTGATGTTTCAGTCTGGAATAAACACTGTGTGTTGTGCGGTAGCCTAATATTAATGTCAGTCTCTGCGTGAGAAGAATAAAGCCGAGAGATTGAACAAAGATGTTGTGGTGAAGACCTCTGTGTAAACAGGAGACAGGTTGATTAAAGCTGAGAGTGTTATTTTGCTCTAACACATCTCTCTGTGTGTGTTTCTTAAAGCTCTAGTGCTGCAGCCTGGAGATGCTCTTCTCTATAAGCTTCGGGCTGATGTCCGGGGTCGTCTGGGGTGGACGGAGCAGGCTCTCGAGGACTACAGGATTGCAGTGGAACTTCAGAACTCGAAGTCGTAAATTTTTACGTTTATGAGCTAATGCAACACATTTTTGTCTTAACTTAATTTCATTGCATGCAATCAGTTCAAATTTTTAAAATAAGAGTTTGTGAAACTACATTAAAAAAATACTGGCCATAACTGAAGGTGTGGAAATCCATCATCCAGCCATGTATTATAATACTCCAGTACTCCAGAGAAATATCAATAGTAAATATTTTGTAAAAAAGCCAAAATAATAGTCATGGTTTTAATAATTTTTGTATTCAATTCATTTTAATACTTTATTTCATTACATTAAAAATATTACTCTCTTTAATTCATATTTCAATTTTTTTTAAGTGAATAAGACATTTACATTTATTGCTGCAGCTATTAGAACTTTGACCTCAGTTTTATGCAGAAACTTGTTATAATTATTAGATGCACAAAAGTTTGTAAAAAATAAAGTAAAGTAAAAATGGTAATATTGTGAAATATTGTTACATTTTTTTCTCACATGATCCTTCAGAAATCATTCTGATATGCTGATTTGGTGTACAAATATGAATTACTTTTACTTTTTTATTAATTAGAAGTATTCATTTTTTTTTTTTAATGATATAATGGTATAATTTGAATGGTATAATTTCCTGATGGCACAAAGATAGTATTGTTGTTAGATGTACAATCATGGTCAAAAATATTAACACCCTTGGTAAATATGAACAAAGAAAATCTCTTTATGAAATAAATGTTTTTCTCCAAAACACATTGGCCACAATTAATGGCCCCCTTTTATTCAATACTTTTTTCAACCTCCTTTTGCCAAGATAACAGCTCTGAGTCTTCTCCTATTATGCCTGATGAGTTTGGAGAACACCTGACAGGAGATCAGAGACCATTCCTTCATACAGAATCTCTCCAGATCCTTAGATCCCTAGAATCCATAATACCATGTATCTGAACAAGATGTCCAGGACCTCCAGCAAAAAAATAAGCCCACAACATTAAAGATCAGTGTATTTCACCGTGGGCATCGGGTACTTTTTATCCCTGTTGCACCAAACTCATCTGGTGGGTTTACTGCCAAAAGCTCTTTTTTAGTTTCATCCAACCATAAAACCAGGTCCCTTTTGAAGTTCCAGTCGTGACAACTAAATATGCTGGAGTTTATTTTTGGATGAGCGAGGAGGATTTTTCTTGAAACCCTCTAAACAGTTTGAGATGATGTAGGGGTTGTTTGAATGTTAGGCTTTATGACCCCGAGACTCAACTAATCTCTGCAATTCTCCATCTGTGATCCTTGGAGAGTCTTTGGCCACTCAAACTCTCCTCCTCACCGTGCATTAGGATGATACATACACACGTCCTCTTCCAGGCAGATTCGTAACATCTTTAGTTGATTGGAACTTATTAATTATTGCCCTGATGGAAATGGGGATTTCCAATGCTCTAGCTATTTTCTTACAGCCACTTTCTATTTTGTGAAGCTCGACAATCTTTTGCTGCACATCACAACTATATTATTTCGTTTTACTCATTGTGATGGATGATTAAGGGAATTTGGCCTTCAGTCATGGCTAGACAATTTCATATTCCTAGTCACCTTGGTGTACTAACATTTTTAAATCTGAATTGGAATATACTTCAGAGAAAGTTTACTCAAAATAATTTCTAGGGGTGCCAATAATTGTGGCCATCGTGTTTTGGAGAAAAACATTTATTTCATAATACCCAGGGGGCAAAGGGGGTTTAGCAGACATGGACTGCTGTAAAAGGTTGTCATATAAAAATGAAATCTATGATGTCTGAGGATCACAACCTGGGTGGACAACCCGGTCAACAAGCTGCGGGAAACTTGTAATTAGGGTCAAAACAATGCTACCTCAAATTCTGCTTTAACTCCCCGGAATCACCCAAACATGCTAAAAAGGTTTAATTATATTCATGAATCCTGAGGCATATCTCCCTGATACTTAATGCTTCAAAAGAGTGGAAGATAAGCTTTCATCTGATGCCTTGATTGTACATGTAATTAGAATGTAAGAGTTAACAATGCCTCTCAATTCATAGGTAGGCCAAAAAAAGAAAAAAATATGGAACATTCCATTTGTAATCGGTAGCATTCTTTTCCCTTTGTTGTTGTTCAAATAAACAAATTACCATGTGAGGTTAACTTTTACTAGATGAAATCATATTTTGATCATTTTCACTAACCAGACAGTCCTCATGGCCCATAACACATTTAGAGGGAATTCAATTTCAAGCCTATAATAGCCTGTCAATTCAAACAAGATCCAAGAAAGAAGTTTACCATTAACTGGTGTTAAAGGGTTAGTTCACCCAAAAATGAAAATTCTGTCAGTAATTACTCACCCTCATGTTGTTCCAACCGCGTAAGACCTTCGTTCATCTTCGGAACACAAATTAAGATATTTTTGATGAAATCTGAGCCATGTCTCACTCCTCCATAGGCTGCTATGTGACCGAAACTTGCTGGCCCAGAAAAGTTATTAAAGAGATCGTTAATATAGTCCAAGTGACTCCAGGGGCTCAATCTTAAGTATATCAAGCGACGAGAATACTTTTTGTGCGCAAAAACCAACAAAAATAACGACTTTATTCCACTTTTCATTTCCTTCTCTCTGGGCCTCGTAGCGTTTTTGCGCTGCGCGTCTGTGTTGCACGCCATCACGCATCACACACATGACTGGCGTCGGCCAATAGTGAGCCTACGTGGTGACGTGTAACACAGACGCGCTGCGCAAAAACACTACGCGAACCAACTAGAGGCCCAGAGAGAAGGAAATGAAAAGTGGAATAAAGTCGTTATTTTTGTTTGTTTTTGCGCACAAAAAGTATTCTCGTCGCTTGATATACTTAAGATTGAGCCACTGGAGTCACTTGGACTATATTAACGATCTCTTTAATGACTTTTCTGGGCCAGCAAGTTTCGGTCACATAGCAGCCTATGGAGGAGTGAGGCATAGCTCAGATTTCATCAAAAATATCTTAATTTGTGTTCCGAAGATGAACGAAGGTCTTACGCGGTTGGAACAACATGAGGGTGAGCAATTACTGACAGAATTTTCATTTTTGGGTAAACTAACCCTTTAATTGTATACTGCTCTGTTTCTGTGCAGTATATCGTTTGCATATTTATGCAATATCTATTATTTGTATTGCAATGTCTAGTATTTCTAATATTCTTTCACAAGTGGGATAGCTTTATTACGGTGACCGGGAGGGGACATGTTCGGTTCACTTATTTTTGTTGTGGCCACAACATATAAACTCGTGGGAACGTGATATTAAGTCGTGGGAACGTCATAATATCTCGTGGGAACGTCATATTAAGTCGTGGCCACAAGATCATTTTGTTGAGGTAACGACATCATTATGTCGTGGCCACGCGATGCAAAGTCGTGGCCTCGAGATCATATGTTGAGGGAACGATATATTTTTCTCGTGGCCACGAGATCATTTTGTTGAGGTAACGACATCATTATGTCGTGGCCACGCGTTGAGGGAGCCACAGCGGCCAATACTGTAACCGTACCATAGACTGGGCTACAGCAGAGATGGAGATGACTGAAGAAATAACATTTTACTTTAAATTAGGAATGTCATATAAAGATATAGTGCGGTCTTTGGCATTAAGACATGCGTACGTTATAAGTGAAAGACACATGAAGCGCATTCTTAGACTTTGTCGCACGCATATTTAGGGACCGTCTCAAAATTACATGCGACATTGGCATAAACATTTCTAACTTCAATAGCATTTGAAGACAATGACTTACAGTCATAAAACCAACTGTACACTGTTCACCCAGGTCTCATGTATGATGCACACCTTTTAGATTTTTTATATTTATGACAATAAACTGCTAAATCATATGCAAATATTGTAGGCCTATTTCACTACTGCCACATACCTGACACCTAGATGAACAATGTAGGCTACAGTTGGTTTTATGACTGTAAGTCATTGTCTTCAAATGCTATTGAGCTTTAAATGTGGTCATATTCTGTATATGATCCCACACAGTAGTGAAATACATAGCATTATTTGCATATGATTTAGCAGTTTACTGTCATACATATAAAAAATATTAAAGGTGCATCATACATGAGACCTATATGAACAATGTACAGTTGGTTTTATGACTGTAAGTCACTGTCTTCAAATGCTATTGAGCTTTAAATATTGTCATATTCTGTATATGATCCCATACAGTAGTGAAATACATAGCAATATTTGCATATGATTTAGCATTTTGTCATAAATATAAAAAATATTAAAGGTGTGCATCATACATGAGACCTATATGAACAATATACAGTTGGTTTTATGAGTCATTGTCTTCAAATGATATTGAGCTTTAAATATTGTCATATTTTGTGTATGATCCCATACAGTAGAGATGTGAAATAGGCCTACAATATTTGCATATGATTCAGCAGTTTATTGTCATAAATATCAAAAATCTAAAAGGTGTGCATCATACATGAGACCTGGGTGAACAATGTACAATTGGTTTTATGACTGTAAGTCATTGTCTTCAAATGCTATTGAAGTTAGAAACGTTTATGCCAATGTCGCATGTAATTTTGAGACGGTCCCTAAATATGCGTGCGACAAAAAAAGTCTAAGAATGCGCTTATCTTTATAACGTACCCATGTCTTAATGCCAAAGACCGCACTATATCTTTATATGACATTCCTAATTTAAAGTAAAATGTTATTTCTTCAGTCATCTCCATCTCTGCTGTAGCCCAGTCTATGGTACGGTTACAGTATTGGCCGCGGTGGCTCCCTCAACGCGTGGCCACGACATAATGATGTCGTTACCTCAACAAAATGATCTCGTGGCCACGAGAAAAATATATCGTTCCCTCAACATATGATCTCGAGGCCACGACTTTGCATCGCGTGGCCACGACATAATGATGTCGTTACCTCAACAAAATGATCTTGTGGCCACGACTTAATATGACGTTCCCACGAGATATTATGACGTTCCCACGACTTAATATCACGTTCCCACGAGTTTATATGTTGTGGCCACGACAAAAATAAGTGAACCGAACATGTCCCCTACCGGTCACCGTACTTTATTTATTCTATCAAAATAAAAAAAAAGGATTTGAGGATTTTGGGTTAGGCTGGTTACTGTTCAATCCTGGTGTTTGGAGTGTGAGACAAAGGTACTGACAACTAAATGCTGATAGACTAAAATACACAGGAGTCATGTGTGGAGTAGGTTTAAAAGTATTTACTGATTAAAACTGTTACATTAAGTAGCAAGTTGTACCAAAAAAATAAAAGCGATTAATGAAACAGACAAACAAATGGGGTCAATAGGATGTGTCACATCACGTGATTTACTTGCCAAAACTGTGATAGGCAATTTGGTAGTCCTATATATATTTTATGTCTATGGTCCTAGGGATAATGAAAGAAATGAAAATTAGCCCATGATGTACTCACCCTGACGTCATCTTAGGTGTATATGACTTTCTTTTTTCAGAAGAATACAATCAGAGTTATATTAAAAAGTCTCCTGGCTCTTCCAAGCTTTATAATGACAGTCAATGGGTATATATTTTTCATCAAAGTGCCTCTATCCATCATAAAAGTGCATTTATCCATCATAAAAGTGCGTCTATCCATCATAAAAGTGCATTTATCCATCATAAAAGTGCATCTATCCATCATAAAAATGCATCTGTCCATCATAAAAGTGCATCTATCCATGATAAAAGTGCATCTATCCATCATAAAAATGCATCTGTCCATCATAAAAGTGCATCTATCCATGATAAAAGTGCATCTATCCATCATAAAAATGCATCTGTCCATCATAAAAGTGCATCTATCCATGATAAAAGTGCATTTATCCATCATAAAAGTGCATTTATCCATCATAAAAGTGCATCTATCCATCATAAAAGTGCATCTATCCATCATAAAAATGCATCTGTCCATCATAAAAGTGCATCTATCCATCATAAAAGTGCATCTATCCATCATAAAAATGCATCTGTCCATCATAAAAGTGCATCTATCCATGATAAAAGTGCATTTATCCATCATAAAAGTTCTCCTATCCATCATAAAAGTGCATCTATCCATCATAAAAGTGCATCTATCCATGATAAAAGAGCATTCATCCATCATAAAAGTGCATCTATCCATGATAAAAGTGCATCCATCCATCATAAAAATGCATCTGTCCATCATAAAAGTGCATCTATCCATGATAAAAGTGCATCTATCATCATAAAAATGCATGTCCATCATAAAAGTGCATCTATCCATGATAAAAGTGCATCTATCCATCATAAAAATGCATGTCCATCATAAAAGTGCATCTATCCATGATAAAAGTGCATCTATCCATCATAAAAGTGCATCTATCCATCATAAAAATGCATCTGTCCATCATAAAAGTGCATCTATCCATGATAAAAGTGCATTTATCCATCATAAAAGTTCTCCTATCCACCATAAAAGTGCAGCTATCCATCATAAAAGTGCATCCATCCATCATAAAAATGCATCTGTCCATCATAAAAGTGCATCTATCCATTATAAAAGTGCATCTATCCATCATAAAAATGCATCTGTCCATCATAAAAGTGCATCTATCCATGATAAAAGTGCATCTATCCATCATAAAAATGCATCTGTCCATCATAAAATTGCATCTATCCATGATAAAAGTGCATTCATCCATCATAAAAGTTCTCCTATCCATCATAAAAGTGCATCTATCCATCATAAAAGTGCATCTATCCATGATAAAAATGCATTTATCCATCATAAAAGTGCATTTATCTATCAGTGCTCAGCTTGTTTCTAGCATAAAGTATCAGGGAGATATGCCTCAGGATTCATGAATATAATTAAACCTTTTTAGCATGTTTGGGTGATTCCGGGGAGTTAAAGCAGAATTTGAGGTAGCATTGTTTTGACCCTAATTACAAGTTTCCAGCAGCTTGTTGACCGGGTTGTCCATCCAGGTTGTGATCCTCAGACATCATAGATTTCATTTTTATATGACAACCTTTTACAGCAGCCCATGTCTAATTTTCAAAAAAAAAACAGGTGTTTTGCCCCCTGGGTATAATGTGATATTCTCCCCAATTTAAATAGTTTTACTTCAATGAAAGGTTTGATTTTTTTGCGAAAGTTTTGAATAAAAGTCCAAAAGGATAAACAATGCAGATTTACCAAGAGTGCCAATAATTGACCATGCCTGTATGTAAGCTTAGGTTTTGGACTGCATAAGAGCTGCGTTTTGTTTTCTGTCAACCAAGGACTAAAGTACCTGCAGATTCTCATTCATCTCAGTAGCAGATGGTCAGCTGGTTCATGCAGCTCATAAGTAAACAACCTTCATTGGACTTCATGCAGTTCTGGTCTCTGGTCAAACATCTACTATAATATATGTTTTTGCCGATTTGCATGCTTGTGAATGCTTTCATTTAATCAGAATACATTTGATCATCAATGGAGTGAGATGCTTTTTTCCCTCAAGAGTTTGAGTTAGACGTTTGACTAAATTATTAGCAGAAGTTTAATACTTAGGATTTAGAACAAACTCTAACTAGAATTCTTCATATTTATTAAGTGACAAACAATGTGAAACAGTTAATCAGTTGATTTATTAATTCACTGACTATAGTTCTAACTAATTGAGGTTCTAACAGCTGGACCCGAACAGCTGTATCCGATGTCTGAAATCCCTATTTGAAGCATTCAGGTCACCTTATATGACACTCGGCAGAAACGCTGGTCTTAACTAGATGGAAAGAAAGAAAACACCTGCTGAATGATCTGGCTCCTCTCCAGTTCAGAGAGAGAGAGATGGAGAGAGGCTCAGAGAGAAGAGTGTGAAGACAGCCATCTGCTCCTCACATGTTGTGCTCTGACTGAGCTCATTACATTTCAAGGACAACACAAGTCTCCATCTGTGAGGAAAAAATGAGGTATCACTCAAATTCTCACAAAAGTGTTTCAGAATTTTGCAATCTCGTCCTATTTTCAAGGTGCAAGCTTTTTGAAATGGAGTGTCTTGGGGGTGAAAAGGGTCAAATTATTCCAGCGTGAAATGGTTATTTAACATGTCTTACCAGGTGTCTTCCTTTACGAATAGAATCCAGTTGACCATTAACTTTGCTTTCAAGCGACATCTATGTTTTCTTACAGATCAGACGGATGACGAATTGTTTGTGTTCCTCATTTGTAAGTCACTGTGGATAAAAGTATCATCTAAATGAGTAAATCTAAATGTTTGCTCACAGCTGATGATTAAATATCCCAAAATTCCATTGACCTTTGAAAAATTGACTGTAATTTAGTTACGTCCACCATATTAGGCGTCTTTAATGCAATGCAAACATTGTTTTTAAGAACTAAAATTAATCATTTGTTATTTAATTCATTTTTAATTATATACACTAACACACTCACCAGCCACTTTATTAGGTACACCTGTTCAACTGCTCATTAACGCAAATATCTAAGCCAATCACATGGCAGCAACTCAATGCATTTAGGCATTTAGACATGGTCAAGACGATCTGCTGAAGTTCAAACTGAGCATCATAATGGGGAAGAAAGGTGATTTAAGTGACTCTAAAGGCGGGCATACACTGTGCGATTTTCGCCCGATTTTGAGCCGAATTCTGACTCGTGCGACTCTTTTTCGGGTCGGGCCGATTTTCAGCTTTGTCGTGCGTCGTTTGTCGTGTAGTGTTCGTGCAGTGTACAGGGGGAAACGAGAGGCTATTAACCTCTCCCGACCGGCAATCGGATGGTCGGATGAATTTCTGGCATGTTAGAAATTTTGGTCGCTCCTCGTGACTATATCGCACAGTTGAAGCAGAGCTACGAACTGATCGCCCTAAACTCAGTGTTTTTCCCCTCACTGCACCTGCGCGAAAACAGAAGTTTAACCATTTCATGTGCAGCAAAAAAAAAAAAAAAAAAAAAAAAAAACCGAAAAGAGGGAGATAAGTTCTGTAGTTCAAACTAGCTACAAATTACTGTTGCTTACCTCCAGTTCCTGTTGCAAAATGGATTAACCATTACCCAAGTCTTCCAAGCCACCAGCGATCTACACCGTGCATTTTTTTTATTAATTTGTTAAACAATGTTTTTGAAATAAAGCTGTTTTTAACTTTCATTGATGACTAATTATTGCAGTGTTCGGACTCGGACATATTATAGACTGTTAATAATTAATTATATGGCTATAATTCACTGTAATCGACCTTAATGTTTTAGACAAAAAGGAGGAAGCTTCTATGTAATATTTTATTATCCTCACAGCGCGTTGGTTATGCGGTGATGCGCTATGAAATTATTGCGTGGCAATTTAATTATAATAGCCTATAAATTTTATAATAAAAATAGCCTAGTCCTTCCCTAATAATAATAATAATAATAATACCAATTTAAAACATACATTAGAAATGCTAAATCATCTTGATATTGATAGCTGATGCGTGTTTTGATAATATCTCTGGATTCATGATATCATCTATAGGCGCAACCCAGGGTTTATCGCGCTGATTCACGCATATTTCACACGTACAGTGTGAGCAGTGAAGTCGCAGCTCGATGATCGGACCGTATAGTGTGAGCACATAAATCCTGAGCTTTGGCTTTACATCGCATGCGATCTACTCGTTCAGTGTGAGTAGGTACCTTGCTGAAATCGCCCAGACATCGCACAGTGTATGCCCGCCTTAAACGTGGCGTGGTTGTTGGTGCCAGATGGGCTGGTCTGAGTAATTCAGAAACTGCTGATCTACTGGGACTTGGTGTCAGAGAATGGTCTGAAAAAGAGGAAATATTCAGTGATTGGCAGTTCTGTGGGCGAAAAGGCCTTGTTGAGGTCAGAGGAGAATGACCAGACATGGTGCAAGGCAAGGCACTTTTATTATTTAAAACAGCCACTGCTGACCAAAGTGCTGTGCACTTAATCACTTCAGACAATAAAATACATAAATACAAATACACACATGAACACACGCAAATTCATAAAATTACATAGAACCAAAAGCCAGAGAGAAAAACTAAGTCTTTAGTGAGGATTTAAAGCTATCAACATTGGAAGACAGCCTTAAGTGCTCCGGCAAATCATTCCACAGACGTGGAGCAGCAACAGAAAAGGCTTGATCACCCTTTAACTTCAATCTATATTGTTACACAGTCAGCATTAGTTTGTTTGAAGACCTTAAGGGCCTAGAACATTTCCGGTGGAGAAGAAGATCTGTAATGTAGTGAGGAGCCTGGCCGTTTAACCCCTTATACACATACAACAAAACCTTGAACTTAACACTATTCGACTGGCAACCAATGAAGCGAAGAAAGAACAGGCGAAATATGTTCCCTAGCGTCTTGTACCAATTGTAGGCGGGATAAGGAGGACTTAGCCACACCAAGGTATACAGTGAGTTACAATAATCCAGCCTGGAGGAAATAAATGCACGAATCACCAAATCTTTTACTGTTAAAAATGCTTTAAATTTTGGATTACATCACTCCTATTTTGGAGTCCTTATGCTAGCTCCCTGTCAGGTTTGGGGTTGATTTTAAAATTCTCATGCTTACTTATAAGGCTTTGCATGGTCTTGCTCCTCAATATTTGTCAGAACTCTTAATCCCCTGCATCCCAACGCGTGATCTCCGCTCCTTCGAAGCTGGTCTTTTAACTGTCCCGCCAACTCGTTTAAGATCTATGGGTGATAGGGCTTTCTCTTCATTTGCTCCAAAACTATGGAACTCTCTGCCCTCTGAGATTAGGCAAGCAGAATCTCTGTGTTTTTAAAGCTATTTTTTCTATACCACTTACTTGTGCAATTTATTTGATAACATTTTATTTTTGTATTGTATATTTGAATGTACAGTACTTCTCTTTTATGAATGCTTGTATATTGTTGTATTTCTCTTTTATTTTTTCTTATTTTTGTGAAGCGCTATAGAAAATAAAAACTCAACAACCGAGGTCTGCAGAAGAGCATCTCTGAACTAGCAACACGTCCAACCTTGAAGCAGATGGGCTCCAGCAGCAGAAGATACACCACTGCCACTGCTGTCAGATGAGAACGGGAAACTGAGCCTACAAATGCACGGGCTCACCAAAATTGGACAGTAGAAGACTGGAAAAAACATTGCCTGGTCTGATGAGTCTCGATTTCTGATGTGACATTCAGATGATAGGACAGAATTTGGCTTAAACAACATGAAAGCATGGATCCACCCTGACTGTATCAATGGTTCAGGCTGCTGGTGGTGTAATGGTGTCAGGGAGACTTTCTTGGCTCACTTTGGGCCCTTTAGTACCAATTGAGCACCGTTTAAACTCAACAGCCTACCGGAGTATTGTTGCTGACCATGTCCATCCCGGTGTCTCATCTTCTGAGGGCTACTTCCAGCAGGATAACATGACATGTCACAAAGCTCAAATCATCTCAGACTGGTTTCTTGAACATGACAATGAGTTCACTAAACTCAAGTGGCCTCCAAATATAAAAAATGGAAATCCACATAGCCTATTACACGTCACTTCACTTCTAAGGATTTGCAGTACAGAGAAAAATATATATAAATATGGATAAAAGTGTCATATGCACATTCAGAGTTGATGTTATATGAATCTGAAACTGTTTTTTCCCCCTCTAGTCCCTCGAAAAGCATTCAATTTCACTGCCGCTGGACTATTTTCTTTAGATCTGGATCCATCACTAGGTGGTGCCAGAAATAAGCACAGATAAGCTTCTTCTTCACACTCAGACTGCTTTGTTGTTATTTTAAGGCATGTTGTGCAGTATAGGAAGAGTGTATAAAGAATATGGCAACTATCACAAAAGATGCCCATATCAGGGTTCCCTTGAATAACTCCAGACTCAAAATACTGAGCCTTTCATTTGTTCAGTGGACCTTTTGTAAAACCTCTTGCTTTGTCATATAAGATGAACAATGTGTTTTATTCAATTTTGGAGGGAAGGGGCATTAAGACGGGCTATGAATTTTAAACAACTAGTGTGGAAACTAAGCCTTCCTGTTCTTTTGACACTGTAAACAGAGCATTAACTGCAGTCTGTCTGCACTGGGAAAGAAAATTGGCCGTATAAACAAATTTCACTCCGAAATTGCTAGTAAATTTCACTAATAATTACAAAGTATTGGCAAGTAACAATGAAAACTAAACATGAAATGTTCTTTCTTGAAACTGGGTGTGTGACTGCATGAGCATAGGTTGGGTTTTAATAAATATTATCCTAAACATAAATATACACAGTTATTTCCAGGGTGCTCTAAACAGTTCCGTTACAGTGTTAAGAGCATGCCAGGTCAGGACATCTCCTTATTCTCCGACCAAAACGATCAGTTATTTATTTATTTATTTTTTTCCACATTTGAAGATGTTACTAATGATAATAAAAACGAAAAAAAGTTCGTCCCAACTATACTAATATAAACATATAAACTATCAGAGTGATTTTAACATAGACAACAGGAAAGACAAAAGATTGTTTGAATTTCTTTATTTTATTGGAAATGGCTTCTTCTTTTCTTTTTTTAATCATTATGCATTTCTATGGACATTGAAACGATGGCCTAGATGTCGTCAGGAAACTATTTTTGTTTCTCAGACACGCCGTCAAACACACACCAGCAGCCGATGGCGTCATGTTACACGCGTGACGTCTGTGAATGTGATGCATGTGGATGTGGAGTAACTGTCCATGGTGCTGAACCCGCCGCAGCGTCGGGATGCGCGTTCCGGAGTCGCGAGGCATCAATGCGCGCATCGTTTGAGCTCGTATTTCTATACTTTCCATCCATAGAAGACTCAAAGCAGTGTCGGAATGCTGCCCAACGACACCTTCAAGAACCTGGAGGATGGTTTATATCTGTTAAACTCCTCCAGCAACGAGACGCATAACGCGGATTCTCACGGCAGCAGCGCGATCTTCATCTCCTTCATCTATTCCGTGGTGTGTCTGGTGGGACTCTGTGGGAACTCGATGGTGATTTATGTGATCTTTAGGTATGCCAAGATGAAAACTGCGACGAACATCTACATTTTGAACTTGGCGATCGCGGATGAGTTACTCATGTTAAGTGTGCCCTTTTTAGTCACCTCTTCTTTACTTCATCACTGGCCCTTTGGTTCGCTCCTGTGCCGTTTGGTTTTAAGCGTTGATGCCATTAACATGTTCACCAGCATCTATTGTCTCACCGTGTTGAGTATTGATCGCTACATCTCCGTGGTGCATCCCATCAAAGCCGCCCGGTACCGGAGACCCACCATCGCCAAAATGGTCAACTTAGGAGTCTGGATGTTCTCCATCCTGGTCATCCTACCCATCATCATCTTCTCCACCACTGCACCCAACTCTGACGGATCGGTGGCTTGCAACATGCAGATGCCTGAGCCCGAGCGTCAGTGGATGGCTGTGTTTGTGATATACGCCTTTCTGATGGGCTTTCTCTTCCCTGTCATTGCCATATGCATGTGCTACATCCTCATCATAGTGAAGATGCGCGTGGTCGCGTTGAAAGCGGGCTGGCAGCAGCGCAAAAAGTCCGAGAGGAAGATCACGCTGATGGTGATGATGGTGGTGACAGTGTTCGTGATCTGCTGGATGCCTTTTCACATCGTGCAGCTGGTGAGCGTGTTCGTCCAGCAGCACAATGCCACTCTCAGTCAGCTGGCTGTGATTTTGGGATATGCCAACAGCTGTGCCAACCCCATCCTGTACGGATTCCTGTCGGACAACTTCAGACGCTCCTTCCAGAGGATTTTATGCCTCCGGTGGTGGGAAAACGCCACGGAGGAGCCCATAGATTACTATGCCACGGCTCTGAAGAGTCGAGGATACAGTGTGGATGACTTTCAGCCGGACAATCTGGAATCGGACAGCACGTACAGGAATGGCACCTGCACATCCAGAACTACAACTATGTAGGATTCTGTATTGCAGCATGAAACTTTTGTTATCTGTTGTCATTGCAGTATATGTTTTTATTTTTTATTTGTCAGACTTTATAATAACTTTCATTATTGACATTATTAGATCATATAATGCTTAATCGGAAGTTAATGTGCATTTGAATGCGCATGAAATTTCAGTTAAACATTCAGGGGTCGGGAACCGTTTTTGACCAAAGAGCCATTTTTGTTTATCCTGGTTAATGCATTTTTCCAGCCAATATAGCCTATATATATATAACATATATATATATAAACACACACACACACACACATATGTAGGCCTACTATTGTACTATTATTGAAATGGTAAATATATATATATATATATATATATATATATATATATATATATATATATATATATATATACCATTTCAATAATAGTACATTTATTAGGTCCACAGACAACTGAAAACAAATAAATATGCAACAAACAATAAACCAGTTGCAATATGGAATTAATTGTGCAGGGCTTTCACTGTGAGTTTGAGTTACCACCTGAGTCGTATAAATCCTCTTCTTCTTGTGAGTGAGTGAGTGAGCGAGTGAGTGAGTGAGCGAAGAACAACGCGCAGTGCTTACATCATCGACTACGTGAATACTCGCCAAGGTGGGCGTTTTGACACATTCTGTGGGTAGGCTACAGGCTGCTTGTCCATGTTCGGCTCGGAGTTTCAATAAAATTATATGTTTCAATAAAATTATATGTTTCAGTCCAGTCACTAATAGCCTATTTTTACATTTTCGCTGCTATTCTAAAAATAGTTTTCACCTTTACCACAAACAAGTTAGCTGCCTGAATCTGAGTGCAGGAGCTCTAGCTCGAACCCCACTGAACACGCACTTTGGCCCGTACTGCCTACTACAACTTGAAATGTATTATTAGCCTATTCTAAACTTTTCTTTTCATTAACTTCGGTAGGTAGCCTACAACACAGTTGTAATTGGTTGCTTTTTCTGCAGAAAGCTGATCTCTATTTATGTGTCCATTTTTTTTTTATTGATCATTGGTAAAGGGTGGCTCACACGAGCCGTAGGTTCCCGACCGCTGCATATGTTGACTTATTAATGGAAGCTATTAGAAAGTAGGCTATGTCGATATGGAAATAATATGTGACGCTCAGATTAAAAAAAAAAAGAAAAGAAAAGAAATATCCACAGCCAAATATTTAGATGTTGTTTAAAATGGAATAAAACGGAGGGGGAGTCTTGCACTCTCAGTGTATTAGCCTATGTGATAAAACCTGATTTGTATAGGATAGGCTACTTGTGCTCGCAAAGCAGGAACAAAACAATGCTACAGTTTTCGGGTTTTATGTTTTGGTTCTGTTTAATGAAATCAGAGCCGCTTCGCTTTGTCATGACACTCAGCCAAAAGTATGCAAATATATGAAAGAAAGAAGACCAATCAAAATGCCGTGTGCAAATATGACGTCACCGCAGCCAGTGAAGTTTTGAGTGTACAGTTCTATCAGTGTTGGTCAGTGAACGTTTTTCAACATTTAATGTTAATGTTATTTTTTGTTGTTGTTAAATAAGTGTTAAGTTGACCCCCCCAAAAAAGGACTACACTTTTTTATATATATGGCACAGGTTCATTGTAGAATATTATATTTCAAGTGAAACAGTTGAATGAGAAGGTTTGGAAAGTTCACTAAACCTAGCCTACATGTTATGTGTTTGACTGTAAGCCTGATCCTGACAGTGAAGGTGAGATCTGATCTGAAGCCTGTGAGAAACGTTTCCATTGCTGTACTTCTGTTTGTGCCTCTGAAGGGAATATGTCTAATACAAGGCTGATCTATGGCTAATCCTTAGTGTAATTCATTTCACCCACAATGTGTAGCCTATATTTATTCATTTATGCTTTTGAATTGTGAAATATTAACAAAACCTCATGATCATAGTTTACACAAAAAGGTGATATACTTAGCCCCTACCTGTTTCACCTTTTCAAAAATATTAATTATTATAGCCTATTTTCTTTGTTAAAGGTGCACTCAATACCTTTTCTCTTAATAAAGAATAAGACAATAGCACTTTTTTACAAATATATTTTAAATGATTAAAGAATGATAAAAAATAAAAAAAAGTTATCAGTAGGCTAGCGTATACACTCAGGCCCATTTCCATTTTGCCCACAAACCAAAAAATACTGTCTGAGTCCGAAATCGCATAGCCTACCATAGCCTATCTTGAGTAGACAGGCTACTTGAATAAGTAATTACTTCGCGACTACTAAAAAAGTAGCCTATATTCTCTGTAGTATGGGTGTGTGTGTGTAGCCTAGTATTAATGTAATCTGGACGTATTACATTCGCCATGTGACCTACCAGCGTCATTTGTGTCAATTCACTGCCATTCATAAATCCTCTCCCGTGGCCTCATGGGATAGTAAAGTGTATTATTGTATATGCACACTTCAGAATCTCGCCAGAAGTAGTAGGTCATCCGTGTACTTTTTAACTACTCTTTTATAAGTAGGCTACTGTAAATTCAGACTTGTCACATACTGTTTTTCGCCTACTATATGCGGTTTCGGATGCAACCACTGAGTGCTCCATTAAAGCTGCTTCAAGTGATTTCAGCGCCCCTAGCGGCACTAAACGGAATTGAACGATATTAACCAGACTCACGAACTCACACACCAGAGCCACGCCAGTGGTCGGATTTTTGCTTGCTGTTTACAGGTAGTCACAGAAACAAATGTGATCTCTCAGGACACCTATTGTATGTACTATACGTGTGGTATTACATCAGCTTAAACATCCATTTATTTATATAACTCCTCAGGTAAAAAGGCACTTTCATGTTGTAAAACATAACTGTAATATTTAATTAGAAAACAGGTCCAATGACAGTTTTATCACAATATCTTCAGTAACACTTTACAATAAGGTTCCAGTTGTTCCATTCAAATCAAAATATGTATTTGTTCATATTTTTCAACAGACCTGAGCTAACATGAATAACAATGATTTTTATTTACATGTAATACTGGAACAAATGTATTGCTCATCTTTAGTTAATGTTAGTTATGTATGTGTTCGTGTGATTAAATGAACAGAGACAACATCAAAACTGGATGAAAAGCCGTGAACCGGCTAACGCTTTTAATCTTCTTACCACATCTTCTACAGTTCTTACATCTCCACACGTGCATTCAAATATCAGCGATGAAAGAGTAAACAAAGACAGAGTACGCTTCTCATAAATCTAATTACCAACTATGTGGCCTTGATAGGATTAATCCATATCAACATAAAGACCCTGATTTCAACCATGAGAGTAAAACAGACGGAATGGCAAATGAAATTTAAAGGCAGTAATTACACAGCGCTCTTGTGCCTCTAGACCTCACACCTGACAGTTCTGAGAGAGGAATATCTTCCAGTAAGCACCCTCCATGGTCTAGAGGTGTCACATTGACTTATCTTTCACATTTGCACAGTCTTTTCCACTTAAGTTTCCTCTTTTTCATTCACCTTCTCCATGGAGCTGGATCCATTCAGAGCCACAGCCTCCGCCTTCCTCCGGGACAGTTTTGTGGACCTCCTCCTGATGCAGCCTTTCACGATGGCCGCTATGATCACCAGCAACACGATGAAAATCAGCAGTGCTATAATCACAGGTACTATGATATTTGAAACATCTCCAGCTCTCTCCTCAATGTGTACATCTGTCTCATTCGTTCTGACATCTTCAGGCAGAGACGTAGGTTGAGTCAGCACAGATTTGCCCCTGTTAATGTTTGAATAATCATTGCTTTTCAGATCAGTGGTGGGCGGCTTTGATCCATCACAATCATCCTTGTCATTGTCCGAACATGCACATTTGTAGGAGCCCTCTGTGTTCAGGCATCTGTGTGTGCATGGTTTGGATTCTTCGCATTCGTTTACATCCACACAGCTTCCGGATGCATCTTTCCTGTAGCCTTTTTTGCACTCCAGGCAGAGTTGCGATATATCCATGTTTTTGTTGCCGAACACGGTCCATACTAGATCTTTTGAGCATTTTAATGTGAATCTGGCACCAGAACCACAATGAACATAACATGTGTCCGTATCATTTGGGTAGCTGATTATGTCATGTGTGGCAAGTATTTCTGGTTGACGGCACGTCACCGTAACGTCTCGTTTACAAATGAAAGGATATCCCTGTTTGCAGTTGGCATCGACAAACCCATTGCTTGTTGCAGCAGTTTTATCATATTTCACTGAAAGCTGCCCACAACGAATATCTGTGCAAGTATCTGAAGGTTCTGTCTTCCACATTTTAACGTCAGACTGAGTGCTGTTGTCTACCGTCCAGGAGAATCCTTTAAGAGGCAAATCTTTTCTAAAACAGACACCTTTCTTCCTCTTTAGTCCAATCCAGAACAACGTGGCAGTTTTGTCATTCTTGTCCCAGATTGTTTTCAGAATCTTTGCCATTTCCTCTTCTTTCGGAATGTTGGTCAGGAAACTTCCAGGTAGGCATTGACTCTGAGCAGCATTGAATGAGAGTTTGTTCAAATGAACAGTGTAGGATGATTCAGGCAAACAACATGCCATGTTGAGAAAGCTCATAAGATATAATCCTCCTGTCCAGAATTCCATCTCTAGACCTCCCTGCCTGAATGCTCTCTGGCTGGAACTAAATGACAATGTTTGCTTTTTCCCCTGGCTTTCTTAGCTGCCCTTGTGAGGCCCTCCCAAGACAACAAGCACAGGAAGTCTGTTCAGCCTTGATAGAGCCTTTCACTTCCTTTTGGGTGGTGGTGCTGCCGAAGCAAAACAATCGCAACTATGAACAAAATTGGTTGCTGGTGAAACTAAAGCTTCCATAATACACAATCCCACTTCCAGACTCCCACAGTAGAGTGATAGATGAGCTCAGGCCAAAAGGAAAAATCTATGTTCCTTGGCACAGGTCTGATAAACTGCTCATTCATCCACACCCATCACCTTCTTGAGGGTTTTAGGTTTCAGTGCCTTGGAAACATCACAACTATCTAGCCTAGCAGGCCGTTTGTGCCGCATAAAGATAAGTGTAACACTGAACAAGGACTTTTCCTATTTATTTAACTTGCTTATTGTGTCTGTAACAGGATCCTTTGACAAAAGAGCTCTGGGGAAAAAAAATCCCGGAAGCATTGCTCATTGCATTAGGGAATGCTCTTTACAGTAGTACTATACCTTTGTTTACATGTCGCACTCAACACGGTCAGATTCAAATGTGTGTTGATTGACCTCAGCGTGTGTTTTCAAGAACTCACATGGGACTAATGCGGTGTTGAATGTCCCATGACTAACAGTATTATTCTGTCCTTCCAACAGGCCGCTTCGTGAAAGACCAGCAGATGCTTCCTTGAGGAAATGTCAATGAATGGCAGGAAGTGAGGTTGCAGGAGCACTTGATTTTCCGTTCTACAATCTGGAGTGTCAGAGAGGTGGGGAATAAGGACAGGAAATGGAATTATGGGTAACAGGAAAACCAGTATGCCAAGACAGAGCAAAGAACAAAAAGTTGAACTAAAGGTGGTAGACAATACAGGTGTTTTGGGAGAGCTCTGCTGTTTTGTGAGCAAACAATTAACAATCAAACCAACTTTTTAAAAATAACTATTCTGTTGCTTTTTTAAGTGAATATTTTACTAGTTATTCCGCCTACCAACCACCTATAAAATGCCTTAACAACAGCATAGCAATGAGCAAGCAGCGATTAAGGGGCCAACTAGAGGTCAAGATTAAGGGGCCAACCAGCACAAAATCAAGGCAGGGAGCATCAGACCAAAAGCAAAAATGAGTAGAGACATTTTAAGCAAAATTGTTGAACGCCCATAATTACTACAATCACTTGTAATGTGACATAATTGCTTATTAACTTTGACCCATACATTTGACCAAAATTATCCCAGTTTTGTCTATTGGCACTAAATCCATAATTATTTTCCGACATGGACTTAAAATAATCTATTATAATCAGTTTCATTATAATAGGCATGCTGCATCGAATCTAAAGAGACTTGTGTCATGATTTTTGTTCAAAAATGTAAAAAAAAACATTAAAAAAACTTTTTTTTAATCTTCTGACCACTAGGTGGCACTGTGGCGAAACTGTGCAGATACCCTCAGGCCATAGTTGTCATAACACACACCATGATTGGTCAGAATATACTTAAGCGTTGCAAAGATATAGCCTCATGTCTATTTGCCGTTGAATTCGTTTGAGTGTTTTTCGATGAATGAACAGTTTGATGAATCAACTTAAATTTCATGGTTTTTTTTTTTTCTCTGCATGGTCTGAAGATGATATAACTACATTTTTGTGGAAATCGGAACAACGGTTTAGGAGGAGTTAAAAAGTAGGTTTTTAAAGAAAAACTAAATAGTGGACAGGAAGTTCAGCCGACTATGGCAAAATTGGTATCTATGTTCTCGGTATGACTCAGGGAATATATCAAGATCAGTTTCAATAAGATTTTTTTATTCATTACCCACTTTATTTCGATAGTCCACTTTAGACATTCTACTAACTTTAAGTAACTTTGCAACTACATGTCAACTAACTCTCATTAGAGTATTAATAGACTGTCTGCTTAATATCTGCTAACACTTTATTTTGATGGTCCCCCAACAGATATTCTACTGACTATAAGTAACTTGGCAACTACAAGTCAACTTATTCTACTAACCCGAACCCTAACACCAAACCATAACCTAACAGTCTACTGACAGTCTACTACAGTTAGTAGAATGTCTAAAGTGGACTATCGAAATAAAGTAGAACCTTCAGGTAATCGTGCCGAAGACACATATCTAGTTTTGTAACGATATGCCAATGCGCTTGTAAAATATATAATTTTACGTCAAAGTTCAAAATGGCCGACGCCCAAAATCGCCAACTTGGGAGAATTTGATATCGTCTCTGACTCGGCATGCCACCTCGAATCTAAAGAGACCAGTTTTGTAGTTTTCTGACAAACTGGTCAGACGTTGTAAGCAAAAATGTATTTATTCATGTCTCCTGACCACTAGGCGGCACAGTGGCAAAAGGTATTGCATGTACCCTCAAGTCAGGCTTGTGATTACACGTACTAAGTTTGTTCTGAATACGTTAAAGCATTGCGGAGATACAGCCTCACATCCATTTTGGCATGCTCTACGTCAAATTCGTTCACACATTATTTGAGAACGGTTCGACAAAAAAAAAAATTTAATTCCATGTTTTTTTGTCACCATGGTCTGGAGATCTTTAAAATGTTTGTGAAAAACGGATGGTCAAGGGGGAGTTGGAAAAAGTAATTTTTTTCAGAAAATTCAAAATGGTGGTATGTTTTTCCTGACAGTTGGTGGGCACTAGAGGGATTGAGTTACAGAATCCAAAATTGCTGTGGTTAATGTTAGGACTGTCTTCTATCTGTGTGCCTGTTCTTTACTGTTCTTTAGTAGGTGGTGTGTGTGTATTTATAAAAACATAAATTTCACATTCTCTAGTACTGAATTCCTCCTACGGCAAATCTTGAAGGAAGACAGCTAGTGAGTCATGATTTAATTAAAAGTGGGTTTGAAAGATACAGAATGCCAAGAAATGCTAAACTGTTAACTTAAAGTGGTGGTTGATTATGATTTCACTTTTTTAACTTTAGTTAGTGTGTATTATTGCTGTTTGAGCATAAACAACATCTGCAAAGTTACAATGCTCAAAGTTCAAAGCAAAGGGAGATATTTGCTTTTAAAGAAATCACTTTTAAGGACTACACGACATTCCTCCAGGGTTAGTGACATCACCAACCCTAAAATTTACATAAACCCCGCCCCCTGAACGCGTTTTATAGATTGTCAAGACAGAATATGCTAATCAATGACTAGAAGATAACTACACATAAGCTACATAAATTTATCAACTGACCATTCAGAAACGTCCTGTTACGTTCTACACGTTGTCACCTCTTCTTGAGTCTCACCATCGTTGTCTGACTCTGTTTTGAACATAAAAGACTAAAAGTTTTTTAAATTTTCAGTGCATGTGTGTGTGAGTGCAAGCTGCTGAAGCTCCGCCCTCTGTGCTGGGATCAGCAACTCATTTGCATTTAAAGGATCAGACACAAAATTATATCTGTGGGGTATTTTGAGCTAAACTTCACATACACACTCTGGAGACATGAAAGACTTATTTTACATCTTGTGAAAAGGGCATTATACCACCCCTTTAAAAAAGCTGCTTAGTTCATCAGCTCCAGACAGCTTACATCACAACAACCCTGCAGACATGAACAACTTAGTTGCATTGCTTGTTAGCGCTGCTCTGATGCTCTGCCATGCTGTGCAACAGCTGGTGAGGTTAGTCAAACTGCTATTATGGGTTTTCAATTATTCCCTTTCATGCAGTGTGTAATATAGCTGTTTGTGAATGTAAACGTTCTGCAAAGTTGTAAAGTCAAAAGTGCATGATAAATAAAGTTATTGTCTCCCAAAAGGAAAAATCGACTCTGAACTGCCTTTATGTGTTGTTTTTTATTCAAATCCTACTGCTTTACTGTTCTACGTCACTAGAAGATACATTTGCATAATGCCTTTGTTGTATGTTGCCCGCCCGCAAACAACTTGACCAGCCCACAAACACGTCATTTTACTGACGACTTCCTTTAAAATCTCGGAGTTCAACAGGTCAGTACCCAGTTTATTTGGACGAGCTTGCTCCTCAGAATCAAAACCTGTAAGTATAAATAATTATTGATGTTTATATTTTCTACCGGGTGTTCAAAATACTTCATTTTGTGTTATATATTATGTAAGTTTCCGGCTAACCGGCTAACTCATGTTATTACTATCATACTAAAATACTAGCAGCTGTGGGCCACCTATTGTGACACTATTGTCTGTCGAGGCCCTATTTTAACGATCTGAAACGCAAGTGTCAAAGCGCAAAAAGCGCAAGTAACTTTGTGGGCGGGTCTTGGCGCTGTTGCTATTTTCCCGGCGGGATAAATGACTCTTGCGCCAGGCGCAAATCCAAAATGGGTTGGTCTGAAGTAGCTTCATTATTCATAGGTGTGGTTTGGGCGTAACGTGAAATAAACCAATCAGAGCGACATCTCACATTCTCTTTAAGAGCAGACGGGCTGTTCTAAAGCAGATTCCTATTATAACGGCGGATTTGCCAGGCGCGCGCCAGGAGCGGTTCACAGCCAAGGAGAGCAACGCTCTCGTCAGGGACGTTGGGGATGGAGAAACACACCCAAATTAACTTCTGTTAAAAAGGCGTATGATAATTTGGGTAAATGTGTAAGCTAGATGTATGCTTTTATAATAAATTGTCTATCTATCTATCGTAATAATGTATGATTTGCAAAAATGAAAACTGCTGCTTCTGTGTAGATGAGAGAATCAAAGTGTATTCGCATTGTGCACACGCTACATTGATTATGGCCAAGCATGCGCCCTTAAAATAGCATATGAGTAACATGCGCAACGCGCCACTGACTTTAAACTATTTTTTCCTGGTTAGTGGCGCAATTGTTTTCTAAACCTGCAAAATAGCATGAAGGAACGTTTGCGCCGGAACACGCCTCCTTTTTTGCGCTGAACCGCCCAGGGAGCGCAAGTTCATTCCCTAGTTTAGCGACGTGCTTCTGAGGAGGGAAAAGCGCGCTTTGCGGGTGCAAAATAGGAATGATACAAGGTCATCGTTACTGTCTTTAAAGTTCAGTTATGGTAATGGGCGTGTAGCTTCCGACCATAGACAGTACAAGAAAGCTTCCGACAGGTGCAGTACACGGTAGACCAATCACAACAGACTGGGCCATCTGGCCAATCAGAGCAGAGTAAGCTCTCGGAAAGGAGGGATTTAGAGCAAGGGGGTAAGCCAGCACCCGGAAAGCGTAGCTTCCATGGGGGCAGCCACTGATTAGCAGACCATCACCTGCCCATTCATTATTCATTTTGGCGTCACTTTGACAGCGAATAACTTCACATCTGAGGCGTTTAAAGACCCCATTTGTCCATTATTTATTTCTAAAGAAACACGACAATGTATAAAAGGCTCCATTACCTTGTATCTTCCGTTATGGCCCCGTAGAAGCCGTTTTTGTAAAAAATAGGCTAACAATAGTGTCATAACCACGCGACTCTCAGTCGCACAGTAGAGACATTACTGTATAGACAGGAGGAGAAGCTCGCGGGCATTCCGGGGATGTGGAGGCAAAATGACAAAATAATTAATCAGAATACTTAGCAAAAGTTGCTCCTGCTCCTAGCTCATGGACACCTCCTACTCACGCTCTCCGTCTCTGCAAGATTCGGAAGGGAATGATTCAGATTTCTCTTGGCACAGCTACTAGAAGACAGACAGGTTGCTCACGTCACATCTACGTCAATCCGTGTATCATTCGTTCAATCGTTTTTTGATTTAATATTGAAAGTAGAAAAATTAGAAAACAGTTCCTTTTTCGATTTTTCATTTTTTCCAAAAAAACGAAAAACAAGAATTCAGCTTGATTTTTCGTTTTTCGTTCTGAGGTAGCAAAATTAATAAACAGCTGGAAAATTCGATTTCTACACGTGGGCGGGAATGAAACGCCCCTTTCCTCTGATTTGTCAGCCGAAGATCAAACTGTCCCGTCATCAGCTCTTCCTCAGTTCTGCACTGCAGAATAAGAGTCCTCCGTTGTGTGGATTCTTAACGCGTTTATTGCAACTTTTTCATGTTTTCCATCAACGAGACTAATGAATGGCTCGACACAACCCGTACTGGGGAATAGACTAGACAGGGCTTTCTTCTTTGTAGACCAGAGTTCTCAAGTGCCAGGGGATTGCTATTTTCATATTTTCCGAACTATAAAGTTTTTTTTATTTTTTTATCATGAACCACGCTGAGTTTTATTCCTAAGTGACTAGCCTATATAATGCATTTTACTTCAAATAATCTAAATGTTGACTTTGAAAAGTAGGCGCGTCCGAAGGCTATTCACTCTATTTTGGTTCATTTTTGGTGTGCGCCAGAAAGATGTTCAAGGAGACTGAGACGCACACGCACTAAAGTAGAAATCATGTTGTTTTCTTTATTTTTCAAAGGCATAACATTTTGTAGTCATTTTGAATGTACACAAATAAAAATATTTTTTTTACTGTTTCGAATGACAGAGTAACGAATAACAAAGTTATTTCCCCTGCTGAGCAACAAATCCAAGTGATGGCGCCGACGCATCGCTCGCTCTCACAACATAGGCTATTATCAGTTCACTTCTGGCATTGCTAACTTGACATCGCAGCCTGTTCATTATTAAAATAAAACACAGTCAACCAAATATATAAAAGGTTATTCTGCTTAATTTAATTCGTCTGTTGTACAATATAAAGGCTGTGCCGCACAGCAGTTATTCCAAACTCATTTCCCATGCTGTGAAGATGATGATTTAGCCTATACGTGTAGGCCTATATTGGGACTCGACTGAAGTTTAAAGCCTTCTTTACATTACTAGTTAGCATCCAAATTTTGCATTGCAAATATGGAAACTTGGGACCGAGATGCGCGAAACCACGTCGGTAGGCTACAGTTTCAGTTTCGATTCAAATAGCCTAAATTTGTTTAGGCTTGGCGTTTAAAATAGGCTAAATGTTGTTTATAATAAAGGACACAATAGGCTATTATTATAAGCTATTAGGTTATATTTTTATTATACGTGGCTACTTATTTTTTATTCTTGTTGTTTTCTGAATACCATTCATTTAAGGATTTGACATAGGCAAATGTCAAAGGGGAAGTAATAAGGGGAAGTAAAATACGCATAGAAATAGCCTATATGTTATTAATAGTGTTTATAATGTTAATGTTGAATTTTATTTACCGGTCTTTTTCTGAATAGGCTAATAATAAAATGCGTTTGTGTCCCTCTCAACATGACCCAGTGCACTGCGCACAAGCGCACATCTTTGAGATATAAATTAATACATTTTAATAAAACACAATAAGGCCTACATTATAAAACTCAGAAGAGTATGTATTTTAATATCTCTGTTGTTCTATGTTCTCCGGTTGTTAGAGTCTGAATGACAGTTCATGCGTTTATGTTAATATAGCCTAGGCTTAGGCTATATATAGTCAATGTATTATTCTTTTCTTTTTCTATAAGTGTTAAAATATTTAATTTACAACTAATTATATTGATTATCTATATCTACATTTATTATTTTAAAAAAAAATTACTGGGCGATCGAGGGCGACCATGTTTAGGCTAACAGCCGTCATTTACCCTGCAACCGAGCTGATGCAAAGCATAAAGTTAGGTGAATTTATATCTACACAGAAGAAAGCCCTGTGTAGTTTATTTCCCAGTACGGGTTGTGTCGAACCATTCGTTAGTCTGGTTGTTTGATGAAAAAAAGATTAAATGTAGTTGCAATAAACGCGTTAAGAATCCACACAACGGAGGACTCTTATTCTGCAGTGCAGAACTGAGGAAGAGCTGATGACGGGACAGTTTGATCTTCGGCTGACAAATCAGAGGAAAGGGGCGTTTCATTCCCGCCCACGTGTAGAAATCAAATTTTCCAGCTGTTTATTAATTTTGCTACCTCAGAACGAAAAACGAAAAATCAAGCTGAATTCTTGTTTTTCGTTTTTTTGGAAAAGATGAAAAATCGAAAAAGGAACTGTTTTCTCATTTTTCTACTTTCAATATTAAATCAAAAAACGATTGAACGAATGATACACGGATTTACGTCGTCAAGCTCAGTTTGAGTCTGTGCAGTACGCTCAGCCATCAGGAAGAGAGTACTTTTAATTGACTTCACTTTTCTTCGTTGAAGTCTATGGGGTCGCTGTGTCCATTTCTTTTACTTTCTATGATTTAGAGAGACTAATTCATCCGACGAGTCGTTTGAGAATCATTGAACAATGTGGTGATGTGCAATGTATATTATGAGAAAAGAAAAGTGTTTTTTTTTACTTTATGCATATAAACCTGTTGTAGGAGACCTCCAAATCAAAATTAGGAACAGCATAATTGGGGCACTTTAAGCAGTCCAGCACCAAAAACACAACATATGCTGGTGTTTTTAGCAGGAAACTGCCTCCTTCAGCTAATACAAGCACCTGATTGCCTTGACAGGTGTGTAGTTTCACTTCATCTCACCAAAAGCACACACGTAATCGAGCACATGAATTATGCTGATATGCTGTATAGAAAGATGTCAGTGGAAAAAATAGCTGGTTTAGTCACTGCACATTTTAGATACAGGCTGTCTACTACCTTGTCTACAATGTCAGACCAAAACTCAGTAGCGTAGCAAGTCAACCTTGTGCCCTTATGCACATTCTTTTAACTGACCCCAAACAACAGGTGCAACGAAGAGGCGTTTATAGACGTTCACTGTAGCATATCGGGAACGCACCATGCCATGTTGGGTGTGGATGGCCTGTTACTTTACAGATAATATTTATCAGGCTTATCCTTTGCGAAGCAATGTGTTATTGCTTCGCAAAGGATAAGCCTGATAAATATTATCTGTAAAGTAACAGGCCATCCACACCCAACACAAGAGCAGTTATTAGTAATAGTAAACAAGTGAATAAAAACCTTATAAATTTAATAAATTGAATAAACCAATGAGTGCTGCATAAAATGAAATGTTGAGTGGCATACATTGCTCTCTAGGAGAAAAAAGAAGAAGAAATATTTAAGTATTTTTTTCCCTTTCCTACAGATCCCTGTTTTGACGTTCAGAACAAACATTCAGTTTTTTTTTTATGTATGTGTCACGTTGAAGGCTGGTCAAATCGTACAACGAATGACTCCAAACACAGGAATACGTAGGAGAAATAATACCTTACCAGACTTAACTTAAACGTTAAAGAGAACCGACAACAATTAACTGGAACATGGGGATACAAATAATTATTTATTTATTTATGTATTATTATTGAATATGAAGGTGATTATTTATGTAATAAAAACATGCAATTGTATTCATTTATTTTATCATTCAGTCTATTTTTACTTTTTATATGTTGATATTTGGTCATTTTTATAGCTTGAAAAATGTAAAAAATATTGTAAAGCATGCGACGGTAGCTATAATTCTGATTTGCTCTTGGCGGTTTAAGACTCATCATGTTTATTGTCACAGTATCAGCTCTGTGTGAAAAATTAGATCAGTGTTCTCACAGAAAATCTGTTACACAATACAGCACTGTTCAGTAGTAGGAGGGAAATGAGCCAGTTTAGTCACTGCACAATTACACAAGCTGTCTACCTCAGTGTGTACAATGTCAGGCCAAGACTTCAGATGGATGCCAGAAACTCTATAAGTACTTGCATGCAAATGCTCAGCCAACGCTTTGCAAGCATCTAGTCCTGTTGCACTTGATGTTCTTTTGTTATAAGAGCAGTAGCAAACCTTAGCAGTCAACTGACCACAGAAGACAGTTTGTGCTCATGCCAGTTCCAGTGCCCCGTGTGGCAGGACTGAGAATGCAGTGCATTATTAATTCGGAAACATTAAATAGAATTAAATAGAGTATGCATCGAGGCTAGGCTAACTCATAACTGCCTGTGTGTGTGCACTAAAATGTGAGGCACTAATGTGAGACTAGTCTAGCAATTCACTTTCATTTGAGCAATTAAGCAATCGCAGCACTCCTAATGGACCGACTAATAACTTTTCTTTAAAACTCATTCAACCACTTTGAGTTTTAATGTCAAAAGCTTTTACAAGCAGCTTTACATGTTAGATGGGGGCATCTTAGGATCCAGCACAGCGCAGAACTAATCATTGGGCAATTTAGAGCTGTCACTCAAACATGTTTCCTTCATGATTCAACAATTTAAAATTCACAAAATGGCTGAATACATCTACATAAAACATCCCTACAGCATTGAGATTCCCACTGGACAAACACAGCTTGTTATAAGGGGTCAATGTGAAAGAGTCTTAAACAAGTGCCCAGATAGAGACCAAAATAAAGATGTGTTTTAGTTTCTCTAATTTTGTGTATCACGATACACCTTGATCCTTCACTGGTGAAACTCTTATTAGATGTTGAGGACTCAAAGCAAATCCCTGTGGTCTCATTATACGTCCACTAAAAGCCTCTCCCAGGTTTGATGTTTGATCAGTTGAGCAACCTTGTATTTGATTCTTTTCTAGTTAGGCTGGGGGGAAACTAACGTTCTCAAGATAGAATGTGAAAAAAAAAACACAAATAAGATGTTTCTCCTGAATAGCGCTGAATTACATGAAAAGGAAATTAGTATAGAGCCTATAATCTCACGTGTCCGTAACATCTCAAACTGCTCCCAGATTTGCCTAGATAACAGAGTCTGCCATTAACAGTCAGAGATCTCGATATGAACTCAATCATTTCTCATCTAATTCTCTCAAGACCATCTGGGCTATAATTTCCACTTACTGTATGTTATCATTTGACACATTTGAGTCAAATATCCATATCTCATAAGGGGTTTCCCCTGTCTCTATTTTGTGCTTTTCTTTGAAATTCTTCTTTATTTATTTTTTATATATATATTTTTATATATAATAGAACATTTTCTATTCTATTGTTTATTTATTATGCATTTTATCTATAAAATATGACAATTTTATTTTACTATATTTTTTTATTTTACTATTCTATTATTATTTACTACCCTTCTATTATTATTTATTTTTTTTAAATATGTTAACATCATTTCTATAGCCTGTGAATCAAAATATAGCATGAGATTGTTGCTTTATAAACAATTCTGAATTGCTCTTGATGCCTGATGATTGTAGGATCTGAGACAAAGTTGGCACTTCACTGAATCATAACTGAAAAATCCATAAAGTTGCCTGAAGGCACCCACACACTACAAGATAATCTGGCTGATTTTGTGCACAATTCCTCCGACAATCCTTGGTAAAGGATTAGGTAAAGCGAGCGAGCTGACGAAAGATGGAAGAATAACAAGACTTATCGGAAGAATAACACGACTTATCCAAACGTTTTCTTTTTTCAGCTAATTTTCGGTAAAAAACGATTTTACTATTAAACTTATCACCATTTCTTCTTGCCCGTCCTCCGCCATGTTTGTGTACTCTAAAGTCACGTATGACCACAAGAGATTTTGCGATATTTCCCATGTTAATAGTCAGGAGTCTGGTTGTTAGTGAACAGAATCTATTAGTGTGTGCTGTGCTGTCTAGTAAACCCTACACACCGGAACTAAACTGTTAAATTATTTTCTTTATCGTGTTTCTGGTCTCTCACATTTTGAAAATCATACTCTAGGGAGATTTGAAATATGATTTTTTTTTCATTGTTTTATCTTTCACATCCTTCAACCTTTGCTTCTGAGTATTAGTAGTAGACATATTATTCAATGTGAAATAGCTAATCATTACTCATTTATTCTTTATTATGTTTGATATGACCCAGTAATTGGCTCTTCAGGAGCTTATTGAAGCCACAGTGTCCAGTCACGCATCTGTGAAGATGTGAATCAATGAGTCTCGACCCATCTGAGTTAATTAATACAATATCCAAACAGACCACACTGTCAGTTCATATTATCATAACACATGAATAAAATATGGTGACATTTACTGACCTCACCACAAGGGAGGGATGCATTGAGTAAACAGACACATTGTCACCAGAGCTCATGTAATTAGTGCAAACACACTCCAGTCATGCTGTGGTAGGGCTGAGTGATAAGCAGTTGTGACCTAAGATGGCTGCCTGGTTTGTCATTTTAAGTGTTTGTGTTGATTTTTTGCCTTATATGGGTTTTTTGGTTCTCACAATCAATGTTTGGGATCGATAACAGCCTTTACAAATAAAAAGTTTGATGTATAGCCTACAACAAACAGACTGAGGTGGATTGAATACTATCTGTAACTAAAGTCATTCCCTGTCTCTAACTTGTGATTGCCTTTATTAATATCTGTCAGATAGTAAACATCAAGACTTCGTATTGCATCTTTAAAGTATGGAAGCCCATTTCTGCCACATAAGAAAAATATTGTCATAATTATGATAAGAAAATAAAATAAAAATCTTATGTGGAGGAAATTGACTTCTATTGTAAACGGATAGGTCACCCCAAAATGAATATTGTAAATTTACTCTCATGTCATTAAAAAATGAAGGACTTTTTTCCTTCTGCAGAACACAATAGGAAGATTTTTGAAGAATGTTAGAGTCTAAACAACATTAGACCCCTATGGCTATCCTTTTATGGATTAAATTTTTTTATTTAGCAATCTGTGTGGTTAAAACCTATGTCTCCCTCTTCTACTTTTGAAGCGAGAGAGGTTGACTGCCCTAACATTAAGTGATTGACAGCAATGTATTTATAATAGCTTCAGTGATAGACAGCAAAGCGTACGCTTCTGTCATCCTCGCCAATTACATTGACAACCAGTTGTCGATTGCAGTTCAGTTCATACAGCACGTAACCTTTTTAAAATTCAGCTGTGATCAGTGTTGAGAAAGTCACTTTTAAAAGTAATTAGAAGAAAGTTTTACTTTCACTTTTACTTATTTTACTTTTTACTACAAGGAAGGGGAAAAAAAAACACAAATGTGATGTTTAACTTTCATTTTTGCCTATATTGTATATGGTTGAATTGGATCACCGAAGGTCAGCAGCAAAGACATTGGTTAATAAAGTGAGATTAAATAAATAATGTATATTTGTATTATTTAAAGTCCCCCTGTAGTCAATAATTTTATCCCTTAAAATTAATCATTAAAAAAAAAAATCCTTGCAAAAAAGTTTCTTCATGCCTTTAAATTGCTTGAATGTAACTCTACACCCTTGCCTCATTTAGTATATGCGGTTCTATCAATATGCAAATTAGCCCCGCCTCCACTCACTCACACCAGCTCAGAGATCCACTCATTGACGATCACACGTTGACATGATTGGTTACAGGGTAGCTTATGACGTCAGAAACACCAGCGATTTCAAACTGCGTTTTCGAGACTGTCTTTTGGTTCACTGCATTTTTAAAGCGAAAATACTCAGCAATGGCGTTGGCGTATGAATTTGCACATGGTTTGTCTTTTAGCTTTTTAAAAATACCACATAGACATAAAACAACATTAAAAGCTTGATTTTCACCACTGGGGAACTTTAAAATTTAATCATTGCAGGTTTAGATAATATTGAGTTTTGCAGTTCACTGTTTTTATTCATTTTGAGGAATACTGAATGTGTTTTTGTGCACGTGAGATGAGTAAATTAATGCTCACATTTAATGTAGTCTAGAACTACAATAACCATCATGTTTCCACAGCGCACACAGCACCTCTACACTTACTCTCGATTTTTCTTAAGATGGGGATAGGAGAGGTGATATTTAATACATGGGAAACCAAAGTAACTTGCGTTCCCGTTCAGTCAGTTACATTCGATGTTACGTCAGAACTGACTAACGCAATGGGATCTTGCCTGAGAGCCCAATCACCTTTGAGTGGTGACAAACAAGCCAATGCACATTGGCGAGTGAGATTTGCATGGCAAGTGTGGTAGATTTTTCCCTAAACCTAACTACGTCCTATAATATTTATACTCTAGCGCGTCTACAGTTGACGTCAGCCAAGTCTAACCCTATACCCTAGCGCGTCTACACAGTGACGTCGGCTGGGTGCTAATCCTGTACTCTAGCATGTCTACAGTTGACGTCGGCCGAGTCTAACCCTATACCCTAGCACGTTTACACATCGATGTCGGCTGGGTACTAATCCTGTACTCTAGCGCGTCTACAGTTGACGTCGGCCAAGTCTAACCCTATACCCTAGCGCGTCTACACATCGACGTTGGCTGGGTGCTAATACTTGTTCCCCTCACTAGCTTTCTTGCTGCGCAGCAATGATCGACAAACAGACTTCAGCAAATGTCCTTTAAATGCTTTAATCACGGCCGGGGGATCTCAGAGCAGTTCTCCAGAGCATCTCCCAAGAAGAAGCAAGGCTGGAGGATCTCAGACAAATTCCATTGAGAATTCTACCAGCTAACACGAATACAACCGTTTTTATAGAATAGGGAGGTATGGCAAAATGATTTGAATTTTACTGGTTCTTCATATGCAAACCCTTCTGTTACTAGGTAAAGCAAACTTTGTTTTAATGATTACTTCATTGTTATTCACAAGGTTCTAACCTAGTCATCGTTTCATTTCCCATATTTGTTATTTTTACACTCACACAACCAAAGTCAAAGGGGTATGGCAACACAACATACAACATTCAACAAGGTTAGATGTTAGAGTTAATATTAGTTTGATATACAGTTTACTATTTTATTCATTAAAAAATCCACCACACAAGCCACTCCTCGTACGGGTATATAAGACAGCATGCAACACTCATTCATTCAAGCTTTTGCTTCGGAGCCGAGCAGTTATCTCTCTCTGCATGATGTTTTATTAACAAGGTTCGGGAGAAACACGTTCTAATGGTCAAACAATCAAGTCATTCCAACCAGCTGTCAGCAATCAGTAATAACAGGTCCACTCAATCAGCATGATTAAAGGCCTATAAATACACACAGTCGACTCACCCATATTCCTCGACAGTTTTCAGCATCCCTCCACCACCCCATCTCCTCACACTTGCCTGGTTATCTTCCTAACCAAGAGATACGGGGGGAGTACTCTGGGTTCGGGCCCTATTTCCGAGCTCGGAGCCCTCCCCCCGGACAGCACGCCAAATACGCATAACTATTTATTCTCTGATCATTTGTAAGTGTGAACTCGTGAAGCTCTGACAATCATAATTTATGTGATCTAAACAAGAGGGAAGCAGTTCTGTGTTGGTGTTACGGCGTACCAGGGGTGGTTGCGTCTGAAAGAGCATTTTACAGCTAAGTGGAGCGACTGCTTCACTGGGTGCTTCAACATTGAAGGAGCAGTATTTCCCCTAAAAGAGTAAACATGGGTGACGTTGCATCTTTTTCAAGATGGCATTCCACCCGTATGTTTCTGAATGCGGTCATTTCCTGGCCCCGTCTGACAGCCACGATCACTGCCACGATCCTCATAGCGTTAAGCGAAACACCATCCCTGAGACGGTCTACCCAGAGATGGAGGGACCTGCTCTTCAGGAGACGGTGGGTGCACCACTCCTTCTTCCTGAGGAGTCAAGTCAAGTCACCTTTATTTATATTGTGCTTTTTACAATACAGATTGTTTCAAAGCAGCTTTACGATGATAACAGGAAAATAATGCAACAAAGTTTGTTTCGGCTGTACAGCAGATCTAAAAGAAAATAGTGTCATGGTCCAGCCAGGGTGTAGGCCATTCTGTTTATCCGAACACACAACGTCTCCTTTTTGGAAATCGCAAAAGTTCAAATTGTAAATTGTAAGTTCAGAGATGGTTCATTTCTGGTGTTAAAAAGTTATTAATTTAGTTCATTAATCTATACAGCTGCTCTGGATAAAACAGTGATGTCATCGTTCAGCTCAGTTCAGTTCTCATATAATGGTGTCAATGCAGGCAGATCAATAATATTGTTGAATATTAAGGAGGGCCGGGTTGAGGATCTTTTGTTTCCTTTTCACAAGAATGGTACCCAAATTCTCAATATAATAGTTTCCTCAATCACTCAAGGTGCAATTTGACAGTGAGTGACACTATGCTTCCTCACTCTCATCCCCCTCTTATTTCGCAACAAGGCTGAAGTCTGCGGTTCAAGAATGCAATGCCTCCTCACACGTCTCCAGCCACTCCCTCGCTGGACCATGGAGCCATGGAGCCCTCCGCGGGTACATCTGTAGTTCCACTGGTGCCGCTTGCACAGTGTCTGAAAGCGTCTCCCTGGCTCATTCAGACGACCAGACTTGGCTATGCTATTCAGATTGACTGACGTCCCCCCAGGTTTAACAGCGTCCGGTATACTTCATTGGCAGACAACGATCCTCCTGACCTGAGTGCGGAAATTGCAGTCCTGCTGACGAAGGACGCGATAGAGCCGGTCCCTCCAGCCGAGATGATGTAAGGGTTTTACGGCGCTTACCCATACCCAAGAAAGGCAGTGTCTTGAATCGGGCCCGTTACAAGCTTCCATACAAGATGCTAACGCAGAAGCGCATCCTCACATGCATTCGCCCCAAAGATTGGTTTGCAGCAATTGACCTGAAGGACACTTTCATGTCTCGATTCTACCTCGACATAGACTGTTTCAACGCTTTGCAGTCGAGCGGTGGGCATCTCAGTACAAGGTCCTTCCCTTTGGGCTGCCCCTGTTGCCCCGCGTCTTCACAAAGGTCGTGGAGGCTGCCCTTGCCCCGCTAAGGGAAGTGGGCATTAACATTCTCAACTATCTCTTGGGGCCTCATTTATAAAACTTTGCGTAGGATTTGCATCAGAAGTGGCATACAGATGAAACATAGGATTTATATATTATTCGGATATAAATATTCGGATTTATAAAACCGTGCGCAGGCACATCCTATGCAGTTTTTCCTTAATAAATCACAATCAATTCTAAATGTAGCGCAGCTTTTGCGGCTTCATGTCACACCCATAGTTGCCCATAAATAGTCCGTGAAACGCCCACAAGTTAATATTCATCGATTGCGAAATCATGGCAAACACAGAGAGGAAAACCAAGAAACGTAACTTCACTCAATGTATCATTGGCGAGGTGGAAAAGAAGAGTAAAATGTTGTTTGGAGGGCACAGTGTGGGCATTACTAATGCCAAAAAGGCACTTGAGTGGCAAAAGGTTGCAGACGCCGTTAATGCTGCAGCCTCACAACCTCGGACCGTGGCCGAAATAAAAAAGAAATGGTCGCGTCATTACGCATTGTGATGGCATCATGGCATTTTAATACCATCCATTTGATTGCATCTGACAAGCTACAGATGTGTTATGAGGATGAATTGCATAACATGCCAATATTATTGCAGAACATATTTCACTTTTCTTTATGTGTTATGTGTTGTGTTATGTGTTAATTTGCATTTCTGTTGTAATCTTCGTTTGATTTTGTTTGTTTTACACTGCAGATCGATCAAACGGGTGTTCGTGTAGGCTGTTAATTGTAAGACTTGCTTTGTGAAGTCTTCATGTTATTTATGAGAGGCAGTATTGCCATTTCTTTTACACAACGGTCTACAGTTTCACACACTTTCACACACTTTCACACACTTTCACGTGTTTCTTCCATCTGCCGACGGTGTCGCCATTTCTCATTTCACCCATTTTTGTGCGTACGACTGGGTAAGAGTTTGCGTGAAGGACCGCACTTTTTCCCGTCAAGTTAGCTTTTTATAAATACCAATTATTGCGTAGAGAGCGGCGTACGCCTTCTTTTGTGCATACGCAACGTTTATAAATGAGACCCCTGGTGCTCTGGCACCTCAGCCATCTGGGGCTTCAGGTCAACTGGGAAAAGAGCAAACTCTCCCCCATGCAGTGTATCTCTTTTCTCTGTATGGAGTTAGACCCAGTCAACATGACGTCGCGTCTCACAAATGAGCGCACCCAATCTGTGCTGAACTACTTGGATTCGTTCAGGGACAGGACAGCGGTTCCACTGAAACAATTTCAGAGGCTCCTGGGGTATTTGGCATCCGTAGCCATGGTTACGGGTTGCTGCATATGAGACCGATTCAGCACTGGCTACATAACCGAGTCCCGAGAAGGGCATGGCACTGTGGCAGACATCGAGTGATAATCAAACCGATCTGTCACCATACTTTAAGCCCGTGGTCAGACCTTGCCTTTACGAGTGCCCCTAGAACAAGTGTCCAGGCATGTTGTTGTCACAACAGATGCCTCCAGAACGGGCTGGGTTGCTGTATGCAATGGGCATGCAGCCTTGGGCTCCTGGCCAGGACCTCAACAGCAGTGGCATATATATCAATTGCCTTGATTTGCTAGCAGTACTGCTGGCCCAGACCGGACGGACAACCCAGCGACGGTGGCGTACATCAACCGCCAGGGTGGTCTGCGTTCACGTCGCATGTTGCAAATCGCCCACCACATCTCCTCCTCTGGAGTCACCAGCGACTCATGTTGCTCCATGCTACTCACATTTCAGGCAAGCTCAATCGTGCAGCCGACACGCTCTCATGACAGCTCAGGCTCCCAGGAGAGTGGAGACTCAACCCCCAGGTGGTCCAGCTGATTTGGAGACGTTTCGGAGGTAACGTCTGTTTGTCTCTCCAGAGTCTTCCCACTGCCAGTAGTTTTATTCCCTGACCGGGGGGAATCTCGGCATGATACATTGGGACACAGCTGGCCCCGGAGCCTATGCAAATATGCGTTTCCCCCAGTGAGCCTGCTCGCACAGGCACTATGCAAGGCATGCTTCCCCAGTGTTATCCAACCAGTCTTGGCTGTATAAGGGTCAAGAAAGGAGCAACAGCTATCGACATTCCCCTTGGAAAGATATGTCCTTCCGTCCCACCAAGTACGGAGGTCTATACGACTTACACAGGGCGCTGGGAAAAGGCAGTGGTTGTGGTCCTTTCCATTGGGATCCCATTGTGTCAGTCAGTTCTGACGTAACTTTGAACGTGACTGACTAATAGGGAATGTTTCGGTTACTAATGTAACTCCCATTCCCTGAAGGACGGAATGGAGACATTACGTCCCACCTGCCACAACCCCTATATCACCGCTGAATGGCCAAGACCCCTTTCTTGGCTTCTCAGTGCAAAACTTGAATGAGTGAGTGTTGCACGCTGCCTTGTATACCCATATGTACGGAGAGTGGCTTGCCATGCTAATCTCACTCACAAATGTGCATTGGCTTGTTTTGTTACCACATGAAGGTGATTGGGCTCACAGGCGATATCCCATTGTGTCAGTCAGTACTGATGTAACCAAGACGTTACTTATTTGAAAAAGTAGCTCAGATATTCTACTAGTTACTTAACAAAAGTAATCTGATTACGTAACTCGTGTTACTTGTAATGTGTCCCCAACAATGGCTGTGACTATTAAGAATTGAACTATGTGTTTCGCACTCCAAAAACAAAGTTAAACATATTCTGAGCGTAGCACCTTAACCACTTAATTTACATTCGATTGCAATGGATTGGTTTTCACTGTGTTTAAGTGTGCGATTTAAAGCGTAAAGGAAAAATCTAATTGGATAGTTCAAAGAGTGATACAAAGACCAACAACTTAGACAGCAGAAGATTTGATACAGAATATTGCGGATAATTCTTGAGCCAGTTAAAACATTGTTCCCTGACATCTTTCCCACAGAGGTTTGTGGCTTTAATTTGTTGTTTTCTCTCTGAAGTCTGTGTCTTTTCTCAGCATGCTAATTGATGATTTGTTTCTGCACCAGAATGTGTTTTGACAAACTGCTGTTTTACCGCATATACGGTACTTTTTTCCACAACTGTGAGGCTTGCGTTCAGGTTGTGCTGATTGTTTTGATATTTGAGAGAAGCAGGAAATTTCCTGACCCCAGCCAGGGTGTAGGCCATTCTGTTTATGCGAACTAACTGTCTCCTTTTTGGAAATTGCAACTCTAATTGCAGCGGAAGAGATAACAAATCTGAGCTTCAATAAATCCTGATGCTTGCATGTTAGAGGGCCACAGGAAAAGTGTTCAAGCCCAGGGGATTTCCACTTAATGCAAAGGAAACTCCACTGCCATCTCACTGGCTTCTGTGTAACCAAAAAGAGCAAGACGGCAAAATGCACAGTTTCATAATGTCACTATTTATAGCATATCAACTCCATAAGGATTAAGACTGGATATTTAATTAAAATTCAGTGCCTTGTTGCTTCCCTCTGAGTCAGTGTTTGCTAGGTGAACAGAGGGCTAGACGAAATGGAGTAGCGCCATAAACCATTATCAGAGCACAGAATCTTGATATTTACTTTGATTAACACCCCCCTTCAAAATCCCATCTCGTTGCAATTTATTGCCCCAGAATATCTTCTGATTTCATTGGAGGATGTGGGTCAAAGCGGAAATTAATGTCAAAAACTGCAATAATGAAAGTATTGAGATGAGACTGATGATTTTGTCTCGCTCTCTTTTGAAAGTTGTTTGCTAATTTTGCTTTCAGAGTGTTTTTCACACATGGTTCAATCAATGCAGATTTATGTATGCCCCAAATAGACATGGGAACACTCAGCGATCAGTTCTTAAAATATTTTTTTTATATAGTGAATCAGATGCAGATGCATTTTTAACAATATCCTTCTAGATTTTTTGGGAAGAATGAAAGCACTGAATAGTAACTCTTCAAGGAAACCTTGAAAACACATTTTCATACTGCTTAATAAGAAAACGCCACATTTTGACTGAAAAATGTTTCACTTTAGGTTCAGACATTCACCGTTAATTTAATAATCTTGTATTTCTTTGTGCAACTTTGCTGCATTTTAAAAGCACAACAGTGTAATACATTACCACGAACCTGATGGACATAATTAATGTGCCGTCCTGTAAACGTCACTTAATTTCTCTGTTATGTTAAATTTCAGTAGTCTAAAATTTTCTTAATCTTTGTGTTTAACTTTTCAGTCATCATTAAAGGTTGGGAAGGATTCTAGAAAGAAAGTTATTCAGACTCATGAAAAGATTGGGATGTTTTAATGGGTAAATGGCAGGTTAAAAGTGACTCTTATGATAAGGCCTTATTATAGGGCCTTTTATTATAAAGTTTGCTCCGATTTTAATGTTTTTGTGCACCCTTGTGCATGAAACATTTGCATTTGTGTTCAGTCAGCAAATGACACATCAAAGAACAGAAGAGGAAAATGGAAAGGTATGAAGAGAATTGTATCTTCAAAGAGGAACATTTTTCATGATTAAAGAGCACAAAAAAAACAGTCAAATTGTCAGATATTACTGTATATAAATGGCAGCTCTTGTGAATCTTGTTGCACATTTTTTGACTTTCATGAGTTCATGTTCCTAGTCCATCAAAACCAAAGTCAGACAAATCATAATTTGTTGACATTACGTTGTTTTTGTTGTTGTTGTTGTTTACTTTATTGCTGAAAAACCTGTTATAGACTCTGCAGTGGCTGGTTCCATTGTGACAACATGCCCCATATAGTGCCACAACATGTCCTGCTATTGGGGGATGTTGTCACAAAAGCTCACAGCAATTTTTTTTTTTTTTTCAGTTCAATAATGGTGGAAATGTAATGAGAAAGATAAGAAAGTTTTAAATGGAAACATTAACTTTGTATTATGCTACTTAAAGCAAGGACAGATGCTGCAAAACAAACTTGAAATAATAACATTTAAACATTATTCGGTCAAAGGCAATGCAATAAAGCAAATGGGAAGATGAGATGAAAAAATACGCATGTATGAATTGCATGCAACTGTACAGCTGTCATCCTTAAAAATTAATTCTTAGAGGTGCAGTTTTAAAGTCAGAGAGTTTGTTTCTTTTGTTCCTTTGTGAAAGCTCCTCATTACGCTGTCTGCAAACTGTGCAACTGCTAGAAATGCAAAGTTCACTGAGATCAGTATTCCTTTGTGTTGTACAGATGTTTAATTGACCTCAGGCTTTTAAAGAACTGAATTCCCTTAATTGTTTTATATATATTTAAAGCGTGTCCTGCATAATTAAGAATGGTTGCATTTGTAAAGGAACTGCTGATGTGAGACTCCAAGTTGATAACAATACAGAATAATCCAGTATCCCTGCAGCCTCAAGTGCTTCCCATCTGCATACATTTTAACACACACACACACACACACACACACACACACACACACACACACACACACACACACACACACACACACACACACACACACACACACACACACACACACACACACACACACACACACACACACACACACTCAATAATTTACAAAGGAATGCAGTAAATTAATGCTTAAAGCAATTGCAATTTCAAATGAATTAACTGGTGACCAATAGGAAGCAAGTGACAATATTGTTGTGACAGTCATATTAGATTTATTTAGTGAATTTGTGTGTGAGAGGAATGGCTGTAGGGGAAAGGGGATGTTGTTTCCAGTCTGAAGATAATGAGAAAATAAACTGTTTGGACATCTTTGTGTTACATGTCAAATATAATCTGTGGCAACTCTGCTCAATTAAACACTGCAGATCATTGTCTTAATCATTATTTAATCATAAATGTAAATAAATATTGTGAAGTTTTAAAAAAACCTTAAGATGCATTTATATTACATAGTATGCATATATAACTTATGCTCTCTCATGTTTTATTTGATAAAAAATACAATGAAAACAGCAATATTGTGAAATAATATTACAATAAAAAAAATAAAAAAATTATTTGAATAGATTTAAAAATGTAATTTATTCCTTTGTTGGCAAAGCTGAATTTTCAGCCTCATTACTCCAGTCTTCAGCGTCACATGATCCTTCATAAATCATTCTAATATGATGATTTGGTAAAATAGAAAACATTATGTCACAATATTACTGTTTTTACAGAATTTTATTCTAATGTAAACTTTCCTAGATTTAACTTTTAACTTTTTTTTTCATAGTAAATCCTATTGTGAAATGCAAGCAACATAATGCAGCAAATAACTGCACACATATTGTGCTGCTGTACCGTTTGCCTTTGTGTGGAATCTACACTAAAAGCTTCCATGAACATATTTATGTACCCTAAGAGCACTTGCACCCTCCAAACACACAGTAAGCCTCTGACATGGTTCCCTCTCCCTCTTTTTTGGGTATTGATCAGTCCTTTTCTCCAAGTGTTGCTAATGGTTTTTCTTTCCTTTTAAGTCTGCTTAATGGCAACTCCATTCACCGAGATCCAGAGAGAGAGAGAGAGAGAGAGAGATGCTCTTTCATTACCATTAGACTTATTTGAGTTTTGGCTGCGAATCTGTTTTGTCATGTTGGATATCAACTTTGTTTCAGATGTTTCTCCAAAATTCTTTGGGAGAAATGAAAAATAATAATGCACATATACAAACACAAATAATAAGTTAAAGATAAAGTACTGTTAAATCAGTTAAATAACAAGATAAGTTAAAGTACTGGGGCCGTATTCACAAAGCATTTTATCTTACCACTAGGAGTACTCCTAAATCACACTAAAAGATTTTAGCTAGGAGTTTTCTCTTAAAAGTTATTCATAACGCCTTTCAGACCTACTCTTAGTAAAGAAAAATGACAACTCCTAAACTAAGAGTGAGTCTTCGTTGCTATGGATGACATCATTACTCATGCACGAGCTTGACTGAAGTGACCACCTTGATTGGCTGATGATTGTAACGCGGGAATGATTCCAAACTCCTCCCCTATGATGAGTGACAGGTGACAGGTCTGAGAATGCGTGCGCTACACAAGTAGTGTGAAGGACGGAAGATGATGAATAACTGAATAAATAGCCTAAATGAATAAAGAGTAAGGCAAAACAAATAGCCTAATGAACCATATGGATTGATGCAATATCTTTGCAACATTATTGAATTAATCTGTCACTATATGCTTCTGCCTACGTTTGCAAAGAGAAGAACATTTTAATTTGATTCACAATGAAATGTTACAATTAATTTACATGCAATGAGTAGCCTAGTTTTGGTTGTTGTTGGTGGCGTTATTGCATCCCTATAGTTATGCTTACAATGCAAAATTGTTCCCTCGCTATTGGAAGCTCCTGTAGCCGCCGCATACGCATTTCCAAACATCGCAACGTGAAATGCCACAAAAATCGGTTTGTGAATAGGTCTTAGTGAGTTAGGAGTCCTCTCGACTTCTTTTAAGCTGTCCCAGGCTTAGGTGCTACTTTTAGGGCTAAAATGCTTCGTGAATTACTCTTAGTCAAAAAAATTAGGAGTCCTAAAGTTACGAGTGACACGCCCATTATTTTTAGGAGTTGCTCCTAAATTCGCCAGTTAGGAGCTACTTTTAGCCTTAAAATTCTTTGTGAATACGGCCCCTGAACAATAAAATTGTTGTTCAGCATGTTCTCAGACATGTAGTTGACATGCAGTAAAAGTATAAGAGATGTAAAATGAATATTTATGTGCTCTGATTATTTGGGATTTGTAAAGAAGTGCTCATATTAATATATTTGACTTCTGAGATCTTTTTAGATCTATTTGAGACAATTTCCTCTGAAACTCTAGAGGAGACACATTACTAGAGACTTTTTCTCTGAAATAGATTTATATAAGAGACTAAAAGTCTCCATTTTCTCCAAGTTAAACTGTTTCTGAAATTGAAACTGTTTCCTCAGTCATGAATCTGAAACATCATTTTCCATCTGGCTGTTTTGTTCCATGAGTGCTCCAGCTTTAATGTCAGATGTCATGGTTGATACTGTAAGACTTATCTCCAAAGTGCTTCTGTTGCTCCAGTCACATTCTGGATGCTATTTTCCTTTACTATTATTAAATTAAAGCAGATATGACTGGTGTTGTGGTGTGGTTGAACAGTACGCAGCACTCCTTTGGCTGGGGGCACCAAATGTCACTAAACAACTTCACAAGAATAAATTTGCTAAGCCGGAGAACCTTGACTTGAGCCTCGAAATACAAAATACATGCTATAACGGATGACTTTGTATTGGCAAATTAATTGTAAAGTATTGCTGCAACTACGTAGATATAGATTATTTAAATGCACAATATTGTTATCAGTTAATGGCTGAATTTTTTATTATTATTATTATTTTTATTGGTTATTGGATAGGTCATTCATTCATTCATTCCATATTACTTTTAACATAAAAGTAAAGTTAAAAACACGATTTAATAATACTGTTAAATATAAACTTTATGAAATCTTATAATGAATTTTTAATACTCTATATTGTTATTATTCAATTTACTTGTAGCATTTAAAATTATTTTATTCTTTTAATCTATTTTTACAAAATAATTTTACTATCAGCCATTTATCAGCTATTGACCATAAAATGAAAGTAATTATAGGCTTATGGATTTTAACATCAGAGCAACCCTATAAATCATCTTTTCTCACCACTTCTCACATTTTGCATGACCTATTGGTCAGTTTAGTAAATCCTTTGGCAAATTTGTTTGACGTCTTCACCTTGTTCATGTGCAAAAAGCTGCATTATTGGCATTGAATCATCAGAAAACGCTCTCACACATCTATTACCAACGTGACTGTGCTTTAGGGGCTTGTATCTGTGTCCACTGAGCAGTAATGAAGGCCATAACTCCAAATTACCCCCAAAGGTCATCCGTCAGGCGACCGGCAGAAGTGCTTTCATACACCTTAAAGCTCTGCACCTTCTGATCAATACTGAGTCAATTCTGTCACAATCATTCAGTGTGTTAAGAACATAATATGAACAATATCTCACCCTTTTCTACTGCACTTAGCCAGGCCAGCAACCCAGTTCTGGGTTTCACTAGATGTTTTAGTAAAGGTGACTCTACATGAATATCAATACGCTGAGGATGTGACTTTGGCAGAACCTGGAGAGGCGGTATTAACATTAAGTGACATGGCATCTGACGCACAGAAGCCAATGGCACATGTCACTATGCGCATTGGCACATCCGGTGGCACATCCGGTCTTCATTGGCATGTGCCAGTGGATAGTGGCATGTGTCACTGACATTATTGGCATGTGCCACTGACATCGCGACACACTGACACTGGCATGACACCTGACTGACACCGAGTCGCGGAACATGCCACCGTGTTGCGACACCTCCAGTAGTGACTGACAGATTAATCGAACACCTATAGCCTACTGACGTAATTGTGCCATAAAATCCTAAATAAATAGCCTAATTTTGTGATATTTAAAATATCAATTGAACGAATTAAAGTGCATTAAAATTTTAATAAACATGTTATTTGTGTCACGTCTTGGTATGTGCCACTGAATGTTTTGTAATACCAGTGCTACTTTATGTTGTTTATCTCGCAAAGTCACAAACTGCCCATTCTAGGAAAGACACGAAATAAATCTATCATGGGTCACTACGAATAACGCATTAACAGTCGCGTCCGTTTCTGTAAACCTATATTTTTGCGTGATGCTGCACAGACGCACGCCAGTAGGTGTCAGTATAAGTGAGTGTAACACTGGCCAGGGCAAGATTCTTATCTGTGGCTTAAATATTTCAAAATAATTGTATCGAATTATGTATGTTGTAGGCTACACATTAACTTAGCGATGTTATAAATCATATTTTTTGACAGCATAAAGCAAATTGTTATGCAAGTGGCATATGACGCAATCCATTGGCACATCTCACGTTTAGTGACACATGTCAATATCCACTGGTACATGTGTCACTAAAACTGACATCTCTTTATGTTGTGGCACCTCCAGTAGTGACACCTGCAGCTGTCTGCCGTAGTATAATGTAGATTATGTACCATATGCACATCGTTAATTTGTAGAACAAAAATGTATTTTATTTCTTGAATAATTACATAAAATTATTTTTTAAATATTAAAGGTACCGAGGAAGGTCCTGCGCGACCGAACGTTTGTTGCACTGAGGACTTTTTTGCACTTGTATAAATAAAGAATATTGCTAGTAGCTCGGTATACTCCTTTTCAGATACATAGCCTAACAAACATATGATTTTTGTGACTTTGCGAGATAAACAACATAAAGTAGCACTGGTATTACAAAACATTCAGTGACACATACCAATCAAATACAGACGTGACGTAAATAACACGTTTGAAAAAAACATTAATGTAGCCTACTTTAATTGATATTTTAAATATCACAAAATTAGGCTATTTATTTAGGATTTTATGGCACAATTACGTCAGTAAGCTATAGGTGTTCGATTAATCTGTCAGTCACTACTGGAGGTGTCGCAACACGGTGGCATGTTCGACTCGGTGTCAGTCAGGTGTCATGCCAGTGTCAGTGTGTCGCGATGTCAGTGGCACATGCCAATAATGTCAGTGACACATGCCACTATCCACTGGCACATGCCAATGAAGACCGGATGTGCCACCGGATGTGCCAATGCGCATAGTGACGTGCCATTGGCTTCTGTGCGTCAGATGCCATGATACTTAATGTTAAAACTGCTACTGAGAACCTGAGTATGATAGAAATGGGAGAGGAGGAAAAGGCAGATAAAATGAAGGATGATGTATTTCACAGTGCCTGTGTCCATTCACTGCCAGGCACAGTGAGAGGCTGACCGTCCCACCCTCCCATTTATCCTGATTAAAATCCCTCCACCTTCCTTGTCCTTTTATCTGTAACCTCTGTTGATTGCACTGGGCTCGGAATGCTAATGTGATCTGTATTTGGAATGCTGATGTAATCCATATGTTAGCCGCTGAAACACTGCAGTATACGGCGTAGTTGTTAATGCAGTGTAAGCAGAGTGTATTTGCATGAGTCTCTGGGGAGGCTCAATAAATCTGGCCCAGTGTATCAGCTCAATTACATTTGGTATTTATGAATTTAGTCTTTTATCTGGAAAACGCTCATTCATTTTCTCCACATGGGCATCTTCTTCAGGATATTTAAGGTAAATGATTGTGTACTACTCATCCTTTGAAGCAAATTATGTATCTGAATCTTAAATTATGATAGTGAAGTCTAGTCTAAGGATTAAGAAGATAGGCCGATGTTGATCAATGTAAAAGCGTTGTTTATTAAAGCTGCAGTCCGTAAGTTTTGCCTCTTTGTCACCATCCCTGTTTGAAACCAGAAATTGCAGTAATTTGCGGAGTTATCTTCTTTACGTGGGTTGTGCATCGGCACGGCTCCTCAGCGCAGATGAATCTAATGTTTTGAGGTGCATGTGTGGGTTGTCTGTCAACAGACAGTGTGGATCTTCACTGTCCTTCGGAATTACAGATAACCTACTTGGAAGTATGTCTAAAGTAAAGAAGTTTCACCAGAAAATGTCATCTGAACAAGTAACATGTCTGCCACTTTTGTTCTGAGCCACTGAAAAAGAAAAGCCACTGTTTTACAATGAATCACGCTACCAATGGTGATTAAGGGCCCTATTTTAACGATCTGAAACGCAAGTGTCAAAGCGCAAAGCGCAAGTAACTTGGGCGGGTTTTGGTGCTGTTGCTATTTTCCCGGCGGGATAAATGACTCTTGCGCCCGGCGCAAATCTAAAATGGGTTGGTCTGAAGCAGCTTCATTATTCATAGGTGTGGTTTGGGCCGCGTAACGTGAAATAAACCAATCAGAGCATCATCTCACATTCCCTTTAAGAGCAGCCGCGCTTTTTCTAAAGCGGATTCCTATTATAACGGCGGATTTGCCAGGCGTGCGCCAGGAGCGGTTCACAGCCTATCTATCTATCTATCTATCTATCTATCTATCTATCTATCTATCTATCTATCTATCTATCTATCTATCTATCTATCTATCTATCTATCTATCTATCTATCTATCTATCTATCTATCTATCTATCTATCTATCTATCTATCTATCTATCTATCTATCTATCTATCTATCTATCTATCGTAATAATGTATGATTTGCAAAAATGAAAACTGCTGCTTCTGTGTAGATGAGAGAATCAAAGTGTATGCACGTTGTGCACACGCTACATTGACTATGGCCAAGCATGCGCCCTTAAAATAGCATATGAATAACATGCGCAACGCGCCACTGACTTTAAACAATTTTTTCCTGGTTAGTGGCGCAATTGTTTTCTAAACCTGCAAAGGAACGTTTTTACCGGAACACGCCTCCTTTTTTTGCGCTGAACCGCCCAGGGAGCGCAAGTTCATTCCCTAGTTTAGCGACGTGCTTCTGTGGAGGGAAAAGCGCGCTTTGCGTGGGTGCAAAATAGCAATGATACATGCGTCGGTGTACAAAGTCAATTGCGCTGGGTGCAAGATAGGGCCCAATATCTAATGATCGCAAAGTTAGCTCAGATCATGTCAAACCGTGCAAAGCAGTTGTCAACAATGATTGTCATTTAGAACTTTCAGGATTACAAGCCGCCATCAAAATGTCAAGTTTAATTACATTCCAGCAGCTGTAAGAAGAGGCTACATATGATCTGCCCCCTGCAGCATCCACTAACGAGATATAGCCTACTAGCCAAGACTCCTCCAGTATACGGACATGACATAATGACTCAAAGACGAACGGCGGGAAACTTGTATTTCCCACAGAAACCGACCCAACCACTCAAATTAGAAAACAATATTACAAGCTTACTGTTGTGAATCGGGTTAAGTTAAGGAGATAGTTTCGAACACTAATTGGTTATGTACTTGCTCGGTAATTGATTTTGGATCATTTTTAACCAAAAAAAGTTACAGACTGCAGCTTTTTTAAGTAAATACAGGCAATCCAACTGTTGAGAACACATATTAAACAGAAACACAACTATACTGGACACTGAGGAAGAAGAAATGAGGACCTTAATTACACATGGTGATGAACTAAATACAGACAGGTGTGCAATGAATGTCCTTGGAAACAAATGACTGGCAGGAAACTTGAACAAAGGGAGCAGGGAACTAAAGAGAAAAAAACTAAAAGTCCATGAAAATGTAACTAAGACAGACTAAACTTAAGGTAATTGCAATAGAACGCCTCCCTACTGCGAACTGCGATAGAAAGCAGGTGCTGCCTTGTGCCATAAAAGGAAGTGGTTCTGGAGGTGGATGAGGGGCTATAAGGACAGGTGACAGAAAAATGTGCTAGCAGGAGAAGCCAAGGTGGTGAGGATGGTGGGAGGAGCCAGGGAGGGGAAGATTGGACCAGTTGCCAGGTGATGATTCAGAGAACAGCCAGGCTGAAAAAGCTCACGGTGCAGTTGACAAAGGGAGGAGCCATGGTGGAGATTTGGCTGACGACACCAGTCGTCCCGATGGAGATGGAGCTGATGGAAGTGGAGCCCTGGGCACAGACAGAGAGCAGATTGGACCGGGCAAAACCAATGGTCCTGGAGGCAGAGGCAGAGCCGCAGCGACGAGAGTCCAAGGTGGAGCTAGAGTACCTGAGGTTTGAGGTGAAGCGGTGGGGCCGAGGACCAAGACAGAGCCAGAAGGAGGGGTGGTGAGACGGAGCACAGCGGACAGTTTGTAAGCCTGTGGTGCAGGCAGGGTAACATCTGACCAAGGCAAAGCCGGAGGGACGAGGGAGCCTGGTGGAGCCAAAAGGACGATGGTATCTGGTTGAGCTAAGGGAGGGAGGAGCCAAGGTGGAGCCGTCAGGTCAATGGACCGAGGTGGAGTGACAGGTTCAGCGTCTGGAAGCAAAGCTGGGGGATCTATTTGCCTGGGCGACGCTGGAGACTTGAAGACCTGAGGCTTATCCACACAACAGAATGGTGTTAGAGGAGAAGTCGAGGGGCTGAAGGGAACCAGCGGAGGTGGGGCTGGCGAACAGGCTGAATTTCCATATTGAAATACATAATGCCCCAAAAAAGGACTTCTTTCCATTTTATTCATAGCCAAATCTTGCTATGAATGAGCATGCATCTCCCCAGGACATTGTGAGTACTATTGCTGTTTTCTATGTTGTCTTTTGTATGGTATACTGTTTTATGCATGCTTTATGATAGTACCACTAGTTACTGTAACCTCACCTATACCATGTTTGGTATCTATGGATTTCTATTTTAATTATTTGGTTGCACAGATATATCCTCTGTAATGTTGACCTTCCCACAATAGCGAAAAAGGAGAGAATGCATAAAGTGCACAGTTAGGCCACTCAAGAGGGGCCAGAGACAGACCGGATGGTAGGACCTTGGATGGAGAACATCGGCTGCACGTAACATCTGGAAGGGAAGAGTTTTCAGGAACATGTTTAGATTCCTTAAATCTAGAATTGGATGAAAACTACCTTCTTTAGAACGAGGAAGTAAGTTGATGAGGGGGTGAACTCTTCCTATGGCTGCCCTCTCCAACATCACTGTAGGGACAATCCTTGAAAGCTTTGGTGGCTGGCGTCGAAACTGCAGAGCATACCCCTTGCTCAGTGTAGTCCACTGACGTAGACTCCTGGCAACTGCCGCTGATGAGGTTGAAACCCTCGAGTGTCCTCAGCAAGCACGGTGTCTCTGTGAACCCTGAGGCTGTCGAGTAGATTACTTGTGGAATCGTTGCTCTGAAATTGCAAAGCGATGATAAGCCTGAGTGGCCGGCACCAAAAAAAAAAAAAAGGATTGCACTGAGCCTGAGTCAGTTGACGGGTGGTACTCGGACAACTTCACCCTTTTTTCTAGAATTTCTGGAACATTAGACCCAAAGAGGTATCCAGGAACATTTGAGAGGTCTTGAAGAGCCTTCTTACAATCCTCAGGCAGTTTTGCCTATGCAAAATAGGCTTCCAGTAGTCCGAAGAGCTGTATGGAGAAATTGCAAAACTGAGGGGGGGTCAACATTAGCTGGTTTCCTTGTTCTGGTAGTGGCAAGGAGTAATTGGCATATTGTGTTCTCTGCACAGGTTATATAAGCAGTAGACTCATATGCAGAACATTCATTCAAAAATGCTGATTATTTCAGGACTGAAACAAGGTTTTAAACAAGGAAATTAATTGAACTTTACACACCACCTTACGAGGCTCAACCAGCAAGCAATGTAGCACCGTATGTTAACACCAAATCTTATGCTTCACTTCACTTCACTTCAGAGCTCTATGCAGATGAGGGTTATTATAGATCATGCTTTATTGACAAAAGTCAGCAGTACTTCCCTGCCACAATTAACACCATGCTATATGATAAAACCACATTTTGTGTAAAAGAGACATTTGTGTATATAGCCTAGTGACTGTGGCAGCAGTACTTCAACAAATGATGATTAAGGAAGGAAAGGAAGGAAGGGAAGGAAGAGAGGAAGTTTTTCCTGTAATGGGGTACATAATCTGCTTTGTAATGATGCTGCCGATTATCTTGAGATGCATGTTAAATGTAATGGCAGTACTGGATAGCAGTGTAATTATGCTGCCAATGTCATAGTCACCATAAAAATAAAAGTTGACAATGATTATTTTGGTAACACTTTTTATGAAGACCATGCTTATACATAAGTATAAATGGAGCTATAATTCATTATAAGTATTACTATTCTATTAATATATATTTTTAAGTCTCATTAAGATCTATTATGTAAGAATAATGGTTATTCTTACATTCATATTATTTTATAAGTCATGCATTTGCTTTTTCAATGTGCATGCTCATAAACCATTATACACTAATTTATAAGCATTAAGTTAGTCATATGGTTCCATGAATGTATTTATAAAGATGCAGCATGCATTGCTATAATGTTACTATTATTAAGGTTACAATGACATTTTAGAAATACAGATTTATTGCTGTCAAATAAGTGAATATATTGTTATTAATAGCCATGTTGTGTTCTTATAAATACTTATTGTGAGTAATAATAGTTACTAACCTCTATAAATGCATCATTGATGGCTTTTAGGAAAATTGCATCCTATGTTTTCACTTTACTTCAGCAAATGTTAAGAAATCATGAAGATGTGCTCATCATACATTTTAAGTTGTTTATTTATAAATGTAATTAATGAACAATATTTCCTGTAATAAAATAATGAAAGGAAAACAGAAATCATTAAAACAAACAGTTGAAAAAAAAGTATATTTTTTAAAGTTACACACTAGCAAAACACTGCAACAGGTTTTTTTTTTAAGTATAATTCCAAACTGCTATAAGCAATGCCATGCTGAGGAGGAATGATATGGTTGAGGAGTTTTTTTTTATTCAAAATTACCATTCATGACCTCTAATGCAGACATTAGCATTAAAGACATAATTGATAACTAATTGTTACAGCAAGGGTCTCTGGAACTATTTTATATTTGATCATTTATAAATCTGTGTATAATGGATTATGAGCATGCATGCGCATTGAAAAAGCAAATGCAAGATTTATAAGTAATTATGAAAATAATATAAATGTGACTATAACTGATCTTATAATGCAGATCTTAATGAGTCTTTATTTATAGAACAGTAATACTTACTCATAAATTAGTATAAATGGGACTATAATTCATCATAAGCATGGTCTTCATAGAAAGTGTTACCCTTATTTTTTATGGAATATTGCAGTGTTTGCTAGCCTATAAATGATTTATCTGTGCACATCATTCTTTTTTTATTTATTCCTGTGCCTTTGTAATCTTTAATCAAAATAATTTCCCCTCCCTTTTGCAGCGACATCTCTTCTCTTCTCTGATGATGTGTTTACTGACGTGAGGGCGGGGCAACCTGTCACTCACATGAGATCAACCAATAGCAAACCACAACCATCCAACAATCTAATCAATTCCATGGTTTAATAAATTTTATCTTGTTCAAGAAGCCGTTTCACTCTGATACATGTCACAATGCAGAGAAGAAAGAAAATAGAGAAGAAAATACTATCGCAACTTTAGTTTTATGGCATCTGTCTAGTCTAGATAGGCAGCTCACTAGATTTTGGAAGTTATGAAATGCTCATGTTCAGCTATCAGCAGTGACGTTGTATAGAATCATACGCTGGCTTTTGACACTTTCTTTCATACACCGCACAAATCAAAGACAAAGGAACATCAATGCATTATTCCTGTAAAAGGGTGATGGCAACAGTATGGGGAAAAAAACGGCACATCTATCAATATAATTAACATAAGATGCTCCTTCACAAAGTCAACATGTCAACACTGGCTTTAGAAGAATTTATAGTTATAAGTTATAGACTTACTTGTGGCACTTGATGCTGTAAAATTGTGGTTCTGCCATCATGTCATTCCTATTAAATGTGGATAATTAACTAAAGTCCATGTTTGTTGCTCAGCCTGTCATTAGTTCATTAACCTCACACTATATTTGGAATATAGTTCAGCAGTGACTGACAGTTATAGCTGAGCTCTGTTGCCTTAATTGCATTTCCAGCAGTGGCAAATAACTCACCTGTCCTCAGAGAGCGTTTTACAAAGAACAAAAGGCACAAGATTCTTCAGCCTCTCATTGTAATTTACTTGTTTGGGCTGAGGATTTTTTTTTTTTCCAGTGTAAAAAACAATTCTCTTGCACATCAATCACAAATAAAACACAAACCTTCTTAAATCTCCAGCTCTAAACTCTGCATGAAGTAAACATGTTTGTGGGGATATAATAAAGCAATAAGCCACAAGAGGCCATGTGTTACTGTGATTTCACCATGGTTAAGAGCTGTTGTTAGGCACCATGTGAATCATGTGACCTCCTAACTAGTAAAATCACAGTAGCGTACAGCCCATCATGACCTACTGCTTTTATTAAGCAGTAGCAATAGCAATAAAAAAATCAATTTATTAAGCGTTTCCACCAAGAGATATAGTTCATTAGCTAACTATATTCTGTTTACGATTTCCAAGAAAATTTCATTTAGATCTGTAACGATCCTTTTGTGATCTTTATTTATCACCACACAAATATGGTTTCTGTGACCTTCATACAACATTGCCATAGCATTTTTATTTAAAGGCACAGTCCTCTTTTGGAAAACTGGGAAAAAGGGATTTCTCCCAAAAAATTACATTTCATTATAAACTCTGAAAAGGATTAATATTATATAGGATATAATATCATGACAACATTTATCAGTGTATGACACCGAAGGTTTCAAAGCAATAGAGTATCATGCACGTCGAAAAATGAGGGGTGTGCTAAAAAGTGACGCCGAGGGGTCCTGACCAAGCATCAATATGTGACGAGTTGGGAGTGGGAACGTGCTGACTTTCATTATATAGACAAAAAAAGAGGAAAAATTATGTCACTGTAGTTCAGTGTTAGTTTTGATATATTTATGAATATTTTGTATTAACTTTTTTAAAATTGCTATTTAGCTTTCATTTATATTTATTTTACTGTTAGTTTGTAACAATTTTATTATTTCAACTTATTTTATTTTAGTTAGTTGCCAAGGCTACATTTCTGATTTTCATTAAAGTTCTTTAAGCTTTTTCCTCTAATATTTATATTTGATATTATTTCAGTATTATTTCAGTTAACAAAAATGAATGATGAAGAAATGAACACTGAAACAGGCTGAAAACATCATGAGTCAATGCTGACAATCTTATGGTTATCACCTCAAATCTTTAAATGCTATATACACTCATTTGATAAATATCCATGTCTTTCTGTGATCTTTCTGTCATGTGCTGAAATGCTTTTCATCACTCTTCAATACACAAGATAACAACACTCCCTTCCCCCCATCTTGCTGTGGTTTTTCAACCTAGCGATAAACTCTGCACCTTTCGTCCTTCACACCCACACATTTACACTCTCACACCACACTCAGGAAAAGGCTGTTCAACTGCGTTCAACACACACAGATACTGAGAGGGGTAGATTAATGCTCACTCAGTAATGTAAGCAGCACACAACTGATCGTAATCACATTTGGCATGTGTGAAATTTCGGTTGCCTGGTTAACCGCCCACATAGTCTCTCCCAAAATGATTTGTCATGGAGCACATATGAAAAACACTGCCTGTGGGAAAAAAACTAATAAGATTCAACTGATTTTGTATTAAAGTCTTTATTGTGGGAAGAATCTAAAACTGAAAATAAATAAATAAATGCATCAATTTAAATAAATTAGTTGCAAAAGCAAGCATCACTATTACTATTGCTGTTTTTTTTTTTTTCTCTTGCCTATATTACATTACAGTACAGTACAGTGACTAAAGCCTGAAAGGGCATCATCAATGATGACATTTTAGCAACAGGATCCCAATTCTAAATTATTACTTATTGCTCTGATGAACTTTCATTGTGGAAGAAAGTTTAAACGCTTTTATCATAACTGTCTTTTATGGTTTACTTGTTTTGAGCCTCTTTGCTGTTCATGAAATGACCTGTTAGCAGATAAAACAGCATTTCAGTGATGATGAATGGTATCTTTTACTCATCAAGAATGCATTAAATTGATCAAAGCAATAGTAAAGACTTTTATAATCTTACAAAAGATTTGTATTTCAAATATTCATCAATGAATCCTGAAAGAAATGTATCACAGTTTCCACAAAAATATTAAGCAGCACAACTGTTTTCAGCATTGATAATAAGACATGTTTCTTGAGCAGCAAATCAGCGTATTAGAATGATTTCTGAAGGAATTATTTTAAAAACATTTAAAAAATCATATGTGTTAAAATGACGGTGAGTAAATAATGATCGGATTTGAATGTTTTAGCAAACTATTTCTTTACCAAGCAAAATCATCAGATGCATTGCCTTTCTAGAAAATACGGACAACTGGGAATATAAACCATCCCTCAGATCCAGACTATGTGATCATTTATCTGCCAGGTTATTTATAGACACTGACTCAGGGTTTCCAAAATAAGACAGAATGGACTGATAAAACCCCATCATTCCACTAAAAAGTGCTGTGGCAGTTTCTGATTGGGTTCAATGATTCTTTTAGTCATGTATTTGAATATTTACAATACATGGTACTCCAAAGGAATATGGTAATACCATGGTACTTTTTTGGCTTTTTGTGTTAGCGAGCTTGTGCAGTGCATGCTGTCTGATATGAAAGTGCCAAAATGAAACTGTAGAAGTGGAAACAAGTGGTGTCATTTTGATCTTCTCAAATAACATTCACATAAAATAAGCTGGTATTATGTGACAGTATTGATGTCTATTTCCAGTGAAGAAAGAAATGATTTGCTGCTGCAGCAGTAAATAATTATTTGTCCCAATGGCTGCATGGAATGTATGACACCAGAATGATCCCTGAACTAAGGCCACATTTTTAATGACGTTTTTCATTAAAAATGGACACAGGACTCTGCCGGTAAACTGCCGGTAGCAAACAGAGAAAAATGCTGGACCCTTTGAATGAATCCTTTTGTAGTTAATGGTCAGCCAGATTAGAGAATCTGTAAATTATGTCTTGCTCTATAACCGTAGCTGTTTGCAGAAGATTTTTCTTTGAATATAAGAGCACTGAATCAAAAGACAAAATAGTTTCCAAAATGAAATGTAGCTGAAAGTTTCTTAGTGTATTCATAATTATGAATAAGCAAGCTTAATTGACTAACAATAATAAAGATGACATCCTTGCACAAGGTCTTGACACTCTGAATTTTTTTTTAAATGAATTGAATTCATCACCATGCTCAATGCCTCCATGTTCAATCAAGTACTTTCCTTTAGCCGATGCATTCAAGCTTTCATTGCATGATTTTTTGTGCTGTCAGGTCATGCTTCCGATTGCCTCCAATTAAACTGCGTGCAGCTTGGCTTAACATGTTTCTGAATGGTGTTGTAACATTTGTGGAGTTATCTTTGATTCTTGATTTGTGTTAGATCAACTGAGTTGGAAACGTGTGATTGTTCTCAGTCTGAGCAAGCAAAAATTTAGAGGCAAAATATTTTTGGCTTATTATTAGGATTTAGATTACAGTTTTTAACTGTAAACCTTAATAAGTTGAATTAACTCAAAACATCTGAGGAAAAACGTTCCTCTAAATTTATGGTGTTTTGTGCCATCAGGTTCACCTAATGAGATCATATTTAGATATCTATTTAGGTATTTTGGTTATCTTTAAGTTAGTCAGAAAATTTGTAATTAAAAATTAAAACATTACATCAATTTATTTGATGCACATTTTGGGATATCACATAAAAAACACTGGATGGAAACGCCACGATACATAAAACAATTTTTTTGGCATAAAAACATATGTGCTATAATGTTAGTTTTGGGTTTTGTATTATTTTGTAATTCAATGTCATGTGACAATGTCATGTGACCCCCAAAAACTTAATCCAGCAGTTCGCCTCCTGTGCCTTCATCAGGTGATTGCGCCATAGAAGCCACCCCGCCAGAGTCTCGTCACGTCATGTCCACTCCACCAGACTCTCATCACTTCATGTCCACCCCGCCAGTCTCGTCGCATCATGTCCACTCCGCCAGACTCTCGTCACTTCATGTCCACCCTGCCAGAGTCTCGTCGCATCATGTCCACTCCGACAGACTCTCGTCATGTCATGTCATGTCCACCCCGCCAGAGTCTCGTCACGTCATATCCACTCCGCCAGACTCTCGTCACGTCATGTCCACTCCGCCAGACTCTCGTCACGTCCACTCCGCCAGAGTCTCGTCACGTCATGTCCACTCTGCCAGACTCTCGTCACTTCATGTCCACCCCGCCAGAGTCTCGTCGCATCATGTCCACTCCACCAGACTCTCGTCACTTCATGTCCACCCCGCCAGAGTCTCGTCGCATCATGTCCACTCCGCCAGACTCTCATCATGTCATGTCATGTCATGTCCACCCCGCCAGAGTCTCGTCACGTCATGTCCACTCCGCCAGACTCTCGTCACGTCCACTCCGCCAGAGTCTCGTCACGTCATGTCCACTCTGCCAGACTCTCGTCACTTCATGTCCACCCCGCCAGAGTCTCGTCGCATCATGTCCACTCCACCAGATTCTCGTCATGTCATGTCATGTCCACCCCGCCAGAGTCTCGTCACGTCATGTCATGTCCACCCCGCCAGAGTCTCACCACATCATGTCCACTCCGCCAGAGTCTTGTCACATCCACTCCGCCAGACTCTCGTCATGTCATGTCATGTCCACCCCGCCAGAGTCTCACCACGTCATGTCCACCCCGCCAGAGTCTCGTCACGTCATGTCCACTCCGCCAGACTCTCGTCATGTCATGTCATGTCATGTCCACCCCGCCAGAGTCTCGTCACGTCATATCCACTCCGCCAGACTCTCGTCACGTCATGTCCACTCCGCCAGACTCTCGTCACGTCGAGTCCGCCAGAGTTCAGTCACGTCATGTCCACTCTGCCAGACTCTCGTCACTTCATGTCCACCCCGCCAGTCTCGTCGCATCATGTCCACTCCACCAGACTCTCGTCATGTCATGTCATGTCCACCCCGCCAGACTCTCGTCATGTCATGTCATGTCCACCCCGCCAGAGTCTCACCACATCATGTCCACTCCGCCAGAGTCTCGTCACGTCATGTCCACTCCGCCAGACTCTCGTCATGTCATGTCATGTCATGTCCACCCCGCCAGAGTCTCGTCACGTCATATCCACTCCGCCAGACTCTCGTCACGTCATGTCCACTCCGCCAGACTCTCGTCACGTCGAGTCCGCCAGAGTTCAGTCACGTCATGTCCACTCTGCCAGACTCTCGTCACTTCATGTCCACCCCGCCAGAGTCTCGTCGCATCATGTCCACTCCGCCAGATTCTCGTCATGTCATGTCATGTCCACCCCGCCAGACTCTCGTCATGTCATGTCATGTCCACCCCGCCAGAGTCTCACCACATCATGTCCACTCCGCCAGAGTCTTGTCACATCCACTCCGCCAGACTCTCGTTATGTCATGTCATGTCCACCCCGCCAGAGTCTCGTCACGTCATGTCCACTCCGCCAGACTCTCGTCACATCATGTCATGTCCACCCCGTCAGTGTCTCGTCACGTCATGTCCACTCCGCCAGAGTCTTGTCACGTCCACTCCGCCAGAGTCTCGTCACATCATGTCCACTCTGCCAGACTCTCGTCACTTCATGTCCACCCCGCCAGACTCTCGTCACGTCATGTCATGTCCACCCCGCCAGAGTCTCACCACGTCATGTCCACCCCGCCAGAGTCTCGTCACGTCATGTCCACTCCGCCAGACTCTCGTCACGTCTACTCCGCCAGAGTCTCGTCACGTCATGTCCACTCTGCAAGACTCTCGTCACGTCATGTCCACTCCGCCAGACTCTCGTCACGTCCACTTCGCCAGAGTCTTGTCACGTCATGTCCACTCCGCCAGAGTCTCGTCACGTCATGTCCACCCCACCAGAGTTTTAGCATTTCATATCCACCCTGCCAGAGTCTCGTCACGTCATATCCACTCCGCCAGACTCTCGTCACGTCATGTCCCCTCCGCCAGAGTCTCGTCACGTCATGTCCACTCCGCCAGACTCTCGTCAAGTCATGTCCACCCCGCCAGAGTCTCGTCACATCATATCCACCCCGCCAGACTCTCGTCACGTCATGTCCACCCTGCCAGAGTCTCGTCACATCCACTCCGCCAGAGTCTCGTCAAGTCCACTCTGCCAGACTCTCGTCACGTCATGTCCACCCCGCCAGAGTCTCGTCACGTCATGTCCACCCCGCCAGAGTCTCGTCACGTAATGTCCACTCCGCCAGAGTCTCGTCACGTCATGTCCACTCCGCCAGAGTCTCGTCACGTCATGTCCACTCTGCCAGACTCTCGTCACATCATGTCCACTCCGCCAGACTCTCGTCACGTCCACTCCGCCAGACTCTCGTCACGTCACGTCATGTCCACCCCGCCAGAGTCTAGTCACATCATATCCACCCCGCCAGACTCTCGTCACGTCATGTCCACCCCGCCAGAGTCTCGTCACGTCAGAGAGTGAAGTCAAAGAAAGGAGACAAAGACACAACAAACAATCCAGCAGGAACGGAGACCATGAGAGAATGCCAAACGGGAACAGGAACAAACAGCGGGAACAGGAACAAACACCGGAAACACCACAACGATCTGACAACACAAGACACCAGTCACTGAGAATATATAGCTGAGTAGAGTGTAATCAGCTGGTTTTGATGATCAGCGATAATCAGAGGACACACCCACACTAATCATACACACTACACAATCACACAAGACAAGGAACACAGTGACACAGTGACGCAAAACTTAATTTATGGAATTTGAATGGAAGTGATCCATATGGAAGTTTAAGGAGCATAGATATTAGGGTAATTTGATTCCAAAATGTTTCAAGCAATGTTAAATTATGAACTGTTGATTGCTTTTAATGACAACATTGCTTTGCTGAGAGTGAATTTTGGTAGAACCTAAAGTTTAACAAATAAGAAACTATACAGCTTTCCTCTCTAATCTTTTTCTGAAAGGCAGATGAGATATTGCAATATTTTTTTCCGTCTCACCTGTCAGTATGTTAAATCAGGAGTTTACGCTGCAGTGTTTGCAGAGGCTTTGTGTTAGTGTGAGATATGGGAGCTGTCTTTGTGACTCTGCATTTCTGCTGATTAGAATGTTAAACACAGCCATTGTTTCATGCAGTTGCTGCACATAACTCATAGTATCAAAGGTGCCTTCTAACAGGCATTGCCATAGAGACGGCTGAAGCTCGCGCTAAAAGTGGAATGGGTCTCTGTTTTGCATATGTTTTGGTTGATGGAAGAATGGGTTTACTATGGCAACAGACACAGAAAAGGTGGAGGTGATGTATTAGCCCATGATAACAGCGCTCCGCTCACTCGAATAACGTTGTGTTCTGCCTGCGGTGTGCTCTTAAACTACACTGCATGCATTTATCTTTCAATTTGGAATAAAAAATAGGTTTTGTCAGGTAAGCTGAAAATGTGCTTTATGTGGTAACATCTAAATTAAAACCCTTTATTAAAGTCAAAAATATTATTTAATAATAAAAATAATGCTTTCAAATCATGTCAACAGCCACAATGGGGCAAGTTGCCACATGTTTTATATGATGTAATTTTATCCAACGTTTTCCATTTTTGCTGTTTCATTAATTGTTATACTAATTATTTTTTCCAAAAAGCCATTAAGTAGCCTGTATTGCATGTGAAGATTTAATTAATTTATTTCATTACGTTAGTTTTTCATATTTAACAAAAAATAAATAAATAAATCTTTAGAGGTACTGTTTCAATTTCAAATCAAATATTTGCATTTAGAGACGTCACCTCAGGTGTCATGTCAGTGCTTTGGTCACAAGATGCGCAAGAACCAATGCCATTTAATGTCACTGATGTCCAACCTGATAAAGCGCCATTTGATTTGAGACCGTGTATCAGAAGACATGGAATATAGCACACAAGTCATATGGACTATTTTTATGGTGCGTTTTTGTCTTTTCAAGAGATTGGCAGATGCCACTATATGTTACAACAGAAAAAATGTTCCACAGAAAAACACCAGTATACAGGTTTAAAACAATAAATAATGACAACATTTTCATTTTGGAATGAACTGTCCCTTTAAAAGTTGTCTGAAAGGAGTAATATAATCTATAGCATCAAATCCCTGCTGCTCATTTCCAACCTGGATGTGCTTAGATATTGTTCCATATCTATATTGCTCCCTTGAGTCCAATAGGAAGAAATGATTGCTCTTACAGAGCCAGGTTGGGGGTGAGAGGTAAATACTCATGCCTAGAATGCATTTCCCTTTGGGTTTCCACGGATCAAACTTTAATTTCATCTAGCTGGATCAACAACAGAAACGGAGAAGCCACCTGGGACGCCACAAAACAAATTAACTTCAACCTTTATTCTAAACTTTGTCATGCTCTATTCATTTCTCCCACTTTAAGGCCATTGTCATGAATAATGTATTAGCTCTCAGCCTTTTCCACTGCCTGTTGGAAAGGATTATGGACAGATCAAACGCTGAGAATTCCAGCATTATGTGTCATTGAGTCCCAAGTGATTGATGTTCCTGCTGCAAAACATTCAGAAATTCAAGGAAGTGACAACATTGTCCTGTTCATCTCTTACAGGAGAGACAGGATAAAAAGGCTGCAGAAGAAAGTCTGTCATAGTGTCCAAAGGAAATATTCATATTCTCCCATCTGTTTGGCACATTGTATAAAGTTCATCTTGCAGCTATTACAATGAGCTGCTGCTGCCAGTTTGAGGAAGGACACGTTTGTCTGTCTGGCTTCCTTCCAAGAGGAAAGAGGAAAAACTCATCAAAAGTTGTGACTGTAACACATAGCGCTGGGGGCGCAGATTAATGCAGCATTGATTGATTTGTGGTTTGCGGAAAGACTTCAGAGCTGCGTGAGTTTCATAGTTTCCCTCATGCTCTGGCACTACAAAAACACACCTTTCAACATCAGTATAAAGACTTCCGCTTTGCTTTAAAAGAGTTGAGACTGGAGCTATTTGTCACACTTTTTACTCTAATGAAATTTTTTCAGGGTGGGGTAATTTCTAAGAGCCAGTGTCGAACCTTGTAAAGCCTGAGTGTAAAAGGATTTTTTTTTCTTCACTATAAAAAGCTAATATTTTTACCTTTATTGTCCTAGAAAAATTACAATAGTTCATAGACTATATTGGGGACTTATCTGACACTATATGGAGTAAGTTGTCAAAAAACATTGAATTATGAATACTTTTTTGCTATTTTTTTTTTTGCTTTTTTGCTAATTCTATCTATGCTGTCTAAAGTAAAAAATATACCCCTTACTGTATGAAAAATACCCTTGTATTCCAGTGTTCCTTAAGCATTATTTATATACTATTATAGCATTTATTAATATTTTGAGTTAGTTTTTACATTTATATTTTCAGTTTTCATTTTAGTTTAGTTTTAGCTTTAAATTATTTTGTTTCAGTTTTACTTTTAGTCATTTTAGTAATTCAACAAACTTTTTTCAATCATGACAACTCTTGGAATAGTTTTAGCATGTTCTTGAATATAGCAATGTGGTCTTGACTAACTAGATCTGCAACACTGCTGCTGTTGCTTCAGAGGACGTGTGGACTTACTACTGCTAATAGATACTGCTAATAAATACACATACACACTGCTGTGAGCATGTAAGATATGCTGCTGCTACATAAATAGACATACATAAATAACGTAGCAGATCTAGGCAGGTGGAGCTGGGGAGGTGGAGGGTTTAAGAGGAACTCTGATGAGGACTAACTACAGCAAACACTGAACCACCAGACTAAATGTTGAGCAAGCAATCTCATTGGCTGCAGGATCAACAGAGACCAGTCAGCTTGAGCCATGCGGAATAATGTGATTGCTTGAAGATTTCATGTAAAGGACCTATCAGCCTGGGCCTTCTAGAGTTTTATGACTGAACTAGATATTTATTTCAGTTCCCTTTCGAATGGGAACTCACATTGCGTCTGAACAAGACACTATGGGGAACACCTCAGCATGACCGGTGTCTGAAGCACGTATCTAAACGGGACAGTTGTATTGGCCGGCGACAGCCTATAACGTCACCATTGACACCTATGACAACGATTGTAAAGGCCCGTTCACACCAAGGACGATAACTATAAAGATAACGATAAAGATATAATTCTAAAAATCGTTCTCCATATTAAAGAATAACAGAGTTCACACCACAACTATAACGATAAAGATATGAGGAACGATATCGTTGGGATCACTTTTTAGAACGATTTTTTTCCAGCTGTCAAACGATAAAACACTGACAGCCAATCAGAATCCATTCTAATTTAAAGGTCTCGCGCATTTAAAATGGATCTGGATTATCCGGGCGCGCGCATGCTTAAAATAAGAAGACCGTTATCGGTCGTTGGTGTGGACGCATATATAGTTATCTTTATAGTTATCGTCCTTGGTGTGAACGGGCCTTAATAGTCTTAGTTTTAGTTAACATTAACAGCACTGTTGATTTACCATATTTAAAAACTCTACTGCCAATTGGAGATCTAGAGAGAATATATGTGATTTTAGACTGTGCAGAACTTTAAAGTGTGTTATTTACTATTGGGTCTGTAAGAAGGACTTGTGTCTAATATGTATAATAAAAAATAAAAAAACTGAGTTCATTTATGGTTACAGTGTTGTTTTGTCGCAGTTGGATAGAGCTGAAAATGGAAGTGAGCTAAAATGACTGGTAATCATCAGCACTGAAGAGGAGACAGTCATCAGAGTCATTTAGCTTCAGCAGATCCAAACACACCAGCCCATCATTACCCAACAGAAACCATTAAGATATTACTCCAAAAAGAGCACTAATTCAGTGCAATTCCCCCAGCCGAGTGTAAACGCATTATACACATTATAGAAAAGTGAAGTCAAAGCCTAATTTTACAGTACGGTGTGTGTTTAAGACAAAGACACAACTGTTCAGCGATTTGCAGAATATTGGAGTGCACTGGCAGACTGTGAATCTGTATAAAGCTGTCAAAGCTTATTCCTGTGTGGGGTGAGAAATGTGAGGCTGTTAGTCTAGCACCACATTTTGTGATTAAAATGACCTACTACTGTTAAAGGATGGTGAGAGAGCAGCGCTGTTGGACTCAGGGACACAATCACTGACATTTCACACATCATTAACTCTAATGGTCTAATGTCAGAATAACCTGCCGAGAGGTCTTCACATGTGCTGGCTTTCAGAATGGCCAGTGAAGACACTTAGAGCCAACACTGCTTTTATGTTTTTTAAATGATTATTTTTTTATCTTTCGCTTATTTTTTTTTTATTTAACCTTGTGGCATGTTGAATACAAAAAAACAAAGTGATTTGGACTTTTGTAAAAATCATGTTTACAGTAATGCACTTACAATGGAAGTCTATGAGGCAAGACATTGCACTGAAAGAAAACTTATGCACACAGTTTTAAAAGTACACTCATTTTAAAAATGTTAATATGAGACTAATGTGATAAAATCACTTAATTTTGTCTGTCTAAAGTTGTATCCAATTTATACCTGTCATGGCACTAAAGCTGCTAAGCCGCTGAGTCACTAAAGTAACTCACTACCAGAAGTTCATCCACCTAAAACTCCACCACAAAAAGGATGATTTTGATTTTAAAGCTCTAATAATACATTTTTTGTACTGGAGAATAAAAATAAGTGCTTTCACAAAAATACAAGCAACATATTTCTGCTTTTAGACTGAAATGTCCTGCCCTACAGATTCCATTGTACGTGCATTTTCTTAACAACTTTTTTGCTGTTTGGTTTTAGTTTGTTTTACAAACCGAGTTTGTGGTCTGTGGTTTCGCCAACATGCTGTTTAGTACCCAGGGCCCAGTTCTTCCATGTTTTGCTATCCATGTTCAGGTAATCCATCTTACTTTTGTGCCAGTTTTTCAAAGCAAAATTGGATTGGATCACCCTGATCCAGATACACACTTTTACAGATTACCAAATCTGGCTCTACAGAGCCCATAAAGGGACATGGCGATGGAAAAAATATGAGATGGGGGGGGGGGAAAAGAAAAATATTTCATTGCTTTTGCGTTTTCTCATAAATGTTTTGCGTTCACTCGCAAAGAACTTTTGATTGGTTCATCTCTTATGATTGTGCCAATGTAGTTTACAAACAGTATCCCGTATCTTACTAAAAAGTAGACTGAACATGTAATACGGATGCGCATGAGATCACGGTTTTCACAATTGCATTTGTTTATAATTTACACAGAGACAATAACGGTATCGGTTTCAAAAACTTGCATTTTGAAACCCGTTTGCATAAGTTTGTGTTCTCAGCCCCCCAAAACACTGTTGTCGTGTAAATGAGCAGCCAAAAAGCATAAAAAATGTATGTTTTTAGTTGAAAACGGTGTTGTGTAAATGGCCCCTATGGTGATCATTATTATTAGCCGTGCTGGCGGAGTCTAAAGCCTGTGTGAAGAGTTGAACAAATGGGGTGAATGTTGGTGTTTTGTAGTTGCTGTAATTTATTTATCTTCTCTCTGCTGTAATATAATTTCACCACTTTGTGTATGTCCATTTCTTTTAATTTGTTCTTACTCTCTAGATGTCCTATCTGACTCCTCAGTGGGTGTAAGGAAGCCACAGCACCTTTCTAATGCTTTGAGCTTGGTTAATATAATTGTTTCCTTTAAGCTCTTGTTGCGTTCCAACTGGGAGACCACAGTATGTGTCGTAACATAATTTCTACATCACAATGAAGAGGCGCTCATTAGAAAGTCATTTGATTTTTGTCAGCCCAATATGCACTCAAAAAGCTAGTAATATGGAAGATTCACTTTTTTCCCAATAAGAAATCTTCCTCTGATAGTCGTGCTGAAGTGCTGGTTGACCTTTGAAAGTTTGACGATTCTCTATTCATGTAAACGCTCTCCGTGTGGAAAAGCATTTTCCGACTATTCACCTGCTTTAGTGACAGCTCATGTCAGAGACTGACAGGAACATCCAGAATTCGTTGCCTGTACATAGCATCTTTGAAAAAGGGTTCACACTATTCCTGCCACACGCTGTGCACAGAATGTAAAAGTAAGCATTGGTGCTTATAACCCCTTGAACTATATGCAACATGGATGATGCTGTCTTTTTTATGGGCTCCACAGTTCAATGCCATTTGATCATTCGATCTACTGTATATAAGAATGTCTTTGAGTAGACAACTGGAAAAACACACTGTTTAAAAGAGATCTCCAAAAACAACTGCAATCATCTTCTATAATACAATGAATACAAGGCTATGCACGCATGACCAAAAGCAATATCAAAAGTAGATCAAGATGTTATTTTATTTTGTATGAATTAATAACGTAACACAATGAGGTCATGTGTCAACAATTTTATACTATTAAAAAATTCTACACTCTTAAAAATATTTTTTTTTATTGAAGTTTATGAATTTAACATCCATGGAACATGGTCTTCCACAAAATATTTTTTATCAGGGAAAAGGGTTCTTTAGAGTTTAAGGATTCTTCTATGATTCTCTGAGAAAACACCCTTTTGGAACCTTTACTTTTAAGAGTGTAGGCAATATATAATGAGCAGCAAACAAAATGCTATTGAACACAGTCCAGGGGTTTGTGTTTGAAAGGGTCATGAAGTAACAACCTCACATACTTCAAAATCATGCTTGGCAGCATCTTTATCGACTCTAGTTCTTTATTATTGCAGCCCTTAAATCATTTCCCTGCAGGTATCATCTTTATATCAGGAGATTATTTGCTGTTCAGTCAAAGTAATCAGCGCCGCAGGTACAGATATAGATAAACAGGATGAAAACCACTTTTAGCTCACAGCGCTCCGTATGGTAACATAAATAATTAACAGCGCACACATATATTCTTGACAAAAGCATCAGATCTGTGTTGTTCTTGCAGATTGTGTGAGTGTTGATGCAGATATGACAAATTAGTGCCTGGTGGCTAATATAAAAATAACAAACTATATTTAGCCATATTTCAAGCTGCCATGAAAAGAAAAACAGCATAACTCAAATAAGATGAATTCCTAAATGAAAAATGGTTGCTTAGAGGCCTTCCAATTTAACAGTGGTTCCACTTTATTTTGATAGTCCACTTTAGACATTCTACTAACTTACATGTCAACTAACTATCATTAGAGTATTAGTAGACTGTAGTAGACAGTTAGGTTATGGTTAGGTTAGTAGAATAAGTTGACTTGTAGTTGCCTAGTTACTTATAGTCAGTAGAATGTCTGTTGGGTCAAAATAAAGTGTTAGCAGATATTAAGCAGACAGTCTATTAATACTCTAATGGCAGTTGACATGTAGTTGCAAAGTTACTTATCGTTAGTAGAATGTCTAGAGTGGACTATCGAAATAAAGTGTTACCTTAACAGTTAATTTAGGAGCCGTTTACACGACACCGTTTTCAACTAAAAAAGCAAACTTTTGAAAACAGTTTCAAAGTGCAAGTTTTTGAAAACGATACCGTTGTCGTCTCTGTGTAAACTACAAAAACGTGAATTTGTAAAAACGCATGCGCATTCAGTCTATAGGAATTTGCTTCTTTACAAAGTGACAACGCCAACTACTGGCCTGGAAGCAGAATACAGCGTTTTTTAATCGTTTTTGGCAGATCTGTTAAATAGGGAACGTTTTGACAACGCTGACTTCTGTACGCGAAAAACACGAAGAAATCTTTTTCCGGTTTAAGTACATCATTGTCGTGTAAACGTATATGACTTAATTATTTAAAAAGTGATTCATTTTTATCTTCTTAATTTGCATTTTATCTATAAAATTGTATGGGTAACACTTTACAATAAGGTCCCATTGGATGTTAATTGAGACAATTTATTCATCTTTGTTAACGTTAATAAATAAAAATACAAGTGTTCATTTTTTTTTTTTTTTTTCATGTTTCATGTTTCTCAGGTCCATTAAATAATTTTAACAGATAGTGATGTAGTTAACTAATGTTTACAAATGGATCCTTATTGTAAGGTGTTAACAAGTTTTGTTTTATTTGATTGAAAGCTCTAAAAGTAGCCAAATGAGACAATTTGTTGACATACAGCTGGAGTATACAGCTATAAACTATACATGGATAATATTTCGTCAAGGAAGAAATTCATAAATATTTGAGGTCATATGGAGATCTATGATTTTTGAGTGGTAATGTTGCAAAGCTGAGCACAAAAATGAGAAATGACTGGAGTCTTTGTTTCAAGAGATGAATCTGAGAAGCAGGAAATTTAAGCAAAAGTTTCTTACCATTTAATCTCATTGGTAGAAACAACTGAGATATTAAGGCAATCTCATTCATGATTTGCATTTTTCTACAGATTTACCAAGAAAAGGGCTGCATCCAAAACCGCATACACCCCTACTCTATAGTATCCCAGACAGCAACACTGTCGGCCCAATATCAGGCCCACATCTGGTACGCGTGGAATCCACATGTGCCAAAACAAAACCACTTGAAACAAAGATGTGGCCCGGATCTGAGCCGACACCGTGTTGCCGTCTGGGATGTCAGTATGTTCAAGTTCACAGTGTTCATAAAACAGAAGACAAAAAGTACCCAGATGACATACTAATTCCATCGAGATTCTGAAGTGTGCATCTGTTGGACACTTTACTACCAAATGACGCTGGTATGCCACATGACAATGACAGCATGGATTTCATTTATACACACATACACAATATATAGAACTTACTTTTTAATGGTTGCCAAGTAATTACTTATTTTCAAGAAGTACGTACTCAAGAGAGTATGCATTATCGGAAGCAGCCAAGATCAATTCTATTCTCTAGCTCTGTTTCACAGATCTGACTGTCTGACTGAAATAGAACTGTCAATCGCACAGGAGAGCGATCTATCAGTGATGTCCCAAAATGAGGGTTCAGTGAGCCTGCAGCGCTTTGTATCTGAGAAATCATGCTCATTCATTGGAACACTTGTCCCTGGACATCTGGGCTTTGCCTTGAATGAGCAGACCATATCCTCAGAGATTGTGTGCTGAGATATAAGATAATTACTGATGTGCGGAAGACTAAGGCAAAAGCAGTGTACTCAACTGAATGGGCATTAGTTACCTGGCAACACAGGACAAAAGAAACATACTGCAAATATGAAATAACATATGGGTCAGCTATTAAAGGGCAACTAAAACTGTAAAGCAATGACATCTCTACTTAATAATGCAATTATATTTCACCCTTTATAATTCATGTTAATACACACAGTTGCCAACAACATAAAACAGAACTAAACTTGACTTGGGTAAGATTCTCTGCATGGTTTTGTTTCTCAATTCAGAGGATAACTTTGCTTGGTAGTTTAAAAATTACCGTGTAACCATAGTTTGCACTAAACATCAAAGCTGGTAACTTTGTATTAGGCACCATTGTGGTTCACAAAAGAAATTAAAATAACAAAATACATTCTCATTTCATACACTGGGGAAATCATGATTCCCTATCAAGGCTACGGAACTTCGACATTACGGATGTCGTATATGGGACCTCCTCTCCTCCTTCACTTCCGCTGAAATCTAATAGGCTAACGCTAGCAGAGCTGGCCAATTGACGCAAATTATGCAAATACTGAAACACCGTTGCAGTAATAATGCAAGTACAGCGTTAATTCCCTTCAGACTCTCTCTCTTCACGCTCAAATCGTGTGCTAGAAAGCTGATACTAACCTCTACAACTTTGGATTATTTCACCGTCGTCGAAGATACTGCAACTGTCTTCTGTATCCGATGGCGACCATCTGCAATTTATGCTCGGGCCCCCCTCGTGCCCCCGGACACGCACCTGTTCTGTGTCGCGTGCTTGGGGCTGGCCCACACCGAGTCAGCCCTCAAGGATGGCGGGTCCTGCGAGCTCTGTGCGGATATGCCCCTATGAGCTCTCAAGGCCAGGCGGGCTGAAGCTCGCGACGCCACCTTTCCAAAACGCTCATGTGCTGAGGCAGGAAGTGTGCAACTTACTCAAGAAGAAGGCGATAGAACCGGTTTCCCCGAGCGATCGGGAGAGCGGGTTCTACAGCCGCTACTTTGTAGTGCCAAAGAAGGGAGGAGGTCTCCGCCACATACTGGATCTGAGACCTGTCAACAGAGCGCTTCACAAGCGCGCCTTCAGGATGACTACTCTGAATTCGCCCCGGGGATTGGTTCGCTTCAGTGGATTTAAAGGACGCATACTTTCATATTCAGATAGTTAAGCGTCACAGGCGATTCCTGAGGTTCGCGTTCGAGAATTCGGTGTGCCAGTACACGGTACAGTACAAAATTGTGGACGCAGCACTTTCACCCCTCAGGTCGAGCGGGATGTGCGTCTTGAACTATCTGGACGACTGGCTGGTTCTCGCTCAGTCGAAAGAGATGCTGGTCAGCCATGTCGAAGCCCTACTTCATCACCTAGAAACGCTAGGTTTGAGGGTAAACGTCCAGAAAAGTGTGCTCACACCGAGCCAGACCATCACATTCCTGGGAGTACACTTGGATTCGGTGAGAATGAGAGCGCGCCTCTCTCCCGAGCGGGAGCTTTGAGTTCTTCTCTCGGTCGCTTCAGACCTGGCAGGCTCGTCCCGCTGAAGGAGTTTCAGAGGCTATTGGGATGGATGGCAGCAGCTTCTTCAGTGTGTCATCTGGGGCTGCTGCATATGAGACCGCTTCAGCACTAGCTGAAAGCGCGTGTCCCCCCGAGTGCGTGGTTTTCCGGCCACAAGCACATTATGATCTCCCGCGGCTGCGTTCGAGCTCTGACCCCGTGGAAGAACCCGGAGCTTTTCAGCGCAGGTGTCCCGCTGGGAAAAATGCGGCACGTGGAGGTCCTGACGGACGCTTCGTCCACCGAATGGGGAACGGTCTGCTTGGGCAAGACCGCCTCGGGTCGGTGGTCAGAGAAGCAAACAGAGTGGCACATAAATCGTTTGGAATTAAAAGCAGTTTCTCTAGCCCTCGAAGCCTTCCGGTCTCAGCTGGAGCAGCGGCATGTGTTGATTCTGACAGACAACACATCCGTGGTCTCGTACATAAATCGCCAAGGCGGTGTGCATTCAAGAGCCCTATTCAAGCAGGCGGAATCCCTTCTGCTGTGGGCGGACCGGTTTTTCCTCTCGGTGAGAGCGTCTCACATCCCCGGTGTTCTGAACCGCGGGGCGGACATGCTCTCGAGGAGTGGGATTCCCCAAGGGGAATGGAGGCTTCATCCCGGGACGGTTCAGCTGATATGGAAGCGTTTCGGCAGAGCGGAGGTCGACCTTTTTGCAACGAGTGAGAACACGCATTGTCGGATGTTCTTCTCAGTGTCCCGTTCCTCCCGAGAGGAGGACATGCTGACCGTGCAATGGCCGAAGGTTTGCCTCTATGCTTTTCCTCCGGTAAAAAATTTGCCCATGGTGTTGTGCAAAATCAGGGAGGAGAAGGCGATGGTGACTCTGGTAGCCCCGAACTGGCCGAACCAGCCATGGTTTGCGGACCTAGTGGAGTTATTGGCAGGGCGCCCATGGAAAATTCCGCTCAGGAAGGACCTACTGTCTCAGGCGAGCGGATCGATCTGGCATCCCAGCCCCGGGCTGTGGAACCTTCATGTGTGGCCGTTACAGGGTCGTTGAGCGGGCTGGACGCGCTACACTCACGAGCCTTGAGAACCATCGCGGAAGCGCGAGCCCCATCGACCAGGCGTTTGTATGCCCTGAAGTGGGGAGTTTTCTCGAAATGGTGTCAGGATGCCGGCATCGACCCAGAGAGTTGTTCTGTGTCGGATATTCTGCGCTTCCTTCAGTACAGGATGGATGAAGGGAGCCTACCATCCACTCTGAAGGTATATGTGGCAGCTATCGCCGCGTTTCACCCCTCTGTTGATGGGCAGTCTGTCGGTAGACATGCGTTGATGACCTGGTTCCTTAAGGGAGCCAGGAGATTATGCCCTGCACGACCGCCTTCTGTGCCGCCGTGGGATTTAGCTTTGGTCTTGGAGGCTTTGTCACGACCGCCCTTCGAGCCCCTGGCTTCGATCGCCATTAAAGAGCTATCGATAAAAACAGCTCTGCTTCTCGCTCTCGCTCTCGCCTCAGCTAAGCGGGTTGGGGATCTACAAGCTTTCTCTGTAAGTGAAGATTGTATTCGCTTTGGACCGGGAAGCTGTAATGTGACTCTCAGACCGAGACCGGGTTATGTCCCAAAGTCGCTCAATACACCGTTCAGAGCGCAGATTGTTTCTCTGCCTGCCCTGTCCGCTGAGCCATCTACCTCTCAGGGTTCGGATGCTCAGAGTGCTGTTTGCCCAGTCAGAGCGCTCCGGGAATATATAATTCACGCGGCCGCTTTTCGACAATCGGACCAGCTCTTTGTGTGCTTCGGTGAGTGTAACAAGGGACGGGGGGGGGGGGGGGTCTCTAAACAGAGGCTTGCTCACTGGATTGTGGACGCTATTGTTTTGGCTTATGATCGCCTAGGGCAGGAATGCCCCCTTAACGTTAAGGCCCATTCGACCAGGGCGATCGCCTCCTCGTGGGCCTGGACTAAAGGTACGTCTATTCAAGATTTATGTCTTGCGGCTGGCTGGTCTTCTCAGAACACATTTGCCAGGTTTTACAAGTTGGATTTACCCTCTGTAGCGTCTCGAGTGCTTACGGTGAGTGATTGCATTGCATAGCATTAGGGAGCTGCTCTGCGCTTTGCTCATGAGTTGTTTTATATGCTATTTGCGTGTGTTTTTAAACTGCAAATACCTGTGTTTACATCCTGTTTTCGGTTGAAGTCCAAAGTAGTCGATTGCCGAGTTCACGCACGTGATCATAGGTAACTAAACCTATGCGCGTGAACTCGGCAATCGACTACTTTGGACTTCAACCGAAAACAGGATGTAAACACAGGTATTTGCGCTGGCTTAAATAACATCATTTTTATACATATCTTTCACATCTACTGCAGTCATATTCACTCGTGTTCACTCTGAAGGAATCACTCACATGACCTGTGCACTTGTAATGACACATGAAGGATGTTAAGATGCTAAAAGCAGGTTTAAAACTTGCCCCATTGAAGTCAACAGGGTGCAAATTTTAAAAATAGAATAACTCGGTGTAGGCAACACCGATTTTTGTCGTTGTTCTCTGTATTGACAGCACTCCAAATGTACAAAAAAATTAGCTCAATGTTAAAATTGACCGGAGTTCTCCTTTAAAACGATCCTCGTTCACCCGGATCCACGAAAATTATTAAAAATGCTTTATTCTGGCCAGTAGTGGGCGATGTCACTTTGTAAAGAAACACTAGATGCCTAAAGACTGAACACATAATATGCATGCGCATGACATTACCATTTTTACAAATAGAGACGATAGATGTATCATTACTAGAACTAGTTTTCAAAAGTTTGCGTTTTCAGGCCCCCAAAACGCCGTCGTCGTGTGAATGAGCGGACAAAACGCAGAAAAGGTTTTCCATTTTAGTTGAAAATGGTGTTGTATAAGCAGACCCTTAGTGTCAGACAGTTTTCAGACGAATATTTGAAGCCAAGTGACAGCGTAAAAGTAAAGTCTTGGCAGTCAATTCTGGATTAAATTCCCTCAGATAATGATATGCCGAAAAAGTAACCGGAGATGCATGGTTGCCATGGAAACATTAACCGCAATTCATTGCCATACAAGAATATAGTCTTTTTTATTACATAAATAACTGTAATTTAAAACCTTTGAATAACACAAGCCAGAGCTCAAAGTTAACATGCTGCAGGCATGTTTTCTTTGAAAGCACACTTAGCAGATTTGATTTAAACTGCTTTAAAATGCTATATGTAAGGTGTTGAATCTTTTGAGTTTTGAGTGAAAAGTAACCTCTGAGGCATTTGTGGTAAATTTAATAGTAGTGCTTAGGTTTAGGGATATGAACAAACTGCTAACTCCAAGTAGGCTATTAAACTTGTCAAGTATCGTGCCCCTTAGCATTGATTCCATTTTTTACTAGAGACATACAGGTTGGACAGTTGTACTGTCAGACTGTACATCTATCCCTCAGATTCTCTTTTGTATTTGTGAAAAAAAAATGATATGGCATATACTGTGAATAAGGTCCATTATTATTATCACCATAGCAAACCACTGACAACAACTCAGACAATCTCAGCAACTGCATAGCAATATCATAGCATCATGGCAGTCTATGTGTGGATGGATGGATGGATGAGTGGGTCTATGGATGAAAGAGTGGCTGGATGAGTGGGTCTATGGATGGATGAGTGGCTGGATGAGTGGGTCTATGGATGGATGAGTGGCTGGATGAGTGGGTCTATGGATGGATGAGAGGGTCTATGGATGGATGAGTGGATGGATGAGTGGATGGATGAGTGGGTGGGTGGATGGATGAGAGGGTCTATGGATGGATGAGTGAATGGATGAGTGGGTGGGTGGATGGATGAGAGGGTCTATGGATGGATGAGTGGATGGATGAGTGGGTGGGTGGATGAGTGGATGGATGAGAGGGTCTATGAATGGATGAATGGATGGATGAGTGGGTGGATGAGTGGGTCTATGGATAGATGGATGAGTGGATGGATGGATTAACTTTGACTTAATATGTAGCTTTCTCTTTAACACCATTTAAGGTTGTTTTCAATATTAACACTACTTTAGTTAATGAAATACAGGTTGTTGTTTTTGTTTGACTGTAACAAGTTTAATCTACCATATTTTTACAGCAATGTTCTGGCAATCACAGCTGCCAAAATTGTTCCCTTTTTTTCCCTTTAAAAAAAGCAACATTTGTACATTTTTCAAATAACACCATAGAAAGCCCTTTATCCGTGGCAGTAGCGTTTCAGCATGTCCTCTCGATTCACTTCTGATGCACAGTCAGATACTCTCTGTCACTCTATTTTGTGACATTACTGTACTAATAGAATCACAGATAAACTATGAGCTCATCCTCATGTACAGCCTTTTCAATCTAGACTCTAAAGCAACCAGCTTAAAAGACACAGTTGTCCTGAATATAAAATATCAGCTTCTTCAAAGGTTATTTGAAAGACCTGATTATATTATCTATAGACAAAACTGCAAAAAAATAAAAAAATAAATAAATCTGGGATCATTTATGTAGGCAGGCATTTCAATCCTGCTTGTGGTTAATGTGACGTTATGTGAGCATTCAAATATGCCTGAATGAGGCTGCCATGAGTTTGTTAATTTATCAAACATTCTCAATCTAGAGATATTTCGAGAATTTCAATCAGCAAGACATACCTTCATTATGTGTAATGAGTAAATTTCCACCCATCTGTGAGAGGCCAGTATGTGTGGGTTAATTAGCTGGATCTATCATGCCTAATGAATTGGAAAAGTGAAACACATTGACCTAAAATCTGTAGCACTGAATTTCTTCCAGTGAGCAATTGAGATTTTATCATCAAATTAAAATGAAAAATTAAAGCGCATATTTTGTACCAAAATGCAGCAGATCTCTGTCAATAATTAATGGAGCATTTCTGGCAGGAGATAAGATAATTCTCAAGACAACGGGTTTAACAACACTCCAGATGTGGTTTTGGTAGAGACATGTCTTAATTTGTCTTAACAAGCGTGAGAATTCATAATTTTCTGCCCCTTGGCAATGATCTAAGTAAAAGATTGTTATCTAAGATCAAGTCGGTCAAATCTATGAGACTGTCATGGAATCATAGCAATAAAGTTTGGGAATATTGTCTGTGGCAATATGATGTGTTTCTACTCTCAGTGTCTACAACCTGCTTGCATTCTGCACCGCAGTGCTTATAAAATGCATCAGGACACCAACCATGATTTGGGTTTTTATTGCTACAAAATGACTATTTTCCATGGAGAGACAGGGAGCTCTCAAATACAGACTAATTTGTATGTACAATTGCAATAAACGACCACAAAGTCACGGTATCCAACTACTCTCTTCTCCAAATCATCAAGTAAAGCATGTTCTTCAGACACATTTCTTTAGCATTTGTTATGCAACTTTGGAATGAATTGACAGAGAGGTAAATATAACAAAACGTAAGAAAATAATATAGGAGGCTACAGGAGGAATTTAAAATTGTAGTAACAGACTTTCACAACCATTGAGCTGAAATCAGTGTGAAAAGAGTTTCAGAATGCATTATAGGATCAGAATATAGATGACATTACATTGTGCTCAGGGGGTGAAACTAATATCCTTTTCATACCGGCCTAATGCAGGTAAATTGATTAATTTAATAAGCATGAAAATCTAGGCATGCCTATTTGACAGGACAATCCATATAAGTATGCATAGGGAGACTGATGAGAAACCTTAACTGGGAATAGCATGATGAGTTCTGAAATAATGAACACAGAAGGCATGAATCAGTAATCGTCTTTCCATAAAAATTTGGATCAACTGCTGTGAGAGATTAATCATTTACATACGTCATTTAAAAGAACTTTTGACTTCTCCAATAATTGCAGTTGAACCAATGCTCTCTTAGTTAATTGCTGCTCCCATGTGGTCATCAGTGAAAACAACCACACAAATGCTGTCAGTGGGCAAGTAATTTTTCTTTAAAGCAAATCTCTGAGTCTTTGTGTTGGATGTAGACCGTGCTATCATATTTGATGATGGTGTAATGCAATTAATTATTTTGCACACCAACACAAACTCTTGTGGAACATGCAATAGTTGCGCTCTGTTAAAGGAATATTTCACCCTCATGTCAATCAAAGCCTCCTGTATGGTAAAGACAAACTCAGAGATGACACAAAACCTCATTGTTCCACAGATGCAAGAAAGTCATGCAGCCTGGAATGACATGAGGGTGAGAAAATGACGACAGTGTTTAACTATTCTTTCATTGAAAATAGAGACACACACATAGGCTTCCGTGTCCTTTGAGACTCATTGAAAGGCAAGAGTGACAAAGAAAGAATAGTTTTCAGTTTTCAAAATTCAAAATTTGAACAATGCAGACCAGCTGGGATCATGAAGCTGGTTTTATTAGAAACAAAACATACAATACTGGCTCATAAATATCAGAGCGACAGACAGAAAGGCAGCTTACAAATTCCGCAAGTCTGTGTTTGGAACGGGCCACTCAACCTTGTGGTGAAACACAAACCATCAACAGCAACGAGATGAGAAACGCGCACAGGTTCTAAAAATAAGCCATTGTTCTGCGCTGTTGGCTAGAGGCGGCGTTCGAGCGCTCATGCTTAATTGGCTACATTGGCACAGCTTTCACCTTCCATGACTGGGAAAACAAAAGTATCTGCAGCAGGTATGCTAAAAAGAACTAGTTTCCTCCCTCCGTTCAACATGAGGTCTCACCACAGAGCTTCATACATGTAAACATTAGATTTGAAGCAACAGTTCAGTCAAAAAAAAAGTATGTTCCATCATTATTTAATCACCCTGATGTTGTTCCAAACCCGTATGCTGTTATTTTTTTCCATTAAACACAAAGTAATAATTTTTAAAGAATTGTTGTCGTTTTTGCCACAAGAAAAAAAGCACAATAAAAATAATCGATATGACTCATTCCAGGTTTTCTGAAGCCGTACGATAGCTTTGTAGAGGGAACAGACCAAAGTCATTATTCAGATATTTCATGTCTAGCGCATGTGTACATTCAAAAATGGTGCAAAAAAGCCATCAACCAAAAACGGCAGTGTTTTTTGTTTGTGTAGTAAGCAACACGCCATTTTTGAATTTTGGAGGAAAATACCAGACCGTGAATTTAAGGGAGATGCTGACTAGACAACTAGAAAGTTATCATATGGCTTCAAAAGACTAACAATTCTTTTAAAAATTTCAGTTTGTGTCCAAGGACAAAAAAAAGGCAGGGTTTGGAATGGAATGAGTGAGTAAAGAATGACTGAAATGTCTTTTTTATGTAAACTATTTCTTAAACCATGTAGCCACATCACTCAAGTAGCTAAATTCATTCTGATTAAAACAGAAACATATATCTTGTCCTGATGTATACTCAACATGTAGTGTTATGAGGATGCGGTGTTTGCAAAGTTTGCAAAAGGTCTGGGCTCCATATTTGCATTAAATAAATGGAAAAAACTGAGGGCAGTGCCAATGTAATCCTGCTGGCTGTGTGTTACTGACAAAAAAGATTGACGATTGAAGGCTCTTATGCAGCGCTGGAAACTGCCAGCTTTTTCAGATGATCCATAAACACCTGAAGACTCACGTCGTCTGTCAGAATGGGTGCGCCAGACTCCTACACAAACACAGGAAGTGTGATTCAATCAGCGGCGGTGAATATTAGAAAAAAAAAGACGTTCACATTGTTGTATAACAACAGCTTACAGTAGACTAATCAATATTCCTCTCAAAGGAAATGTTCTTGTGTTGGTAAAATATACAGCACTCACCTGACCCCATGCATACATGTTGTTGTGAGTCTGAGAAGGATTCACTTTGGAGAGAAGGAAACGAGCCTGGAGGCAAAGAAAAATAAATAAATCGTGGTAAATTTCCAGACCCTAAAAACAGTGTATTAATATGCAAAACAGTTGATGACCCATTACAGTCATTTATTCACAAGCAGCATTTAAAAATCCTAGAGGGCGAGTTTCTCAAGTGTAGAAATTGACTGAAGAGCTGTCAGAAAAACTGTTTTCAAAGTAGCACCTTCCATTTGAGCCGTCATTTATCAAGGCTTGAGAAAATGGAGGTGGTTTTGTAAAGCAATTTATAAATATTTGCATTGACTAATCCAAAATTACTGTATTCAAACAACTGTCGTTTGCTATTAAACAACATGGCTCATTCAAACCAAATCCATTATTTAAAAGAATTGATAGATCATGCTGTAAAAATCGGTTGTAAAATAGCCGGTAGGCCTACACACACACACATTCTTGTACATCTATCTTTAGGAGGACATTCATTGGCTCAATGCAATCTCTAGCCGCTTACCCTAACCTTACCCATCACAACTAATTGCCTAACCCGAACCCTTACCCTAAACCTACCCTTAACCTAATTATAACCTTATCCCTAAAACCATGTCTTGACCCTCAAACAGGCCTTTAAAGGGGTCTCAGAAAGTGAGGACCGGCCAAAATGTCCTCACTTTACTCTCTTTGTCCTCACTCCAATGGTCTAAAACTCAAACTGGTCCTTACAAAGATAGTTGTACAAGTACACGCACACACACACACACACACACATTGGGTTTTCATGTGTGACCAAACATCAGCTGAATTCCATATTCAAGAGCCAAGTGCACTTAAATGTTGGCTGCAACACAGAGAATGATCTTTGCTTTTTTTATGCTGCTTGGCAACCATAAACCTCCATCAGGCTAATGAACTATACTACTTGGCAGAAGAACTGCTTGTTTGTTTGGGTTTTCTCATTATAATGAATCAATTCAACTGTTTATTGAAAATGGGCATCTTTTATATTACAACTGTTCCTACCATTCCATTTAAAAAAGCAATAATCCACCATGGTACTGTGATTTTTAGCACAATTAAGAGGGTTCTGCTCCAAAACTTAGTGACCTGCCCACCTAGACAGCAATTTAAGGCATCATTTGTGTGCTCCCAATATGAAGGCTATGTAAAAAAATTAGGCAGAAGAGGGAAAACCAAAAATGCACTGGGGCAAGATGAGCAACAATGTTGGTTACACTTTATTATTGTCCACTTTAGACATTCTATTAACTATAAGTAACTTTGCAAATTCATGTCAACAAACTCTCACTAGAGAATTAGTAGACTGTTAGGTTAGGGTTTGGGTTCGGGTTATTTCATCTATTAACAGCTCTATTACAAATATATTTGATTAAATCCCTAATAGTATTGACAATCCAATTCAATGAATCTTTTATCTATTTTACCAGAAACTGTGCTTATAAGATTATCGCTTGGCAACATGCTAATATCAGATTGATTGAAATCAACTCGAGTGCAGAGTTGCTGCCAAGTACAAGTATCTGTAATCAGTCACTTTTTAAGCTTCATTTCTGTTAGAAGGCACCTTACAAGGCAGCTGTCCATGTAGATTTTATGAACAAATCTCATATTACACAACAGCTTGTGGCTTATTGCTTTATTTAATTAAGATCATAAAGGTCTGTGAATATTAAAGGGTTATTCACCCAAAATGAAAATTCTGTCATTTACTCACCTTAATGTTGTTCCAAACCCTGAAGACTTTTGTTCATCATCAGAGCACAAATTAATATATTTTTAATGAATTCTGAAAGATTTTTGTCGCTTCATTGAAAGTGTGTTCAAACAAACCTCTGACGCTTCAAAACGTTCATAAAGGCAATGTAAAATAAATCCATATGAATCAAGCAATTTAATACAACTCTTCGAAAGAGACATGATTACATTATACGATGAACAGATTGAATTCAGGCTTTTATTCACATATAAACATTGATCAGAGAACATAAACAGAAGCTCAACTGTACTTGCTTAATGCGCGAGAACAAACCTCATTGATTCTTGTGGAAGCTCAAAAGGTGTGGGTGTGACGCACGAGAATGAACCTCATTGGTTCTTGCAAGTAAGCATGCTTGAGTGCGTTTACCAAAATTGAATGCTGTAAAAAATGTTGCTGATCAAAAATGGCTAAATTAAATATGTCGATCATATAATTTGTGTCTCTATTGAAGATTTGGATTAAACCCCTCAATTCATATGGATTTATTTTACGATCATTTTGAAGAGTAAAAGTTTTGGGTCAATAGACTTTCAAAGGAGAAACAAATCTATGAAAAAAAAATGTGTTCATTTGTGTTCTGAAGTTGAATAAAAGTCTTAAGGGTTTGGAACAACAGGAGGGTGAGTAAATGATGACAAAATTTTCAACTATTTTAACAGAGCATGTGAGCAGAGCGGAGAGCGCCTTTCTGAAGATTCTGCTCCGCTCGCTCAGGGCCGCTCACGCAACCTAGAATGCTCTGTGATATGCTGGTTCCAATATATGTGAAATAAGCAATAGGTCTAAGGTTATGGAGTTCAAAAATTGTTTAATGAAGTTGTGAACCTTATGCATAAATGCACAGTAAACTTCAAAGTTAAGAACGAAGAGGGAGAAGAAATCGAAAGGGAGTGTGGAGAAACTGATTTAGCAAAAGATTCATTTAGTGATCTACTAACAGCGAAGTCCTGTTTTGCTTTTTTGCTTATGGGTAAAAAGACGTTTAAAATAAAAATAACAGCGGTGAGAAATCACCTGATCATAGTGATGTGGATATGTTTGCACTTGCTCTTCAATTTGGCACTATCCAGTCAAGTCACATCACTTTATTTATGGTCTACTACTTTGTCGCCATCTCTGTTCGAAATCTGCAATTGCAGTTATTCGCGGAATTATCACAGCGCGGATGAATCCATAGTTTTGAGGAGAATGTGCAGCTGTCAATCTGGATACTGGATAATGGATACTGCCATTCGCAATTACAGATTCTACTTTTTGGAAGTATGACCAACATAAGAATTTTCACCGGAAAATGTCGTCTGAACAAGTAAGTAACTTTTGTTCTGACCAACTATAAGGGGGGAAAAGCATTGCAGTAAATCGCGCTGATTAAATCTAACGATCGCTTATCAAATCACGTCAAACCGTGCAAATTATACTTTGCTCTCAAATCAGCATTGCGTGACTACATTTAATGCCATTCCGATTATTTGTCCTTGTTTTCGCATGGGCCAGTTGCAGTCTCTTTTTTTAGTCTTTTTTTAAAAGTCTTTCGCGTTTAACAATGGGTGAATCTCCAGTTATCACTGGTGATTGTCGTTTGAACCTTTCTGGTCCGCCATAAAATTGCTAAGTTTAATTATATCAAGTGCTGCGAGAAAAGGCAATAACTCTCCACCTCCAACATCCTCACACTCAACATAGCCTACTAGCCGAGACACCTTCTTTATGTTTACAGATGTGATGTAATGACGCAATAACATGCTCGAATTTCCGGCGGAAATCCACCAGTACCACTGGAATTAAAACCGTTGTTTCAAGCTTACCATTTTGAATCGAGCTAAGGCAAGCAGAGAGTTTTGAACACTGGCTGGTTATGTACTTGCTCAAAAATTTCTTTTGAATAATTTTTAACCCCAAAAAGCTACGGACTGCAGCTTTAATAAAATATTGCTTTAAAGCCACAAATATCATAACTGTTATCTATAGGCCTACATAATTGAGAAATTTACCGGTGAGAGTGAGCGGTACACGAGTGGAGCGTTTGCTTGGGCCGTGAGCGATTGAGTGGAGCACACTGTCATAGAGCGAAATATTGAGAGGAGAGTCACAACGCTCCAGTTCGCTCACATGCTCTGCCCTTGAATGACCTTTCATTTTGAATTATGAAAATTAATGACCTTTAATATTACTTTTCAACTAAACTCTCATATAATTTTAGACTAAATCAGTGTAACCCGTTGAGTATGCAGTATGAGTGCCTCATAAATATCCAGGAAAGAAACTATGTCATCACATCGCCTGTACCTGACTGCCGCCATGCTCTGTGTCGATGTAGCGTGGCATGGGGAAACGAGTGTGTAGAAGCTCTTGGGCATCATCCACGGGAGCCTGGAGCAGGTGGCGGAAGTTCTCATACTCGGGCATGTCCTGGTACCCGGCTTTACGCCACTGAGACACCGTCTACATGAGGGAAAACATATCTGTCAGAAGTCATACTATAATATGATCAATCTGAAAATGTATTTACTACTGCTAATAAAAGGATTTTTTGAGCTGTGACTATGGGAACATCTCACTTCATTTTTATTTTTTTATTTGTATATTTCACTTCATTACCCGTACTTCAGCGAGACACCTACAAGCTTTCACCAGAAAATGTCTGTCTGCTGCAACACAGCCAAGTTTAAAATTGTTTCAGTGCAAAACTGGCTCTGATTTCATGAGCTCAGATTATTGAACAGCTCCGAGACCGAGACCAAGAAAACAGACTGCATTCTTAATTATTGAACACATGAAAAAGACTTGGCGTTAAACCAACATCTACTCAGTCACAGGGAAAAATATACCACAGTGCAATTGGAAGGCAGAATATGTGCTGTGATATACAGTAACACCTTATTTTGACATTCTAAAAACTATAAGTAACTTTGCAACCACATGTCAACTAGCAGTCAGAGTATTAGTAGACAGTCCGCTTAATATCTTACCATCATTCTGATGCTACCCAAAAGACATTCTACTGACTATGATTAACTTCGCAAGCTGTGTTGGGGAAAGTTACTTTGAAAAGTAATGCATTACTCCATTAAAAAGTAGCTAATTTCGTTACTTAGTTACTTATTAAGAAAAGTATGTTGAAATAATAAGCCTCAGACTAAAGGAAGTGCAAATGTATGCGTGTACAGTAGAGGGCGCAGCTCAAACAAAACTTTCAACTTTCAAATCACCAAATTAAAACTTTTTTTTCACCAAAAAAAAGGTCATTTTTAGTAGTCAATATAAAGTACATTGGTCAACAATGAAAGATATTTGTTTAAAGATATTGTATAAAGATATTTGTTTTATTTAACATTTAATTATTGGAGGTTTGCATAGTCTGATTTTGCATTTGACTGATTTTTTGTGTGCAAGTGAGATGAGTAAATGCATGCTCAAATTTAGTCTAGAACTACAATAACCATCATGTTCACACACAATGCCTCTGCACTTACGATTTTTCTCAACATTGGGACGAGAGCTGTCAGTCAATAAATAGGAAAACAAAGTAACTTGCGTTACTTATTTGAAAAAGTATATTATAGTAAATAATAATATATAAAGTATATAGATATTTTGTTGTAAATTTTAAAAGTAATGCGTTACTTTACTAGTTACTTTAAAAAGTAATCTGATTAAGTAACTCAAGTTACTTGCAATGCGTTTCCCCACAACACTGTTCGCAAGTACGTCATTCTACTAATTCTACTAACCCTAACCTAAAAGTCTATAAATATTCTAATGAAGGCTATTTGACATGTAGCTTCAAAGTTACTTATAGTTAGACTGTCTAAAGTGGACCCTTTTTACACCGTACCTCTCCGTGGTAAATCAGAATCTGGAAGAAGGTGTCCATGAGGAGGATGCGGTCAGGCAAGATACTGCTGCTGTCCAGCAACACGGGCTACAACAACAAGAAACAAAGCCTGTTATTGGACTGTCATTGTCAATTAGATGCTTTGATAAACATCTTTCCTGAAACTTCCCCCCTTCTGTTCGCTGTGTCAAGGGAAAAACAGTAAGTGACATAAAGCCCTCCATTAAAAGCAGATTAGAAAACGCGCGTCAGTTTGAGTTGCTCGTTTTATCATCACCCTGATGTTGTTTAACTCACTCAGTACTTCTAAAGAACAAGCACTACAGACCATCAGATCATTATGTAGACTTCAAACAACCCATTTATACAACACTTGCCTGCTTGCTTGCTTGCTTGCTTTCTACCTCACAATAATTGTGTTAAAATGCATGCAAACTTCAGGCTCCTGGGTCAGATGGGTGAACCGCTAATATTTGATGTAACGGGTGGAATTAATGTTTGTTGTCATTTGCGTTGCGGGTCGGGAATCAATAGGCAAAGGCGGACTGCGGGTCAAATAGCCAAGACTATTTCGACTCAGTTCAGTAACCACTGATAGGCTGCTGCTTTCAAACAGTTCCGTGCTTGTTTGTTTTCAAGCTCTGTAGTCTAAAGACTGTCAAAGGTTTGTAATTACATCATAGTTTGCAGCCTTGAACATTGCGGCCAATCGCTCTGCAACTGAAGTGATTGACAGCTTCAGGCATTATAAAGGGAGTGCTCTTTGCTCGCTTTCTGTACATAATCTATTCAAACATTTTTTTTAAAAAATGTCATGGTGCTAAAAGGACCAATGTCCACATACATACTGCAGAGTTTCAGGAGACAACCGCATTTACCCATCTCTTTCGTGAGCACTTACCCTCATTAAAAAAAAATATATATATTCTTTCCTTGTCCTTTAATCCTCGCTTATCGGGCTTATGCTACTGTGAACAATGCCTGAACTTCGTATTTTGAGCACTTCTTGCGTTGTTTTTGCCTCTTCATGATGACTTGCTTGATTTAGTCCTAATTTGTAAGTCGCTTTGGACAAAAGCGTCTGCTAAATGACTAAATGTAAATTTAAATGTAGAGTGAATCCGCTAAAATATCCTTGATGTTATATGACAGTAAAGGCTTATATTTGGCAATATGTTCTTTTAATTTATGGAGACTTCTAAGCGTCTGTATATCCTATGGTGCGATTTAGCACAGTCCACTAATTAAACAGAACACATTTTAATCTTTTGTGTCAGGGGACATCTAGTGCAGAACAATCATCATGACACTGCACTTCAGAATCAATGTGAGTCATGACTCATGACACGTGATTTAGCTCATTGAATTAATACCAGGGCTGCCAACCCTCACGCATTCACCGTGAGACTCGGGCAATTGAGACTTTTCACACGCCACACATCCATTTTCTCACGCAGAGAATTCGCGAAGCAAAGAGGACAAGGAGACCAACAGACAAGACTACTTGTTACTAATGATATTTTTTTTAAAAATCTCGAAACAAAATTGAATTACGAAATTCAAAGAACACCATTTTGGCGCTTGTAAATGTGACGTGGCAGATCCCAAGCGGCACGTGAACCGATCATCTCTACTAGCTAGTAAATAAACACGAATGAACAATGTTGAAAGAGGCCGTACAACTTACCGAAATGTATATTCCTCATACATAATATCGATCAATCAGTGTTTTTCAACCGCGGAAAGAGGTCAATAAAACAGCTGGAGAACAATTGTCTCAAATAACATTTACCTCAGGAAAGCCATTTAATGACCATAATATATAGCACATTAGTTGGCTAGAAAAAAGAGCTATAGAGAGTATTATGCTAAATATGTGTACTATATTACATATTTATTATACTTTTACTTATATCATTAAATAAAGTTTTTATTATAATAAAAAACAAGTTATTTTTAACCTTAAATAATACTACCAGCTGAAACCAGTATTACCCTCTTACTGAAATAGTTCTGCTTATCAGCTGTGGGCCACTATTACCTACAATTGTGTCGATTAATGCAGATTATCATTACTCCCAAGTAATTAGAACGACAGACAAAGGATGGATCAAGATTTTGGTTTACAAACCGTAATGTTTTATCAGTCATTCACGTTTGTGCTCGGCTAACGTTTGTACCATTATTGTTTGGGTAAGTGTTAACCATTTAGCTGTAGCCTGGTTCGCTAGCATAAGTGTAAAACAAAACATTCTTTCTCTGAGTCTTTATTATTAGAACAGAGTGGAGCACTATCAGTTTTATAGTAAGATGTAAAGACGCGAGCACTGTCCACGGAAGTCCTCACTTACTTGCTCAAGTATTCTCTCTGTAAACACCACTAGCAATGTCAAAATGTGATTTATGCCATTGTTCTTCGTTCATAGTTATGACAAAAAATGTACACCTATGGCCTAAAATTTTGAAGCCAAACTTTATACAATGTTTTATGAAATGTTTTTATTTACTTTAATTTTGGTTTTGAATTGATTTATATTGCCTTTGGTCAATATATAGTATAAAATAGATTGTAAATCACAACAGACTGGGCCATCTGACCAATCACAGCACAGTAGGCTACTCACCAATCAGTAGGCTAAGGGAAAGGTGGGGTTTAGAGAGACTGAATCTTCAAACTGCTTCGAACGAATCATTTTGAAAATCTTTGAGAAATTAGGTGAATTTAAACGCATATGAGAAAATTTAAGTGTTTTTTGACCTTGGATGCATGTAAACCTGTTGTAGGAGACCTCCTATACAAAATTAGGAACCTTTAAAATAGCATAATAGGGGCAATTTAAATATAGACATGGCTAAAGAATAAAATATTTTATATATATATTGATTTCAACCAATTTGGGGAAAATTAAAAGCGTGCAAGTGCATGAATTTCCCCCAGGGAACATAGTATCTACCGTTTATGAAGTCCCTCATTGGTCACCTGAATCATGCAAATTTTACATGTCCAATGGGAGAAATTATGCATTTTTACCTCTGGTGGCCCGTTGAATGAGTATGCATACAGGATGGGCTGTATCATTATCAGAGACTGGGTCAGATCCTGCCTCATAAACTGGTGTCTATAATAGGTGCTTTCATCAGGACTGTTGTTGAACACTTGCAGAAATGGAGACCTCCTCAGATGGAACATAAACTGCCAAAGACAAAGTCAAGATCTCATTTTCGCTTTGCTGTTAAGTTCAGTGCTGTCATAGAGTGCTAGACAGGCGGTAAGTACCTGAGGATACAACGAAAAAGTCTCGGAGAAACGGAATGAGTTGGGATCGTCTTTATGATAATCTCCAAATTTCTGGCACTGCAAATTAAAGAAAATAATTAGAATTATTGTGCATCCCTAATACTAAAAGACTGATACCAAGAAATATGATGCTAGTCCCATCTGAAAGAAGAAAGACTCACCAAGCGGATGAGTTGTCGGTCCAGCCAGCGTAGAACATCTGGACCCTCCTCCGTCTCGGCTCTGTAGACGGCCAGGCGGGCCATGAGGATGGCGGCGGCCTCCTGGTCAAAAGATGCAGCGATGCTCTGGATCTGAGTCTGAGCATCAGCCCAGCTGAAGAGGAGGATGAGGAGAACACGTTATAGCACAGTGACCTTCTAACACAAGCTTGTACATCAGTCTGACTAACACTGATTCATCCTCAATGTCTGATATTAAAAAAACAAACACAAGAGGTATATTAAAAAAGCAGCAGAATACTCAAAGAAATCCGGAAGGTTCTTTCAGGCACTTAAAGCCTTCTTAGTATGTTTGAAAGCCCGACTCTTTCGCGGTGTATCGATTCTGACAAACATATGCAACGTTCTAAAAGGGGAATATTTTGATTTCTTTTTCACATTGTCATGGAAACTGGACATGGTCATTGAGGATAACACATGGATGATTTTTTTAGTCCCATCTTTGATGAATAGAAATTTCAAAAGAACAGCATTTATTTGAAATAGAAATAATCTGTGATATTACTAATGTATTTACTGTCACTTTCACAGTTTAATGCATCTTTGCTGAAAAAAGAAATAATTTCCTTTAAAAAAACAACAACAACAACAACAACATCTTACTAGCCCCTACTTTTGAAATGGAAATGAATGTAGCAATCACTGATGGTTAATATGAGGACAAACGACTTACTTCCTTGCAATTGTGGTCACTCTGATGCGCCTCTGTCCGCTGGAATGCTGATACTGTGTTACGAACTGTATGGCTCCACGTCCACCCTGCGGGATAGGAGCGTTGTGCTGAGGGGGGGAAAAGATAAAGAATGAAGACAGCCTAATATATTGCTTAACAAAGAACCCACCAAATGGTATGGCAAAAATAAAGGATTGCTTTTAAATTGGATTGGTTTCCCAAACCTTTCCACCATCCTGGCAGCAATATGCTATTGTTTAGACAAACTTGTTATAGGTCCTCTCACTCAAAGTTACAATTAGTTGAGCAAGAATTTTGCATGTTGGATATTTGATGAAAATTACAGTAAAAAGAGTAATATAGTGAAATATTACAATTTAAAAGAAATGTTTTTTATAATGAAATTTATTTCTGAAGCTGAATTTTCTTCAGTCACATGATCCTTCAGAAATCATTCTAATATGATGATTTGCTGCTCAATTATTATTGGAGCACAATTGTTATAATGATTTTCATTATTATCAATGTTAAAAATGGTTTCTGATGCTTAATATTTTTGTGGAAATAGCGATAATTTTTTTTCAAGGATTCTTTTATTTATATATAAAAAAAAAAGCATTTGAACATTGAATAGAAATCTTTTGTAACATTACAAACATGTTTACAGTCATCTTTTAATTAATTTAATGTACCAATTCTAAATATACGTATTAGTTTATCTTTTTTAAAATCGTACTCACCCATAAACTTGTTTTGTAATACAGTTTCCACAAAAATATTAGGCAACATTGATAATAATAAACAATGATTCTTGAGCAGCAAATCAGCAAATTGGAATGATTTCTGAAGGATCACATGACACTGAAGACTGGAGTAATGATGCTGAAAATTCAGCTTTGCATCACAGGAATAAATTCTATTTTAAAATATATTAAAATAGAAAAGGATGATTTCAAAGTGTAATAATATTTCACAATATTACTGTATTTCTGTGTGAATGAGACTTAATAAAAAAAACACTTTTTTTTTTAAGCGTAGTTGTCTCTATAAACAAGGGAAGCACAACCTGAAAAATCTCTCTGTAACACACCGTTCTCTAAAATATAAATATCCCAACAAAAGCTCCAGCATGCATCTCAATCACAGCTCTTAAATGCTCAACATGTCTATAAATTGACTGCAATTGTGAAAGAATTATTACGTTTTAATATATCTATTTGACTATACAATTACATCCAGGTAAGGTACTGCAAAGATAGCTTATGCTATACCACCAAAAAACCTGTAATCTAAAAACACTTCTAATCTACAAATGAAATGAGACATGTAGCAGGATATAACAGATATAACTGGAATAGAAGGCTTAAGCTCTGGGTAAAGGCAATGAAGCCTTAATTAATGATAACGGCTTAAATCGAATTAGGGTCATGCTTCTCGCCAATTACAAAAAAAAAAAAAAAAACTTGAGTATGAAATGGCTCAAAGTCGGCAACAGAGGCTATTGAATCTCAAGCGTCATGTTTGCCGAGCAGTGCAGCTCCAGCCTCCCCATGCGCCCTGTGTCCACAGAAACATGCTCTTTAAATGTTAGATGCTTTATTTACCTCGCTACATGTGATTGTAGCGGTTCACATAGTTTTGCCTCTCAAAGCAACGTGTTTGCCATTTTCAAACAGACTGAGGCAGGTGCTGATAGTAAATACGGAGGAGGGCTTGACTAAACTCCCCAAAGAGATCAGTGCTTGGTGAAGTGATCGTCTACTCCTAAAGATCAGCATGAGGTACACTCCTCCCATACAGCAACACCTTCCCTGGTGGTTTGGCACTGATAACGTGACCTCCTCTTTCCACAGCTTCCATTGCGGTCTCTGTCTTCGAACGGGTGTTTATGTTTTGACTGTACATGTCTGCATTTGAACACCCATGTAAACATGCAGTGGACTTCGGTGGTTTATGGAGTGTTGATGATTGGTTCCAGCTTCTGCTCCATTTTGGGGAACTTGCTACTACTTTTGGTGGTGTCACTCAACCAGAACTTGCAAACGGACACCTGGGTTCTCACATTGAGCTTCAGCCTATGCGATCTGGCGTTGGGCGTCTCCACCATCCCTTTTGGTATCCATAACAGTCTTTTCCAAGTAAAGAGCTACCCCAGCAAGAGTGCCACCTGCAAGGGCAGCGCCTTTCTATTTTTGTTGCTCCAGCTCGCCTCCATCCATTCCCTCACCTGGGCCACTGTCGACAAGTTCACAGAGATCTGCTTCGCCCTCAGCTACCCGGTGATCTTTACGTCGCACAGGGCCAAAATCATCCTCGCGATAGTGTGGGTCTACAGCATCCTCAACGCAGCTCTGCCACTTTTCGGTTTCGGCAGTTACGTCTACAGCGAGACAAAGTTCCTCTGCCTCCCCAGCTTCAAACCGTCCAGCATCGCCTTCAACATGCTCTTCATGGTGTTGGGAATAATCATTCCCATTGTACTGATGTGCTCCATGTATGGATATATAGTGCGTATAGCAAGGAACCAGGTGCGAAGAGGGACGTTTGTTTGCAACGAAGACCACTGTTTCTATGTGCCAGCCAATAACTACTTCAAAAGCTCCATAGTAATGGTGACAACCATCGGTAAGCATAATTAAAATAGGGGACATAAAGCAGTTTTATTGTATTTGATTTTGTCACCGTGTTTTGATAGTTCATTAAGTGCTTATCTTTCTGACATCATTCTGTAATTGGTATTTATTTTCCCTTGGCATATAGAGATTTTTTTCCTGCTTAATGCAAACACAGAAAGACTTCTGTTTAAATGTTTTAAATTAGTTTTGCAGACAAACATAAATTGTCTACGTATGAATTTCTATTAAAAACTAAAAGTTTAATTTATTTAATGGAAGAGTTGGACTGGAGAGGAAGGAAAAGCAACAAGTGCTTGAAAGCAAAATAAATTGCTGTGGATTAATTGTGATTTAACTCAATGTCATTAATTTAATTAAAAATTTTAATCAATTGACAACCTAATTATTTAAAATGTATAATGCATGTTCCTATGTCTTTGGTGACTGAGAAAACCCCCCAAGCAAGGGTCCAAGTAGATTGTGGAGAAATTAATTAGCGAAATACATCACACATGCAACACAACCTCGAGAGGGAGCAATTCGATATTCTTCTCGAGCTAATGAAATGAGCTTGTCCAAAAAATCTTTAACCACACCATGTGATTTGTGTGTGTTGTTGACAGTGTGCCTTCTTGTTTGCTGGCTGCCATACATCGTGATCTGCTTCTATGAGACACTGACGGGAAAAGAGAGCCCACAGCCTGCCTCGGCTGTTGCCACATGGCTTGTCCTCTTCACTTCAGCTCTCAACCCATGGATCTACTCCATGACTCAAACGTAAGCAACTAAGTGTATCATTTTGTTGACTGTATATTATGTGGAATTAGGGTCCAAAGGCAGGTATGTTTCTTACAATGCATATAGGGCTGGGCAGTATGACGATATATTCAGTGCGACGACAGAAACACTTGTCAACCAGTGCAGATTTTGCAATACCGTTTATACTGTAATGTACTGCTATATTCAGGGGTTCACATAACTGGTGCGCATGCGTGGAAAAAAATATACAATGCGCAACAGAAAACGTGGAGGGAAGCGCTTTTGAGTACCAACATTTTTGCCATTTTTGGGGACAGCGACACGTTTACTTACTGGAGGAGGATTTCTCTCCATCTCTGGTAAGATAGCAATCATGATCATCATGAAATCAAGTGTTTTCATTATTAGGGGTGCAACAGATCGCAGTTGATCCGTGATCTGCACGGACCAGGCCCCACGGTTCGTCACACACATGATACACGGATTAACTGCTAAGTTTAACCATCATAGAGTGAAAGTTTATCATTTGGATGCGTTTTGTCTTGCCAATTTACACATTCTAACGATTTTAAACAAGAAAGAAGAGGCGAAAGAGAGAGATGCGCGTTTCAGACAGAGCTCGAACACCAAACTGATCCCTCTTTCGTGTTTACTTGAACATGAACAGACACGTACACAAAATTATGTCAAAATAATACCTGTTTCGGCAAGTATTCTCTTGGTTATGTCTTAAGTGAACAGTTGAGAAAGAAACCGGATGTGTATCAGTATATTCGGTCCATGCATTCAGTCTTAAAGTGACAGCAGCCTAATATTCCTGCTGTTGTCGGTGTCATTAATGTTTATGACTAATAAAATCATTAATAAAAAAACCATCATCATTATCATCTACCATGTTCGAGAGAAAAGAAGATAGTGAGGAGAGCAGTCAGGAGGAAATTAAATAAAGTACAATATTGTTCAAAAGTTTAGGGTGCATAGTTTTTTTTTAAAGTAATTAATACTTTAAGTCATCAAGGATGCACTAAATTGACTGAAAGCAAAGTTTCACATTGTTACCAAACTTAAATCTCAAATAAATGCTGTTCTTTTGAACTTTCTATTTAAATTTTTTATATTTTCAACATTTATCTATGTGAAATAAAAAATGTATCACGATGTATCAACTGATTTCAGCATTGATAATAATAATAAATGTTTCTTGAGCAGCAAATCAGCATATTAGAATGATTTCTGAAGGATCATGTGACTGAAGACTGGAATAATGATGCTGAAAATTCAGCTTTGCATCACAGGAATAAGTTACATTTTAGAATATAATTTTTAAATATTTAAAATTGTAATACTTTAAGATATTATCGTTTTATTGTATTTTATGACCAAATTCATAAATATCTTACAGACCCGAAACTTTTGAACGGTAATTTAGCTTTCATTTGTAAAACATTTAATTCAGTGGACTATTCAATATTTATTTAAATATTAATATATAAACAATTTTATGGTTAAATTTCAAAAGGAAACAACTATATTGTGATATTTACTACATCATTACTAATACTGCAAGTGTAAGTCTTTGGTCATTCAGCCCACCGCTAAATGTCACAATAGATAGAAGACAGACAGGAAGATCCATAAAATAAATTCTCCCAGAAAATAAGCTCTCTATTTTGGGAAATGTAATCATGGATAGACATTACCTTTTTATTGTTGATTAAGACTGTTCTGGCCTTTTAACTATCAGATGTGGCAGCTCATATTAATACTTGCCACATTCAATAATAATTCGTAAATAAAATGTGGCACGAATTAAATGTGGATCAGGATAGTAAAAGGAAGGTGGAGGTAAAAACCTGCTGATGAAAAACTCGATGGCCAATTCGGGCAACATTTAGAAAGAGAACTTGTATAGAGCTATGATTCATGGTACTGATTTGTGGTTGTTATTTAGATTCTAAGAGCATGAGAGTATGTGGGAGGTTTACCGTGACCTTGTTTGTATCTTTCAGGAGATACAGAGCCGCGTTGCGCAAAAGCCTGAATAAAATCCGACAGATGTTTGACTATCCTCGTAAAAACTCTCTCTCCCAGTGCACAACCATACAGCCACGTCGCGAGAGCAACAGCTCTTTGCCAGCTCCCAATGTACCTCCGGCACTACAAACAAACAACCAACCCCAACAGGACCTCACGCTGGTTTGAGCACGACACTTCCTGACCTTTGCTAGATGGAATAGTGTAGAAATAATTATGACTTAAGGAAGCATCTACAGCATCGTTTCACCTCAGCAGAAGAGGACACTGGGTTGGCGGAGCTCACCAGAAGCAATTTATGATGTAAGCAGACTTCATGCAGACAGAAGGATTCTTGTGCGATAGTCTACATTGTACAAGACTTTTGCATCACAAAGATGTATTGTATTCTTTTGTGACTTGAGCAGAAACAGTGATTCACTTTTATTCTAAAGGAATGCTCAAAGGACAATGCAATGTGATTGTGAAAAAAGCTCTCTCAAAAATGTTCAACAGACACCTGAAACTGCCAATCAAAGTTCAATAGCTTTCAGAAACTTGAAAACTGCATTAATGACTGACTTTAATAGCAACTTGTATAATTTTGATGGCACAATCTGATCTTATGTATATCATTGGCTATGTAAATATAGTTTTCTTAATATATAAGCTCACACCAACCTCAAAACTGAATGCTCACATTACAGTTACTGTGAAATGTATGACGGCAAGCATTAAAGCCATGCATTATCTGTATATTTACAATGTAAACATAACAGAAGATTAGACTAACTTGTGCAAAATGATTCTCTGTAAAAATGTCATGTCATATTCCTCAATATATTTTGCTACATTTGGAATAATTTGTGTATCACTAAAAGCTATAAAAAGGTTCAAAACTACTGCAGTGAAGTAATGCTTTAAATTGAAATGCAGTAAAAAAGAAAAAACACACAAAAAACATCCCATGTATGATGAAAGTTTGCCCTCTAGTGGACCACCTGCATATAAGGTGGAAATCTACAAGGACCTGAAAACGTGTCAGAGTGCAGCGACAACAGAATCTGTGACAGGTGATTTCACTAAGTACAACACGTTCCTGGATCAACATCTTTGTTGATCCTGGATCAACATTCCAAATCAACCAATCAGATTTGAGGGACAAGTTAAAAGTTCATGTCAAGTTTAGGCTTAAAACCAGGGTTAGGTGCTTCTACATCAGTGTTATTCACCTGCCATTTCCCTCTTATTTTAGGGATAAGTTATGGGTAGGGTTAGGTTCAGGGGTAGGGACTGGGTTAGGACTAAATTTTCAGTCAGGAATGTTGTTTCATGGTCAACAAAATATGTTGATCCAGGAACATAGCTGACTCTGACTTAAGATTTTTGCTTGTTTTTTTTGCAAACTGAGAGACAATTATTTTTCTGTGTTGGTTTTCCAAAACCATCTGTGGCAATGTTAACTTGTAAACATGCATATCAAGGGTTATTGTAAGCAGATCAAACAAACAAAGCTGGCATGTACCTGATTCACAACCTCAAAGTAGAATGCAAGAGTGGTATTTGGGTCCAGTCCACAAATTTTCCACTGACTTGTGCCGCCAGTTCCTATTTCCTACAAGCAAAGGTCAAAATGAATGTCAGTATGTTCTCTGCATTGCCAGAGATAAAGCTGAACCCAAGAGAAAACACTGTATAGTGAGTCTATTTGATTTAAAATAGATGAGCTACTTACGTTTTCTGACACACAGGGACCTTTGGCGTTCAGGGAGACACACGGGCCGATTGCCCCAGAAATCTTTATCTCTCTTGAAGTCTGAAATAATAGTGTAATAATATTAAAAGGAAAGCCACATGTAGCACAATTAAATAATAAAGTAATTAAAATAACCAAGACAAGCCAATTAGACCAACTTTTTTTTAAATTGTAAAAAAAAAGAAAGAAAAGCAAGCCACCTTAATCTCCAGAGTCCCTGCAAGTGCCATCTTAAAGGCACCCTGGACATCTTTAGTGAAAACTCTTTGGAAAGTTTGCTTGAACAGAGATGTATTGAAAGAGTCCGCCATGACCATATAACCCCTGCATTTACAGAAAAGCAGAAAGGTGCATTGTATGTATTTGGATTGTTTTCAAGAATACAAGCATACAGTCAGTACAACGACATAATGGCGAAGGAAGAGAGTTTCACAAATTCGCTCATACTTAAAATCTTGGGAATGAGAATATGTCTAGATTTATTTTCTTGACTCTAAACATGTTTGAATATTCACCAACGTCAACTCAAATCTCCAAGCATACTCTATCAGTATGCTGAAACCATTTAAAAAGAAAACTGAAAACCTTTTTTGAGTTACTTACCCTGTATAGTTGGTGCAGCACTTCATTTCCAGTAATCCTGTCTGATCCAGGGCGCATGCATAAATATCAACGATGTGTCCATTGGCGGCGGCACGGTTGGCCAAGGCTTCATAGTGCTACAAGGGAAAAATACCATTTTAAATGTGTGCAAAAACTTCAAACTGTTTAGGCTACAAGAAGGCTTTCCCAAATTAGTGGAGCATGGCATTCTCTATGCCAAGGTCATGGAAAGCAAGAACTTGGGTCAAAACGTCTACCTTACAATGTACATACAGTAAGTGTGTACCAAATGCATAAATGTAAACTCAAATCAAATAAGAATTATGAGCATCAGTTTTTAAGACCAGCTAATTGCCAGTTTTCACACATATCATATGTAAGAAATAATAAGCAGGTTTTTCCAGATAATAACTCTCTGATGTCTGCTCTGAAATGTCAAATAGTTAAGAATGCAGGCATCAGTTTGAGTGTAAACCTTCCAATGTACCTTTGTGACATCACATTTTTAAAACCCATCAGTCAACAGTACAGCCACTTGAAGATACTTCACCATCATGAAAGCATTGGTACCACCAGTATGTGGGTACTTCAACCAACCCAATAAAACAAACAACAAATAAGGGAAAACTCACTTTAGTGGCTTTCTTCATGAACTTGGCATTGTCCTTCTCGATGTCGTGCCAGGATCTAATAGGTGTTTTCAGTTCATCTCCTACCACCATGCCTGGACCCTGAGTGGAGGGTCCACCGATGAAAGCCATGATGCGAGCACCAGTGTTAGGGTAAGTGCACTACAAGAGGGAAGTAAATGGAGGGAAACAATAAACAAGCACAAAGCTAGAGTAAGATGACCAATTCGGTGTTTGGACAGAATGGACACTAATGAATTTATGCCTTTCATGATCTTAAAAACCTTTTGAGATAAAGGCTTAATGCAAATATAAATATAATACAAATATAAGTTGTGCATATATGAAGTTTTTAGAAAACTACATTTTCATTACAAAATATGCATTTCTGAGCAGAATAGTGAATAAAATAGCAGTCAGCAACTACTCAGCATACTTAGTAATTTCTTAAATACTGTTTAACAAGCATCCCAGGATGCACTTCATGATGTTGAGCTTGAAGAATCTGTACGACAATTCCCATACTTCTGTTTATGTTATTTAAAAAAATTATTCCTTTATTATTAGTCCAAAGTAGAGCTGCACAAATAAGGAAAAATTGAGAATCACTATTTTTTGGTTTAAAAACAGATATCACGATTCTCCCACTATTCTGATTAGACAACAAAACAAAACATTTCATTTACAAGAGGTTCTTTTTCAGTGTATTTGAAAAACATTCGGTTTGAGTGAATGATTCATTGACTCAAAGTTTCATTACTGGATGAGTAAGTGTTTTTGAACAAATCTCTTTAATGAATGATTTAATAAATACTTTTTTTAACAGTCATTTTTCACCACCTAGTGTGTAATGATGTAACTGATACAATATGTATTTGAAGTGTCGAGTTACTTTCAAAAGGTGATTTACTCCATTTTGATCACTACCATAGACATTAGTGTTTATATCTGAACTATAAAATGTATGCCTTTACTTTTGTGATAATTTGAATTATTGAAACAGAAATAATGATACTGTGTTTGAAAAGACTGTTTGTGAAGTGGTTTTACACTTATACATGACAACTGCTTTCTCTTTCACCATGCAGACTTGAATGCTCCACTGTGGTCATATTGGTCAAAGGTTTAATAGACATAGTTGAATAATTTTTATTTAGGAATAAAAAAATAGTGTGGGTATTTGAGTCGATACTGCTATCTTTTACCGATTTATCAAGCAGCTCTAGTCAAAAGTGTGGAAAATAGTTATAATAAAGAATGAGAAGGTGTGTCCAAACCGGTAATGTAAACTTATAATTTTGTAACTGCAGCTGGTAGCAAAGCTGCCAGCACAGCAAACCATTAAAGATAATAACATAAATCCTGACAGTCACCTCTAACAGACCGACAGCAATGGAAAGGGCCACTCCGAGTGATCTCAGTGGTCGTTTGCCTTGAGTGACGGGCCAGGGGTCTCTCTGCAGCTCTCCCAGCAAATCTGTCAGATTCATATCTATCTTCTGTACTGGCTGAAGAAACCTGAGCACATATAAAATCAGTGACCACCATATTCCAACACAACCCCAAAGATATATTAAAGGGACCATGACATGGATTTTTTTTTATTATTATTTAATATGTTCCTTAAAGTTCACTTAGAATGGTTTGCACAAAAAAAAAACATATATATATGCGGAAAAACTATTATTTTCAACCTTCATTCTGCCCCTTTGTCTCAAATGATCCTTTATCAAAGGACAGCTCCTTTACGGCTGTCAGTAAACGGCCACTGTTATGATTGGCTTATGTCATTGCATAGGAAACAGTATCAACAGTACCCACTCTCTATTGCACGTAAGTGTTTTGAAAACATTACCAACATTACCCATATTAAACAGTCATTTACAGACAAAACATTATGAAATCATTTACTTGCAGTTTGTGATGCAGCTGCTGTCAGATCCAATACAGTTGGGCTGCTTAATTTTTCAACAGAAATTTCTTTACATTACACTTTAACATTACACTGTGCCTCGTTTACAAAACAAAATGGTCCGAACAAACATATAACCAGCGGTGCACATATAATATAATATAAGACTACTGTATAGTCTTCACTGTATAAATTAAAGGGGCATTTCACCCATTTGAACATTGTTTTTTATTTAAAGTGGGTCATATATGTAGTCGAAATGTAAAAGAAATTTTGAATTTGGTGCCTTTGTGACCGAGAAAAGACAAAAAATAACTTCAGGACGCATTTGTATGAAAGACAACAACTCCCACAATGCACCACATTGCACAGCTCCGCAAGCCACTCCCACTAATCCAGAAAGCGCATATCTGCCTATAAGAGAAATCACTCTTCCGTCTACAAGGCTAGCTACCACCAGAGCTTGAAATTAATTTCACATTCACACAAAATGTCTAGTTAGTTGGCGAACTCATTAGTGCATTACTCCTCGTTTGTATTTCTTTCGAAAAGGTGAATTATTGCATGGTACCTGGATGTTCAGTCAGATGCGGTGCGAAATTAGGAAACTAGTTCACAACACAAACGTCCGTGTCCTCGTCTGATTCAGAGATTTCGTCCAGGAGAAATTGTCATCGTTGAAATTCTTTGCCGCAGACGGACTCTATCTCTGTGTTCGTAGCGGTTCGTAGCTGCATAGTGAGATCACCGGCGCCGCCAGTCCGCCCTAACTCGAGCCAGTCCGGGCTCCTCGTCCGCGGCAGGCAGGGCTTCTGCCTCGGCTGCTCTTCGCTATAATGCGGCTTGTAAAGGTAGCCACAAACACCTGATTCAAGCATCCGACTTCTGAAATCCTCTTCCTCTAGTCCAGTGGTTCCCAAACTTTTAACAGGCATGTACCCCCTGAGACATTATAGATCTTCCGGAGTACCCCCAACACCACCAATTGTTAACAACAAGTTTTTTTTATTATTATTATATTTATTTTTTTATCAATTTTGTCGAGAACAGTGAATAGAATCATAAACATATGATACAAATCTAATCAAAAGTCAACATATGATATAGCCTAGGGCTGTGACGGTGGCAGTTTTTTACCACCGCGGTATGGACCCAAATACCGGCGGTGTTGCGGTGGTCGCAGGACGTTGTTTTGAAATAAAAAAAAATAAATAAAAAAAAACGAAGAAACAACACACTAAAGCCTGTAAAGCATTGAAATACATATCAGTAAATACTGGTAACTTACATAATATAATAAAGTTGAATCTATTTTAAAAAATATATATAAATAAATAAAAACTTTCGTTAAAATTTCCACACAAAGACGCGTGATACAGCCTAACGCCGGTTTCACACTGCACGCGATAGCAGAGCGTGAGCAGAGCAGGAGCAGTGCGTATGGTGAGCAGGAGCAGGACACGCGCGTTTTGCTTTCACACTGGCAGCGTTTGTCACGCGCGGCTGAACCGCGGGTTGTGTACAGACAGAGTACTCTATAATCAGGGTGAGTTGGCATTGCTTTATTTCGTTTTCAAATACATTTAAGAGAAAAGACTTGTCAAGAAGCTTATTCTATTAATCATTTCATTTGTATAACTTTTGATTCGTCTTTGTTTTTATTGTTGGGGCAACAAGTTTGTTTTTGGACATTTGTTTTCTTTTTAAATTGCTGTTGGTCATTTGAGTGACTGTTTAAAACACAATAGATATCATCAATGCGCTTTTGGGGTAAAACTGCGGTGTATTTTGGCCTTGATCAATGCGTGTCACTTTAATTCGGCGTAAGCGGCGCGTTAAAAATAGACTGGGCGCCGAAACTATCGCTGCACTGCTGTTCCTGCTCTGCTCCTGCTACGCGCTGCCGCGCCGCTTCTGCGTGCGATGTGAATGCACTCATTGAATAACATGGACGCCGAAAAAAATACGTGCTGCTCACGCGCCGCTGACGCTTGCGGTGTGAAACCGGCGTGACGCTCAGCTCTTTGAGAGGGATGTGGGACACGAGCAGGAAAGAGACCATCGATCTATTTTCTGATATCTTCATGTTTTCTACTTGTAAAAGGTATGAAGAGCGAATTCTATCTTCCACAAGGGCAAGGCATTTAGGCTATGTTTGCGCGCTGCCAGAGAAAGCCAAACTAAAATCACCCGCGCGTGTGAAACGCGCTTTACAAATGAACTTGACGCGCCTTACCAATTAAACTGAGTTAAAAAGAATTTGACGTACAAGTAAAAATGTAGGCTATCTGTCCTACAGCGTTTTTCTACTTTAACACAGTAAAGAATACGAAAATAATTGACCTAAAAGCGAACAAAGGAAGAAACTTTATGCCTCATCCCCTTTGGAAATGGGTGAGACGCGAGTGAAGATATGGGAAAAGAAACAAGAGATTCCATGCAGGGTTGAGTCACGATTTTTGAATATTCGATTAGTTGATTTAATTATAGAATATCTAATGTTCTAATGTCTGTTGTGCGATCATTCTCTAAAATAAAATCTCCATGTTCTGGTGCTGATGCGGTGGAGATGCGTTCATGTAACCAGAGGGTGACGCTGCCAATAACGCACATAACAGCTCTCACAAAGAGCCGGCAAAAGTAATGATTATGAATGTGTCAAATATAGGAATGAGACATTTGAATAGTTATTAATAAAGTGTTTATTTTTTTGTGTCAGTGTCGGGCTGCAAAGATGAAGTTGACGATGCTGACTCGTTATCTTCGCAGTGAACGCGCCTATAGAGAGAAATGCACTTCATACGGATATGTAGTCGGTTTATTTTCGTTTTGAATTGTTTTGTTTAAAAGTAGACAATTCAAGCTTTCTATAAGGAATAACTAATGGAATATTTTTAAATTCACTAATAATCGGGTGACCAGATCGCAAACCAGAATTCAAAGCCGAAAAAGCTTAAGTTTATGGGCTCACGCACAACTCTCTCATTCGTCATGAATTCAAACTTTTCCATGGCTGCGATATAACATTTAATTGCTAATGCTAACCTATTATTTCTTTTGTAAACAAAGCTTTGTGTGTCATAATATTAATGTAAAACAGCATTCATATTTTTGGCAAACCACCGCCGGTAGTATTTTTTTAAATTGCATTTATATTTGCATTTTTGTCAAACCCCAGACACTTTCAAACATCAACATGACATTTATTAATATGTATTCGTGTCAAAATGTTCCTTTTCCTATTCAATTTTGCTTGGAAACGCTTCCAAGACGCTTGCGTGTCGCGTGAAAAATAGGCGTCGGTTCTATTTCTACTTAATACTCAGCCACCGCGGTGGCGCGTTTGTCAAGATTACCGGCACAGCCCTATATCGCGTACCCCCTGAAATCAGTCCACGTACCCCTGGGGGTACGCGTACCCCAGTTTGACAACCGTGGCTCTAGTCTATATCATATTGAGCACTCTCCTCCGCTATTGTCATAACTTTACATCTGTCTCCACAGCGCCTGTTAGCTTAGCTTCAAACAAGATGGAGGATATTGCTTTCAGTTTCAGAGAGTAAAGTCCCACCCACTGATCTGTAATAGGTCTGTAGCGTGAGCGGGTCCCGCCCCCTGGGAGAGATGAGGAACGAGTGCTTGTAGTCAAAGAGTATAGAAGCCCAAGAGGCGAAACTCTGTTGTGTTATGGGTAACAGTCTGTAGATGGCGCTGTGGAGGCGCGTCCGCCATTATGGACTGAAAGCTGCTGAAATCGTTAGCGCCAGTCAATGGCAAAATCCATTTTAGTAGGTGTTTATAGTTCATGTGTGCACTTGCTAGATTGCACATCTTTTTTGTACCTTTCCACCTGTAATAGGACATTCATAGATTGTTTTTTTTCTTGCCATTGAAACGTTCACTGTGTGCACTTTCACTGAAGATGTTGAAAAAACAAGTTGTTAATATTTTTGTGATATTCTATGTAAAAGAAAAGTCTTTAGAAATGTTCATTTATAATGTTATTATTTATTTATTTATTTATTTATTTATTTATTTATTTTTCCAAATCATATATATGGTGATGTTCACTAATTTCAAAATTAACATTTGAATTATTACTGTGTGTCTGCCTAAGTGCCTATATATTATTTCATGAATTTCTGTTATTCATATAACAAGGAAAATGCATAATAGGACATAAATATTGATAGATTAAAGGTTTGCAGTAATTTTATAATTGTATCTTTGCAAACCGTAAGTGGTAGGCTAATGAAGCCGATTCGGTGGGGACATACCCTTACGAAAAAGTAGGCCTACTATAGGAATCTTATAGTATTTTGGGACAAAATATTATAGTAATCTTATAGGAATACTATAGTAATTTGGGACATACTACAGAAGTACGATAAGACTATATAAATACTATATCAGCTTAAAAATATTATAGAGGTATTACAGAACATCACAGAAGTATGTTATGTTCTGTAATATCCTAGAGCCGCTATAGTATTTCTATAGTAGTCTTATAGTACTTCTATAGTAATATTTTGTCCCAAAATACTATTTTCCTAAGGGTAATTAGGACATGCATAACCAACACATAGACGTATATTTTCTGTCATTTAACGTCATTTAATTGTCATTTAACGTCGGTCATCCTCATTAATGTATTTTAAATTGTTTTCATATTTAGATATGACGGCCAGAAAAAATTAAGTTATGTTAAGTTTTTGTTATGTTAAGTTTTTCAGTGCCATTGACTCCCGTTATTTTTCGGCGTTTTCCTTCAGTTTTCAGTCCATAATGGCGGCCGCGCCGTCACGTCATGGGGGCAACTGTTGCTATGGAGCGTTCTATTGAGTTTCGCCTCTTGGGCTTCTATACTCTTTGTTGTAGTCTCAACAGAAATCCCCCCCCTCTTACACTTCCTCGTACAATGACGCAAAATGACGATTTTTGCGTCATTGTAGGAGGAAGTGTAAGAGGTAAATAACAGATTTCTCCCGTATCAGGGGAAAATGAAAGAGTGTTGCACGACCATTCAATAGTATGACTGGGTTTCTAACAATGCAAAGCTTAATGCAAATGGGTGAAGTGTCCCTTTAAATATAATTAATGTAATTAATACAATTTATCTGTGTTAAAGCTAATGATTTTCTCTTTCTCTTTTGTTGTTTGATTAACTGACTGCTATCATTTTAAGACAAATGCACAGATCCAATGATACGAATCTTGTTTTCTTTCTCAATTGTTTACAGCACATAATCGACCGTGTTTATGAGGATACTTGCAAAGACAGGCATTATGACTTAATTTTGCGTGCACGTGTCTGTTCAAGCCGTGGTTCAAGCTCAAAAGAAGAGAAAGGGGCCTGTATTCGGAATTGTGAATTCGTTCACGTGCTGTCTGCGTGGCTCTGTGTGCGTGTGAGTTATAGTCTTGTTCTTGCGCTTGATGTTTAAACTGACAGGACTTAAAAACACATGCAAACGATAAACTTTCACTCTGTGATGGGTAACTTTGCAATTAATCCACGAATCACATGCGTTCCGAACCGGAACCGATCGACTAAGATCCCTATACGTGCATGACATCGCACATCCTGCAATGTGACTATTTTCCGGATATGAACTTCGCGATACTAAATCGATGCTAAAACGTTATATCGTACTACCCTAATCATGACTGCTATCTTACCAGAGATGGAGAAAAATCCTACTCCAGTAAGTAAACATGTCCGTGTCTTCAAAATGTTGGTACTCAAAAGCGCTTCCCTCCACGTTTTCTGGTGCGCATCGTTTAATTTTACCACGCATGCACACCATGTGCACCCCTGCATATAACCCTCTGATGTGATCCAGGACGCCACTAAAATAAACCATCCATTTGTTTCTGATGCTGGGATCCTTCTAAAGTCTGTACAGAGACGCAAATGAGCTGTTTAAACTGGACGCGTCAAAGGGAACGTTCTTTCATTCTTCCATTTTGTTGTCGACAGACTCAAGCACATGGAGTGTGTCAGAAACTGAATGCGCATCTGTATGCTCTATCCAGTGTAGACATTGTCTGATTACAATCGGTTCTATTTGCTTTTGACGCGATGTGACGCTCACATGAATGTCAGTGGGCAGGACCTATGGTGCGATGATGTAAAACTATTCGTCGATGTCTTGCTCTTGAAGCGGTGATATGTAAACGTATTCACCCGTGTGACGTCACAGATCCCGCAATATCAAAACGAAACGTTTTTGGAGCTTGATTAAATAAATGCTTTGTTTATAATGAGGAGGACGTTTTAAAGGGATACTCCACTTTTTTTGGAAATAGGCTCATTTTACAACTCCCCCAGAGTTAAACAGTTGAGTTTTACCGATTTCTAATCCATTCAGCCGATCTCCGGGTCTGGCGATACCACTTTTAGCATACATCATTGAATCGGACAAAACCATTAGCATCTCTCTCAAAAAAATGACCAAAGAGTTTCGATATTTTTCCTATTTTAAACTTGACTCTTCTGTAGTTACATCGTGCACTAAGACCGACGGAAAATGAAAAGTTGCGATTTTCTAGGCTGATGTGGCAAGGAACTATACTCTCATTCCTGCGTAATAATCAAGAAACTTTGCTGCCGTACCATGAGTCCAGCAGGCGTAATGATGTGACGCAGCGCCTGAAAATAGTCTCCAGCTCGGTAACTTCCAACGTGACCGGGACTAAGTTTGTCTAACCTATTAGACCTATTTTCAGGCGCTGCGACATATCATTACGCCTCATACATATCATTGTAAAATGAGACTATTTCCAAAAAAATGGAGTATCCCTTTAAGCTATGAAACTTGCAGGATGTTTTAATGGTACAAAGACCTCTCATATTTCAATAGCTCAAGGCAAAATTGTATTTCTCATGTCATGACCCCTTTAAATATATAGAAGAAAACAGAAGCTGCCCTGTGAACAGTTATCAAGGTTCTTGCGAGCTTCAATTTGATTATGCAAAGTAAGTATTCATAGAGCTTGAAGAGGCAGTTGAATTTAGCACACCTGTTTGAAGAAGGAACCTGAGGCTGTTGTGGACCTCGGCCTGCCTGCGGCGCAGCTGCTTTAGTCAAGCCAAGCATCTCCTGTACATGAAATTAAAATATTGCATATTAAGAGACACTTGTGCCGACTAGTTCAGTCAAACACTTGTATCTTAAATTAGTTTCTTATGCATGAAACCTTCACCTGGAGCTGTTTAGCACTGAGGTCTTTGGTTCCCCTGAAGACGTAGCTCTTAGAGATGCCTTCACAGCCCAGCTCGTGAACTTGGACCATGCGTCCAAACGTGATGAGGCCCACCAGAGCAGTGGGAGGCAGCAGACTGAGGGACATCTGAAGAGACTCCTTCAGCGCCTGCAGATCATCGTCTTCCATACATGTGTCCACCACATACAGGAAGTTCAGAGGCATCTGCACACCACGCTACAGAAAAGAAACAGAATCAGTAGACATGATTCCACGTCTAGTGTCCAGTATTTCTATGGCAATGAAAGGTAATTAATTAAAGTTGATACCTGGACAACATATTCAATAGTGGAGAACTGTGGGAGAAGCTCAGCCGGTTGGTTGACCTCTGATATTCCAGCGTAAGTTGGAGGGAACTATGACAGGATAGTTTAAGCCAATAATTAAATGACAATGCACTTTTCCAGGGCTTCAACAACTAATCGATAAAATCAATAAATGAAAATAATCAACAATATATACATTCACTATATTTGTTTACATTACGTTCAAATTGCATCTTTTGAGGACAACATTGGGCAGGATGTGGAATAACAATTTTGTAATTAAAGGGATAGTTCACTTTGAAATTAAATTTTGGTATGTTTTAGCTTACCTCAAGGGCATCCAAGATGTAGGTGTCTATGTTTCCGCAGTAGTTTCAATTTTGATATTTTTAGGTCAAACCGTTCTTGTCTGTCAGTCGTATAATGCAGGTCTATGGTCACTATCTGAAAGAGCATGCACAGAGAAGTCCAAATGAAACAATTTCCCATCGTAAGTACACATTGATGGCCTAAGACACGAAACGAGCGGTTTGTGTGAGAAAACGAACAGTATTTATATCGTTTTTACCTCTTGTACACAACCACATCCAAGTGATCTGAGGGCGCGCGCGCTTCCGGCGCTTTCTTCTTGTTTTTTTTTACGGCGGATCGCAAACAAATATGTGCATTACCGCCACCTATCTCAGAAATGGACCATTGACACTATCCTATACTTCTTTAACCTATCAACCGACATAAATTCCCCTTATATACCCGCAGAGAGGCTTCATAGAATTTCATCCGGCACTGCGGAAAAATGACCATTTCCCCCCCATGATAGAAAAAAAAAAAACTCATTTAATTCGCGCGCGCCCTCAGATCACTTGGACGTGTTTTTTTTTTTTTTCTGTCATGGGGGCTGAGAGTGGACGGAGGAGCTGAACACACAGCGCCGGTTGAAATTCTATGAAGCCTCTATGCGGGTAAATAAGGGGAATTTATGTCGGTTGATAGGTCAAAGAAGTATAGGAAAGTGTCAATGGTCCATTTCTGAGATAGGTGGCGGTAATGCACATATTTGTTTGCGATCCGCCGTAAAAAAAAAAACAGGAAGAAGAAAGCGCCAGAAGCGCGAGCGCCCTCAGATCACTAGGATGTGGTTGTGTACAAGAGGTAAAAACGATATAAATACTGTTCGTTTTCTCACACAAACCGCTCGTTTCGTGTCTTAGGCCATCAACGTGTACTTACGATGGGGAATTGTTTCATTTTGACTTCTCAGTGCATGCTCTTTCAGATAGTGACCATAGACCTGCATTATACGACTGACAGACAAGAACGGTTTGACCTAAAAATCTCAAAATATTTGACACCTACATCTTGGATGCCCTTGAGGTAAGCTAAAACATACCAAAATTTTATTTCAAAGTGAACTATCCCTTTAATGGATGCATTTATTATTATTTTAAATAATTAATAATTTTAGATTTTTTCATCGATTAATTGACTGTGTGAGCTTCAGCCCTACTCTTTTTAAAACTGCAATGACTTTACCTGATTTCTCTGATAACAGAAGTTGCACGCCCAGAGTTTTGCTCTGTAATCCACTTGACTGATTGTGCAAACAATGGAAAAAGAAAAAAACAGAAGCATAATAATATTAGAGCATCGCATATAATGTATCCAGCTTTCATAATAAATGTGTTTATTTGGAAATTACTGCAATGGATAAGGAGTAGATCCTCCATCTGTGAACTCATTATGCTGTCTGCTCTGACTTAACAAGACTTACCACAGAGGATTGAGCACAGCTCGGCACGTGGCCCGGCTGCACAGCACCGGCTCGTACTGAATCGGGGGAAGATCCGGACGCTCTTTCAGCGGGGTGAACAGGGAGGCCACGGGAACCACCATACGCGTGGCTTCCAGACGACTGGACGGCCAAACATTCCAACTGAAACGGACGCCATCGCGGTCCTCGTTCTGCTGGATGAACTCCTGGAAGGTCGCCATAGCACCCTCTGGAATCTACAAGTTATACACACACTTTACAGATGGAGCACTACTGATTTCCATGTAATGGCATCTTAATTGAGGAACAACTAAAAGATCAAGCAGTGAAACAGTCACTACAGACTACATAAATGTACCCAGTGATGTATTCAAAGACATGCAATCTGATCTGTGTGTATATTACAGAGACAGGCCAGCCCAGTCTGATTCATCATTACTCTTTGGACATAGGGCAAACTATAACGTCTCATCACGCATCATTAAAAGCAGGAATGAGATAAGAGATAGAAGCTCTGTTCAGAAAGCACCTATGATGACAAATGCCATCTAGGTAGGCATCTCACTAGGGTTTGAGTAACAGCCTATATATTTGTCTGACCGTGACTTTGATGCACAGTAATGCTGCCTGCTAGGTGGTTTTCAAACTTTTTGAAAAAAAGCCAAGGTCATCAACATATGATACCCTTTGTGAGAAACCCCTGTCCTAAAATATTAAGGTAGCTACGTATTAAGATAGAATTTCAGTATATACTGGGCAAAAGTTTGAAACATTACTTTTTTTTATGTTTTTGAAAGAAGTCTCTTATGCTCATCAAGCCTGCATTTATTTGATCAAAAATACAGTAATATTGTGAAATATTATTACAATTTAAAATAATGATTTTCTATTATAACTTCAGTTTAAACTATTTTTTTTCCTGTGATGCAAAGCTGAATTTTCTGCATCATTACTCCAGTCCTCAGTGTCACATGATCCTTCAGAAATCATTCTAATGTTGATTTGGTGCTCAGTTATCATCAAACAGTTGTGTTGCTTAATACTTTTTGGAACTTGTGATGAAAAGTTAAAAATAGCAGCATTTATTCAAAATAGAATTATTTTCTATCAATATAAATCTTTACTATAACTTTTTATCAGTTTACCTATTTAGAATAAATCACTGACCCCAACCGTTTGAGTGGTAGAGTATATTGTTACAAAAAGATTTCTATTTTAAATAAATGCTGTTCTCTCTAAACTTTTTATTCATCAAATAATCCTGAAAAAAAGTTTCCAACATTGATAATAAATCAGTGTATTAGAATGATTTCTGAAGGATCATGTGACACTGAAGACTAGAGTAATGATGTTGAAAATGTTGCTTTGCATCACATGAATAAATTACATTTTAAAATATATTCAAATAGAAGTTATTTTAAATTATAAAAACATTGCACAAAGTATTACTGTGTTCTGTATTTGTAATCAAATATGCAGCCTTGGTGAGCATAAATTTTTTTCTTTCAAAAACATTCAAAATAGTAATGTTTCCAAACTTTTGAACGTGTGTGTGTGTTAATGTAAAGTTTTCTTAACACTGGCCCCAAACCAATGTTTGAAACCCCTTCACAGACCAAGCCCTGACTACTGAGCACCCAAAAAAAGAAAAAGAAAAAAAGCCACATGTGCAGCTGAGAAGAACAGACCAACGAGAGAGGACATTAGAAACAGCCAAGCGTGCAAATTAAAACACATTTGGGGAAATAATAGGATGCAAGATAAATAACGCAACAGTCTGCACAGTTTTCAAATCAGTGACTATGCTAACATTATAAGGCTAATAGCAAATGTAGGATTATTTATTTCTCTCAAGGAAAGACATAAAACTATGGCTATATAGTCAGCTATACAGACACATCCAACTTTGTTGAAGAAGTTTAGTTTATTTTAGTTTAGTTTACTTGAACTGGGTGATCCACTGGGGGCATGAGCCCACCCTCCAAAATTAGCAACAGAAAGCTAGTTCGGTAGCTTAGGAAATACTACTCATCTTACACCAACAAGAAAACAACTTGAGTGCTACAGCTACTTCATAAAGACATGTTCAAACATTTCAGTTAACATCGCCTTGTGAATGCCTGCCTGCTTGTTGATGTAGATACGATGCTTCCAGTCAACACTGACTTCAAGCTAAATGCCCTTTAAACCCTCGATTTCTTGAGCTACAGTCCACCTAACGCTCTACAATCGTAAACATTGATCGAATCATTAACGTAATTTAAATGTTCATCTAATTGTAAAGGGAAAGTTGTGTTATAACATACCTGAAGCCTTGATTGTGTGTTTCCTCGGAGACTCTCAGTCAGTCAGTGACAGACAGCGGCGCGCTCACGGGCGCAAGCGAGCTCCCGAGCTGATGACGTATCGACTCAACATGGAGTCGGTGCCACGTCAAGAGTCCGAGACTCATTTCATGATGCATTTCAAGAGTTGAATTGTACATTTTATGTTTGAGAAACTGCATAATATTCAAGATAATTATGTAATAAATATTTTGTATTTAAAATACTAATTTAATTAAATTAAAATATTATATTTGTATCTATGTATTAGTAAAGTATTAATAAAGTAGTGACGCATTTTATCAGTTTTTAACACTCATTTTATGATGACCATTTTTTTCATGCAATAACATTGTATTCTTGATTTTGAAATTCTTCGATATAAAAATATTTTATAGACATTATATTAGAAGCAAATCAGTTTCCCCACATGGAATTAATTGGATCAATACATGTATTAAATTGTAATTGTAATGAATACAATTTAAGTATTAAAGCAATAAACTATCTTTTTACAAACAAACATTTTATGTATGTTTCATGATGCATCATTATCTTTAATCGCAGTTTCCTTGAATTTTGCATTAAAAGCAATACAAAACTTATAATGTGAACAATTTACATTCACTGCAAGAATTTACAATTTAAAAGCATTTTAGTCATTCTTTTTTTTTTTAAGCAATTAAAATCATTTAACCGGGGATATAACTAAAATTTGACCAACTAATCTCTGTGCAAATTTATCAAGCTGTTGCTTTGTCTGGATTTCAAATGTACATAAACAGTGAAAGTACTATGGTCAGTCTGTTAAAAAAACACAAGTTAAATATTTGATGACATTTCAACATAATCAAAGAGGATAATAAGACAACTGCTGTTAAAATGTTGCCATATAAATTTTATTATAACATTATGACAAAAATATTGCCACATACTCTTCTGCAACTACTGTATTCATCTCTGATACAAAGCCAAAACTTTTCTAGGGCAAACCAAGAAATCAGAAAATTATACAATAAACCATGATTTCTACTCATGAATATATTATGCTATGAAGATGGTCATAGCAATTACTGTAAAATCATATAACCTTTACGGCTTTACCTGTAATCCAGCTTAGAGATAGTAAAAGTCAGTTGTCATTTTTGTTGACAACTTTTGTGAAGCACTGATGCCTGTGTGTATATTTGCCAAGATGAACACTCTCTGACATCACAAGACATCTCAGGTAGCAACATTTCTTCTAACAGTCCCCATTTTTCTGCTCCAGAAACACTGGGCTTTACATTTAAATGAGTCTTTGTTAAATGTTTTACACCTTTTAAAGAATTAAATTATATGTGGCAAGACACAGAAATCAAACCATCTTCATCTGCCCAGGTTTTGTTTGCTAAAACCATCATTTGCATCCTCTGTTTGCAAGATCAGAGGTTCACATGTTGTTAAATCCCATCATGCCTTTCATGTTGCCAGCAGCTCCCTGCTGAAACTGCCTCATCATGGACTGCAGTCCAGCCATGCCACCTTGCAAATAAACAAAGACAGTTGTCTTTAAGTAAAGCTTTTACAACCATAATCGATATTCAAAAATCCTTACATATCTCCTGATGACATGATATTGAAAAGTGCATTTTAAGTAGGTTCTTGCATGCAACATCTTGCCCATCTATAGTAAAGGTAAGTCAATGGTCAAGCAACAACTTAAGCATGTTATGGTTTTAAGGAAGCTCTTACCCATGTGATGAAGCACTCTGGGATCCATCATTTTAGCCATCTGCTGGTTCAGTTTCGCCATCTGTGACGGGTTGACGTTCTTGGACATGTCCCCACCTTCAAAACAATGATACAATGAGTCACTGATTTTAAATGCCTAAATTGTTTTTTTGAATGTATCATGTTTGGCTGGTTTACAAGCATTGGATACAAATCACTCAACCTTTAAACAAGCCTTTGATGCCTCCCATTTTCTTGACCATCTGCGCAAACTTTGTGTACTGGGTGAGCAACTCTTGTACATCCCTGGTAGCCACTCCAGATCCCCGGGCCACTCGCTGGATGCGGTTAGGCTGTTTACTGAAGAGCTTGGCGCCATCCTTGTTGTCGAGTTCTGAGTTGGAAAAAGCACAATATGTTAACTGAACCGGTCAAGTTCAGAACTATGCATGCCATTTTCCAATAGAGTGCTGCAGATGTAACGTCAAAAACCAAAAGACTAATTCGCCAGCGGTTTTTAGCGCCAGATTTTTCAATAGGTTTATATAATGTTTTTTTTTTCAATATATGGAGTAACATAAGGTCTGTGGTAAACAACTTGATACTTGGACGTTTTGTTTTACAACGCAAATTACACACATCTAAAACATGAATTTTGAAGCAGCAATGTTTATTTAAAAGAATAGTTCACTTAATTTAAATTCTATCATTTACTCACCCTCAAGACAAGTTGTTTCAAACCTGTATGAATTTTTCTTCTTCTGCTGAACACAAAATCATATTTTGAAGAATGTCAAGTCAATGGGGTCCATCAACTGTCTGGCAGAGGTGTAACGTCCACGGGTCAGAAAATAAAAGTCCTGCCATATGTTTATTCCACCCATGAACTCTGAAAAACTGTGCTAATTAGCAAATCCAGGTGATTGGAACAAAAGACTGAGGAGGACTTTTACTTTCTGAACCTGGACTTTACACATCTGCTGTCTGGTTACCGAAATTCTTCAAAATATCTTTCTTTGTTTAGCAGAAAAAAGAAATTCATACAGGTTTGGAAAAACTTGAGTGTGAGTAAATGACAGAATTTTCATTTTTGAGTGAACTATTCCTTCAAAAAACATGTTTCTGATAAGTAACTAGATAAGAACATTCGGGGTGTGAGTGTGTGCAGTTTACGTTGTAGAACAAAACATCTAAAGCCCAAAGTATGCTTCGTTTTTTTTAAACATGTACGCTATAAAAACTGTAACGTATGCGTACAGTCAAAGGCATAGCTGATTTTGTGTGTGAACGCTGGCAGTCAACACAAGAGCTCTAGAAATTTCATCTTGGTCCTGTGACTGCTATTTTCTTCAGAAGTTATGACCAATAAAAATATCTTCTTATTCTTTTAAACTAAAGTTGCGGCTCTCTCATAACCCCCTTACAAAAGTGCTTGTCAATGTGGACGTTTTTTGTTGTTGCAGAATTAATCTTCCGGGGTTTGATGTCACGCTTGAAGCACTCTATTTAAGCTAGTCAATGCTTTATTTACATATAAGTTTTAAAGGGGTGGTTCGGGATTTTTGACATCGGACCTCATTTTTAAGTCAGCCTGGTTGTTATTCATCAGTGGAGACATTTTTTTTTTTAAATTATCCAGTCCTTATATTTGGATAGTTAGCCGATGCTAGGCTAGCGCGAGTCAATGGGTATATGTTAGCCAGCCATTAAAAACCGTTTTACCCACTCCACAGTGCACCAAAAGCAAATCAATTATAACACTAGACTATCGATGTATATGTCCGTTGAGAGAATAATGTTAGAAATGTTAGATAATTTTTAATTTTTTTAAAAAAAATGTCTCCACTGATGAATAACAACCAGGCTGACTTAAAAATGAGGTCCGATGTCAAAAATCCCGAACCACCCCTTTAAGACCGTATTAAAAGAATTTAAAAAGCACATACCCTGGTCATTCATGCTATCCATTATTGTCATGAGTTTCTTTAGTCGGGCCATAGACTCCTGTTCATTTCCTTTGCTCATGAAATCTGTTCCAAAGCCTGGGATCATGCCCTAAAACAAACAAAGAAAAACAGAAATTGTGAGAAAAGAACTACTCTGTGGGTAATCATAATTAGGCATCCTTTCAGTTAAGGTTGGCGTTACCATGATCTGACCAAAAGGTCCCATTTTCATGATGTTCTGAAACTGTTCATACATGTCCCTGAGTGTAAACTGACCTAAGAGAGAGAAATGTCACATCTGTTAGTGAAAAAAACACACTGGAAAATATCTTATTGTCCAAAAAATTGCATTGAAAACACAAAAATACACATTCTTATAGAAATGTTATAGTTACCATGTTTGAGCTTGTCAATTAGCTCCTCGTTGTCATCAAGCTTTAGTTCGTTCACTTTGTCAATCAGTCCCTCAATATCTCCCATTCCTAGAGGAAAAATAAGAATTGCAACATAAATAGCACAGTTCCAATGGCAATCAGATGTTTGTGCATTTAAATCTTTTATCTGAAGGTTTTAACAGAAGCTCAGCAGCATTTTAAAACCTTACCGAGCAGTTTGCTTATGAAGGGCTGAGTCTTGAAAGGCTCGAAGTCGTCAATGTGCTCGCCTGTGCCGATAAAAATGATGGGACTCTTTGTGGCCGCCACTCTGTAAACATAAATTGTCTGTCAACTCTTTTATTTATTTACTTTACTAAAGTGCTGAAAGTACAAAGCATAAAGTGTGTACTTACGCACTGAGTGCACCACCACCCTTGGCATGGCCGTCCAGTTTGGTGACGATAACAGAAGCCACATCTACCTTGTCTTTGAAGGCCTTAGCCTGAGCCTCACAAGCCTGACCAATGGAGGCATCCATCACATACACTATGTTGTCAGGTTGCTGTGGGAACAGACAGTAACAGCCACAAAACATCAAGCTTTATTATTATAGAATTTATATTTTTCTATCTTAATTTGATCAAAACAGAGGACATCTTTCTCTTACCACAGCATTTGACACCTGAAGCATTTCCTCAAAAAGTGAGTCTTCCTGTTTATGTCTACCACTAGTGTCCACAATGATTATTTCAAAGTTTTCTGTCTTGAATTTTTCCACACCCTCTGCAGCTATGATCACTGGATCCATTTCTGTGTAACTATTAAGTCACACCAACATGAATCAATGATTAGGTTTGGTGAACAAATGCAACTGTAACAAGAAATAATATAAGAAATTATGCTTTTATTACCTCCCATAAAAGGGTATTCTGGCTTTTGTTGCATTTTGCTTGAGTTGGTCGAAGGCACCTTTAAAAACAAAAAAACAAATTAGACTTTTTCCCCTTAAGTACAGAAAGTATTAGTGTACAAACATGTAAAGACAGAGTGGACTTTACCTGCTCTGAATGTGTCGGCACATATCAAACATGTTTTCCATCCTTTTCTTTGGAAGTAGTATGCCAACTAATAAAAAGGAAAAAGAGATTCTCGCTTGTGTGATTAGCTGTATAAAAAGAGGTGTATAATCTAAAATGTCTGTAAAAGGTCTAAAAATCTGGGCAAATACCCAAGAACTGCTCACCTTTGAACATGTCGTGGTTTTCCCACTGCCCTGCAGACCCACAAACATGATAACGTTGTTCTTTCCCTTTGTGGGAGTCCAGGCTTTGACTCCAGGATCCACCAGCTGCAATTAAAAGCACTCAGTATTCATCTTATAGAATACATTCCCATCATCTAGCGGTCAATTCAATTTGGTTTAATATTATTTCTCTCCTCCTTTAAAAAATAGAGATCTCCTGAGCAGGAGATCAGAGTCTCCTTGAACAGAGACAAAAAAGGAAACAATTACTTACCTTGACAAGTTCCTTGAAAACAGCATGCTGGATCATTCTTCTCTTGTTCAGCCCAGAGGCCATCTCCTCCAGATCAATGGCTGCCCTGAAATCATAGAGTGGTTATAGAGAGAACAGGCATTCTGTAATAGGGAATTTACCATTAAAAAGACAAAAACTCTTTTTACATACTTGACATTTTCTCTAAGCTGCTTTACCAACTTGATATTCACATCAGCCTCCAGCAGGGCAGCACAGACTTCCTTGAGCATAGCATTTAATACCTAAGGAAAATTGTAAACAAGTAAGCATTTTATGATGGACCACAATGCTTAACAAGCCCAAAATGCATTATGTTCACTGTACCTCCTCGTTGATAATGGTGGCATTGCTCAGAGACCTCAAAGCTGAGGTTATTTTCCTCCCAAGATCAGCTAAAACCATTTTTGCGGTTAAAGAGCTGCCAACCTGCAACAAATAAAAGAGAAAGAGATGTAGCAGATGACCAGCTTCCAGTCACAAAGCCATTGAGTAGGACTTGAGTGACGACATTATAATTGTGATTGATCAAATGTACATTTTCTTACTTGTTATGAGAATGAGACTTTCCAATGTGATGGGGTTTCCCCCAAAACAACCCTCCTGTCACTGCTCACTCTGAACCTCCAGACTTCAGTGGAACCAGCGCAATGATGTTTTCAACCTCTCTAGGCAAACACAAATCAGAAAATGTCAAACAAAAATGGATGAGCTGTTATGTTATTATCAGCTATGCACTGTACGATTTGGATAAGTATGGGACATTTTAAGCCATGTATCGGGACTACATTTGACTTCAACAAATGTTGGCACACACATGAGTATTTAAACTATTATGAAATCATTATATTATAAATTTGAATGTTTGTTATTACCAGCTATGGACTGTACGATTTGGATGAATCTGGCATATTGAAGCCACGTATCGAAACTAACGTTACACCAAAACACAAATGTTGGCGCACACACGAGTCTTTAAACTGTAATGAAATCATCATAGTTTTATATTATATATTTGAATGTCTGTTAAGACTGACTAAAGCTCTATGCTGAAAAGAGGCCAAGAGAGCCGCTGTAACCCGCACAGCCGTTGTTGATGTACTTAAATACAGGATTTAATTCATGTTTAAGTCAACCCCATGTCAGTTTAAAACGTTCGACGTCAGAAATATTAAGATATAGAGATATGTTTCGATTAAACATTACTTGCCTAAACTCGTAGCAGCTGTTTTTCGGCGAGTGGAAAAGCGACTACAAACGTCATCTAACCCCCAACTTCCCGTGACGTGACTTTACTTCCGTGTAAAACAAAAGTTCGCCTTTTTTATTTTAAAATAAATTGTTTGATTATTTATAGTTTAGATTCGTTTTCATTCACTTAACTTGCGTGTAATATTTTTATATCTCTGTGTATATAAATTTGAATATAAATTTATAGCATTATTGTTTCTTTTTAAAATATCCTTTATATTAGATATGTTGGTCATGAGGTAAAATTATGAAAGCTTGTGTTAAGGTGGCACAGCAGTAGATAAAATTGATTCCAACGTAAAAAAAAAAAAAAAATGGTACAAATGTTTACCTTTAAGAGTCATTCAAATCTAATTAAGGCGATTTAAATTACAAATGGAATTATCGCCTGGAATATTTTATAATATAAGGTTGATGTTCACAAAAATGTAAAGTTCTACCTTAAACAAGACTCTTCCCACTGATTCTACCGCAGGCTCATACGTGTTGCTCAGTAGTAGTAGCCTATGCAGGCAACCTAGATTGTGATTGGCGTAAAATAAGTATCAAGAGCTTGAATCGATGAATTTTAACGAAGCAAAGAATGAAATTCTGCAGGTGTTTTCAAAGACGGAGAGGCAACATCTTTCAAAACTCCTAGAATGGTTGAAAACATCTGGTAAAATCGGGAACTTTTGTTATTGTCTTGTTAGCTGAAGATTTGATTATGTGCAAGATAAGCATGTGTTCTTATTAGACTTAATGCAAAAACAACTTAAGGGCAAATCATTGTTTTTTCATGGACTGGTCATTTTTTCATGGACTGGTCAATAACTTGTCTTCGTTCATGCCAGTGGAAAGAAAACATCCAACATACACATTTAAGTGTTTATTTTACGACACTTTATTTATTTGCCTTTGTAATTACAATGCATAGGCCTGTCTTTCAATAAAAATATCTTTAATGGGCTTTTTATATAACATTTATTCCTAAATGTTTCTAAATGTTAAGTTTTGATCCTGGCTTTATGTAATGTTCACATATCTGTTCTGGAAATTTGTGCAAATTGTGCATATTTAATGCCCCATTTGCATATTTAGACATACTATTGCGTACTTACATTAACAATTTTGCAATGGTTAATGTAACTTAAGTATACAGTATATTAAGAAATAGTGTTATCTATTTGTTAAAATGTTTACCCTAATATTAATCTGTCTATAACAGTTTTTCATCTACATTTTTAGGTGATCTGGATGATTTCCTGATGGATAACCAAAGTGTTATTCTTCAAAGTATTGCAGAGGACCTAAGGACTTGCCTTCCACTGGAGGCTATGGCTCCCTCAGAGACCATGGCTATTCAGAAGGTTTGAGTATTAGATTTTTAGTATTGTGCTCTGGGATTCACAACTACAATTCATTGTTAGATCCTAAAGCACACTTTAACTTTTAGACTCAACAGAAACCTCATCCCACTGTGCATGTAGATGCATTCTTATATGATGAGGAAACTGTAGATTCATTGTGTGAAGAGGGAAAAATGAGTCGCAACTACTGCCTCAACTGTGGATCGCACAAAACAGCACCGTTGGGTAAGTGTTTGCATGGATACTTAGCTGTGTACATAAACTCGTGCAATAAAAGGCAACATCATAATATGCAATTAATAATTTTTCAAAGAGTTCATCTCACATTCATTCTCGATCCCGGAGCTCCAGTTCCTATTCCGCAACGTTCTTCCAGACCTCACAGGAAAACTGGTGGTGGATGTGGGATCTAGATTAGGAGCTGTGCTATTTGGGGTAAAGTGCTGATGATGTTTGTTTAAGCACACTTAAACTCATTATCAATTGTGAATTAAGTGATGTTTATAGTATACTGAAACAGTAACAGTCGCCCTGGGGCAACCAGGGGTTAAGTGCCTTTCCCTACTGGGTTTAAACCTGCAACATTTTACGTACCAGCCCAGAACTGTATCCCCTAGGCTACACCAGCTTTTATCTTTCTTTTTAAAACATGGTCAGACTCTGATGATTCATTATTGCTTCTGATTTTTTCTCTCTTTTCAGGGCTACCTTTACAGTGCAGCATCTCAGCTTATGGGGGTTGAAATAAGTTCAGAGTTTGTCAAGCTTCAAACTATGGCTGTACAGAAATATGGCTTCAGTGACAGAATTCAGGTAATTGATCATACCTTATTTTCATTTTTTTTTTGTATGATCATTGTTTTATCCGGATAGTATGTTTATAGAGATGTTCAATGTGCCCTACATAGGTGATTCATGCAGATATCCGCTCTCAGGCTGCCTTAGTGCAAAATACAGACGTTTTGATCATGAACAACGTTTTTGAATTCTTCATGGAACCAAGTGATCAAATGCAGTAAGTGCCGAACCGTGATTGTACTTAAGAACCGTGATTGTACTTAAGATCTTATTGAAATAATGCATAAATAAATGTTTTTTTTTTTTACAATAAACAAATGATATATTGTGCGTGCATAATTATTATGCAAGTCGATAGAAATACTATATATTATGCAATTCTATAGAAATTGCAAGTGTGACCATTGGACTAGATATGCCTGTTAACAATTATAAATCACTTACAAATGATGATGCACAAAATTAATAGTAGTTATAATAATAGTATGTGGTTTGGAATTGGTAAAATGTACTTGGACAAAAAAATTTAATCAGAGTATTGACTTATTATGTATAGTATTGAATAATTAATATAGTAATTGTGTCTTAAATAAGGTTTACACTAAAATTACACATTTTTTCTTTTTCAGAGCTTGGCTGTTTATTAATAAAAATTTCCGAAAGAAAGGTGCACTGTTAGTAACTGTACCCGGCATTCAAGAAGCACTTACTCTACTTCAGGATGCTGTTGTAAGAAGCTTTGCTCTGTCTCAGATATTACTGTATTTGTCTCCTAATCGTGTTTGGCAGTATAATTCAATAAATCAAGATTCAATCAAGATTTGATGAAACAATTCTAAGTTGTTTTTTCTTTCTTTCCCAGTTCCCAGAGAAACTAGCACTCAGCCAATGGATAGAGGAAGTACAACTTGATTACACTGTTTATCTAAAAAATGACACAGATCCAGATTCTCTCAAGCAAATCCATCTTTATACAGTACTTTGACCCTTAAGCCGAACTCACGCCGTAGCTACGCTGTGTCAGCGTACCCTGATGTGCACCTCTCCAAAATTGTAACAACGCGTCAATTCAACGCGGACGCAAGCGCTGTGATTGGTCTGCTAGAATTGCACGTCAACACGGACAACGACACAAAAGTATAAATGAAAACCAACGTGTTGCCTACAGCGTAGAGGCTCCGGCGAAGATCCGACGCAGAAGTATAAATCAGCCTTTAGGAGAGAAAGCTCCGGACTCTTCTGATGCACTGGAACAATGAATACAATTAGCCTGAGTGAGGTCTTTAACAGGATATTTTTAATTTATCATACAACATCCTGTTTTAGGTGAACTTTAATTTGTCAACTTTTTAAAGTTATACTTAAACTGTCTATGTAACTAGCCATACATGTCAGATAATCTATGTCATGTTATGTTGGCACTGCTGCATTTTAAAGAAGTCCTTATTGAGCGATAATAAATATGTATTCCTTTATGTGGCCTCTTCCTTGGTTTGGTTTTGCTCTAATGCATTTCTGTGTTACACTCTTTCTGTTGAAAAAAGGAAGTAGGGGATGTTTTTTTCTTTTTGCTAGAAGAAAAGTTTTTTTTCTTTTCGCTAGCAGAATTGTGTGGGTGTGTGTGTGTGTGTGTGTGTGTGTGTGTATATATATACAGTACTGTGCAAAAGTCTTAGGCATGTTAATACCCCCCCCCCCCAAAAAAAAAACCAAAATGGTTTTAAGTCAGTTATTTATATCTTTTTCTGTAGTGTGTCAGTAGGAAATATCAGTTAACATTTGCAAACATTCTTTTTGCCATTAATTGTGATAATCCAGTGAGATTTGTGTATGCACAAGGAGTCTGACAACAGCCGGTATGATCTGATCTCACCATCATCGAGTCCGTCTGTGATGAAGAAACAGAAAAAACTGAGACAGACTAAATCCAGAAGAACTGCGGGAACGTCTCCAAGATGCTTGAAGAAACCTTCCTGGTTGGACAATGAAACTGAAACACTGGCCAATATGGTGTTGGAGGGTTCACTGATTTTACATTCCATCAGTAAGAGCAGAGGGTGAAGGCTAAATTAGCAAAGCAATAGCACAGCTGTACAAAGAATAGTGCAGCCACACAACATAATGGGAGTTCAAAAGAGGACAAATTGTTGGTGCGTGTCTCACTGGCTCATCTGTGCCCAGGACAGCACGTCTTTGTGGTGTATCGAAAGCTATGGTATACAGGGTAATGTCGGCATACCATCACATCGGACGAACGAACCACCTCCAACAGGAGTGACTGTCGACGCTAGAGGAAGCTGTCCGAAAAAGATGTCCAGATACTAATCTGTATTGTATCCAAAAAAAATAAATAATACCACAGCTGCTCAACTCACTGCAGAATTAAATGTGCACCTCGGCTCTCCTGTTTCTATAAAGCTGTTTGTCTGGAGCTCCATGAGTCAATATTCAAGGTTGGGCTGCTATAGCCAAACCTTTGCTCAATTGTGCTAATGCCAAATGTTGGTTTCAATGGTGCCAACAGTGCAAATCCTGGGCTGTGGACAATGTGAAACGTTCTGTTCTCTATTGAGTCCACCTTCACTGTCTTTCCCAGATCAGTGGGAGTTACAGTGTGGAGAAGCACAAAGAAGTTTAACATCCGGACTGTTGCTGCCCAGAGTGAAGCACAGGAGTGGAACAGTGATGGTTTGGGCTGCAATATTGTGACATTCCCTACTGTGCTGGACGCTACTGAGCCATTCTGGAGAACCATGTGCACCTAATGGTTCAAACATTGTACCCTGAAGGGAGTGCCGTGCATCAGCATGAACGCACCAATGCACACAGCAAGACTTGTGACAGAATGGTTTGATGAACATGACAGTGAAGTTGAACATCTCCCATGGCCTGTACAGTCACCAGATCTAAATATTTTTGAGCCACTTTGAGGTGTTTTGGAGGAGCGAGTCAAAGATTCACAGTGACCTGACCGCTGTTCTGGAAGAGGAATGGCTCAAAAATCCATCCGGCCACTGTGAAGGACTTCTATCAGTCATTCCCAAGACAAACTGATGCTGTTTGGCCGCAAAAAGAGGCCCTGCACCATACTAATAAATGATTGTGGTCTAAAACCAGTTGTTTCAGTTTCATTGTCCGTTGTTTCATTATATATTCACAGAAGAGACATTTTAAATGTCTATAGACCTAAACAAAATCTAATAGACATGGATGAAAAGCCAAACTTTTTTATTTAATGGGGGTATGAAGAAATAAAAACTTAGCTACCTTTAATTATTGTACTTTAAATACTACATTTGTTCACAAAAAATATTCTAATCATCTCTGAAACTAGGCTTTTTGTTTGTGAAATTTGTCACAAAGATAGTGCTACAATTATCTGTGTTTATTTCTAATATATATTTAATATATTAACCTAAAATGTCTTTCAAGAGTCATGAAGCTTCAGTGGTAGAAAAAAACCCCTACAATTTCCACTTTCGCCTCCTACTATTGGCTGCGGAGGCGTGATTGGCACTCGAACCGCCCAATGCAATGACAGAATTGTCGTGGAAGTCCCGCCCCCAGCGCTACCCGGTGGGTAAGTGAACTAGAGCGGATCAAAACTTGTCGTCAACACGCTTAATATCCCTGGCTCGGAGAAGTGGGACATACTCTGATACTCTTGCGTTTTTCTTTCCCTTCCGGAGCCGATTATCCTTTTTACATCATAGATTTGGTAAATATCATCTTTAGTCGTCTAGTATCAGACTCGTTTGATATATAGTAACCAAGCGTGTGCTTTATATTCGGGTTGAATAAAACGGCTAAACATGTGGGCTGGATTTTGAACGTCACCCGGGAAGCGCGTGTCATTAACAAAGACTGAAGAATATATCGGGTTTTTTTTTAACATTTGAAATCCTAACGGTTTTATTTTAACCGGTTTCGACAAATTTCACTGTCTGACTTTTAATGGATTCTCGTTAATTTGACAACATCTCACTTTCTGATTGTCTTCTTGTGTTTGTTGTTTTTGAAAGTCTCCCAGAAAGATAAAGAGAAAGAAAAGATGCCGCTTCTCCACAAAAAGCCGTTCGCGAGGCAGAAACCGCCCGCTGATCTCAGACCCGATGAAGAAGTCTTCCTCTGTAAATTCACACACGAAATCTTCAGGACCTACGAGTAAGAGATTTTTATTATTTTCCTGCTTGTACATTTCAACTTCCCCTTTGATGCCAGCCAGCAACAGAAGAAGCTCCAGAAACTAACAACAGTAGTGACAGCCCGCTTTAAAGTTTTGTTTTTCATAATTAAAATAACTACCAACCTACATTCCATCATCGTTTGCTATTTTAAACCAGCTTTACCTATAACCCACCACCCCTGGTGTGAAATAACCTTGTATTTATCAAGAGTTCAGTTTTTTTCCCCCTTCATACACCCGGCAGGTGTCAGTTGGAGGCCTTCGCTAACAGAGTTGGTTGCTAGTTAGTTAGCTTAGTTTAGCCAACTAAACCACGATATATAGACCAGACTGAGGGAAATAATTCTTAAACCTATTTCTCGATTTGTTTTAAAGGCTTACATAGTGTCATATCGCGGGTGGGATGTCCACAGGAAAACCCCTGGTCGGGTGTTTTTGGGGTTGTTAGCGGGGATGGGACAGGTCTCATCCACACACAGGATGTTGTTGCTTGAAACGTGGTCGCTGCTATTGTTGGTGTGTTTGGCCATTAGATGCAGGAGTTTGACTGCTTTTCCCATTATTATGTTGATGCCACTTGTTATCTGGCCTTGGGGAATTAATTGCTTGTCATATGAGGCTGGAATGGGAAATATTAAGATGACCAACTAATTGGACTGGTCTAGATGGTTGTCTTGGTTTTGATCTTGAAGCAGGCAAATATGTCATCTGTCAACAGCTCTTGGAAAGTTGTCATTCGTCTTGATTAATTTTAATGTGAGGTTTATTTAGGAGGTAGGATTCAGATTATCATTATCACGTTACTTGGAGATAAATCCTAAGGCAAGATATTGGCAGATGTTGCTTTTTAAGACCAACTGTCCAATAACTGATTTAATTATCACTTTATTTATTTGTTAATTATTAGTTATATTGTTATTTGTGTAGTTATTTTGAAATATAAATGGTATATTCATGTTTTTCTTGGGGTTCTGTCTTATTGTTAAGATACACATTTCTCACCTGAGTTTGAATGGGATAAAAATAGTGTGTTAGAGCCTTTACTACTATAAATAACCATCAATAAGTTTTGACTTCTAACTGTTTAGAAATAAACCAAAAGATTTGCATCGTTGCCCATTTCAAGTAATAAAACTTTGAAGTGAATAAAATTTATTATGTGAATTTTAGATGAGATCAGGAGAGACGAAATAGTTTTGCACCGTTACAGTGTTGTTCAGAAAGCTTGATTTTTAGGGGTTTTTGCTATTGCATTGATTCTACATGTCATAAGACTGATTGATATGGGAAGTTTAATTTGTTCAGTGTGTTAACATTTTGATGACAACAGAACAATCTATTTGCTGTCATTACTAATGACAGGTTTAATCATGAATAACTTTTTTTTAACTTTTTTGTTGTTGATTTTTTTAGAACAAGTAGATGTATTTTGGGTACATTTCTCCACTCTGTTTTTTTGTTTTCCACAAAACATGAACTTTTTGTCAAGTTGATTAGTCAGTTGTGAGCAATATGTTCATCTCTGTAAACGGTAAAGGTGTTAGGCTAGTTAATAACATCATTACACGTTGTGATTTTGTTTTTACAGTGAATTCTTTGAGAGGACCATTCTGTGTAACAGCCTGGTGTGGAGCTGTGCGGTGACGGGGAAGGCTGGCCTGACCTACCAGGAGGCTCTGGACAGCGAGAGGAAAGCCAGACTCAATCTTCAGAACTTTTCCAATGCCCTGGTCATCCCCCTCCTGCACCTGACAGCACTTACGCACCGCTCACGCCTGCATGAGATATGTGATGATGTGTACGCCTATGTCAAAGACCGCTTCTTTCCCGGAGAGATTGTGGATGTTGTCAGTCGTTCTGGTACCAGGTGAGATATTGTTGTTACTCATAACACATCAACATGAGTCACAGCCAAACACGTCCGCCAAACATAAAAACAATAGGAAAAATAGCGTAATGGAATGCAAAAACCTGTAAAGAACTACTTTATGTTTGATATTTCATGTTTGCATGATGGTGACAGACTGAAAGGTACTGTTATTTTCTGATTTTAAAAAGCATTTGCTGTTAAAAATAGCCTATTACTGGTGTTATTTATTGCTATTACTTTTTGGCTAAGAAATATTTAGCTTTTAAAACATGTATATTATTATTATTATTATTTATTTATTATTATTATTTCTGAGTGTATAGGATATGTTTAAGATAAGTTTGTACAATATTTGCCTTCATATTTCATGCATTTTTTCTGCAAAGGTATGTGTCAGCTCACAGAAAGCACATACTGGGCAGTAATTAGCAAACGTTTTGTAGAGAAATGAAAACGATTACAACAATTTGTGACACATATGCAAAAATATTTAACAAATAGTAAGTCATTAGTTTTACATTTACACCATGTTGATCACTACAGGTGTGGTGCACTTGGAATATAACTTTTTTTAACCAGATGGTTAATAAAGAGAATGTTACTTCAGTCATATTGTAGTTAAATTTTTAAGTTGACTAGTTAAACTTTAAAAATTTAAAAAATGTGAATTGGTCGATCCTTCTGAAAAAAGCAAAATTAATTTTTTTTGCCATATCGCCCAGCCCTAGGCCCTAGTGTGTGTTTTGTTTGGTACTAAAGATCCAGTCTCTGAATCTGATTTTAGAGCAAGAACTGTTAGATAGATACTTCGATGCATCACGAATCTCTCTTCAACGATTCACAGCGCTCAGACACGACTAATTGATAATCAAATTCGTTGTTGATTATTGTCGTTATTGATAATAATCGATTTTATTTATTAGGCCTAGTTGTTGGAGCACTACTTACAATGTGCAGACTCGCCTGCTGTTATTTCAGCGTTTTCCCCTCGAAATGCTCTATGAAGGCATCATTTACCACTACTAGAAAACTCTCTTTGTTTATTGGTTGTAATGTTTCTTTGTTCCTCTTTATTATTTACTCTTTGCTTTTATGCTTAACATATAATTGTTTTAATGCAATTCATAGGCTAATTTGTAATTATTTGATAAAGTACTTTATGATTACACAAGTGATTAAAAAAATTAATAAATAAAGATTTAAAGTCGGAAAACAAGTTTCTTTTATTTCTTTTATTATTTCATTTTATTAAGAAAATAAAAATGTAGATGAAGAATCGCTTTGGATTTGAATGGTCGCATTGAATTGGATTGTGGGTGCCTAAAGATTCCCACCCACAGTGAGAAAAAATAAATCTTGTATAGAAAAAAAGATGCAATGCATCAAATAATCGTTTGATCACATCGGAGCCTTCTGAATCGTAATCAAATAGAATTCTGAGGTGCATAGAGACCGTAGTCCATTTACTCATTTTGATAATGGTTAAATCTGTCTTTTGAATTGCAAAATAATTTAATGACAACAGTTGACGTCAATGTTTTGTTTTTACTGGAAGAAAACAACCATTATGCAGATGAGCCACAATTGTGTTGAAAAGAAAGTATGTGAGTGGTGATGAACAATAGCCCTGTATAAAGTACTGTTTAGAACAGACCATGACATAACAGAAGAGAAACACCCAGATGTCAGTGTGTCTACACCCTCGCCTGCCTCCTCCTATTTGGAGCTCTATATGTCTTTGCCAGCTCTGTATGCAGTACATTATCAAGTCTTAGAAAAGAAAAATGCCAACCCTGAACAATTATCAGTCCAGAGATAATAACAAAGACTGTGCTGTAAGCCTGATCCTGAATGGAAACTTGTATGTTAAAGGAAAGTGCAGCAGAGCTCTGTCCTTTAGGAAAGGATCAGAGTCAGCCATCACGAGCTGACCTTGCTATTTGGAGATAGCATAAAGTGAATGGGTGGAGCTAAGAGAATCCTTCCGATTGGATGAACTGGTGCAAGGAGTTGCCCTAGACATCATCAAAGCTTGCAGAGACAACCAGACGTGAGGCAGAATTGAGCCCCACTGGTAGACAGGGTGGAGGGGGATTTTTTTTTTTTTTTTTTTTTTTTTTGGAAGATAAGTAGGAAGACTACTGTCTGTGTCTGGCTGAGTCTTGCTGTCTCAGTCATTCAAATAGATCACACCCAATCCTGTATTGGTGGTTGGTGGAGTTGATCTATTCTAGATTGAAAGTGGCTGGTCTTGAAGAAATTGCTATATTGCTTTGCAAGTAGTGATGTGTTTGTGTTCTCTACATTTAGGATAATTATAATTTACAGCTGTTTTCACATAGTAAGAAAAAATAAAATGTATAAATGGCTATTTTGGGAGTGATGGAGCCTCACATTTTTCACAATTTCTTTATGAACCACTCTTTAAAGGTTATTAACTTTTTATCTGTACCTACTTTTTGTAGTTTTTTTTTAGGTAGAATTCTGGTTCTCAGGCTAAGGCTAACATTTTGTCCCATTTCCATTCTAGTTCTTCTTTTTCAGATCACTTGGTTCACACTTCTTTTGGACTTAACATTTGCATGCAGATTTGTTTAATTTATTTTAATGTTTCCGTGTTCAGCAGGCAACCCTGCAAAATATTAGAAGTTACTCCTCCCCATTCCAATGGCACAGCCAACGGACATGTCAGACATCGCATAGAGGGTGATTCAATTGTGATCAGTGACAGTGATGAAGAGCCCACAGTCACTTCTCCCAAAACACCATCTAGTGGGTCAGTGTTCAGAACTGCCTTTCTATTAAATGCTTCATATGTGTATCCTTGAATTCATTTTTAAATAAATTGTGTGTTTTATGCTTTGTTGTCTAAAGCAAGAAGAAGAAGAAACCCACCAGTCCATCTTCATTTAAATACAGAGTTCAACCGGTCAGCCCAGAGGGTTGTGAACCATTAGTTACAAAAGCTGCTCAGATTAAGTGAGTTACACTAGAGATAGATTCATGAATGAACTCTGTTTCTCTTGCTTGTTACTCAGATTGTAAAGTTGTTCAAAAAATGACTTGCATTTTTTTTTCCTTGTTGTTCCTTCCTATAGTCGTAAGAAGAACGTTTTTAGTCGAGACAGATTGAAGCTTCTTCTTAAACAGCACTGTGAACTATTTAACGGGACCGTCAGACTGAAGGTAAAATCAAAATGTAGTCATTTTTTTGGTCTGCAGTTG